>NC_134701.1:253491941-253816316 GCF_043290135.1 Rhipicephalus microplus
TGCACGGGGTAAAGTTTGTGATGGGACCACTGGTGGCACGGAACTATTTGGCGAGGCCTCCTCCTGGCTTGGCGACACAACTTCCGGGCTAGCCACTGGCTGTACGGCTGGCCGAACGGGCAACTCCCTCGGTGATCCTGCTTCCACAGCGGCAATCGTCGGCATGGCCTCCAGGTCAAGTGCGGGCCGTCTCCTCCGTGGGCGCGTGAATGTGCGCGAATCAAACGTTCTGCTTGGCCCTGGAAAAGAAATGCAGTGAAATAACACTGCCTAACTAAATCCTAACTATGCTTGCCATATTGTGAGAACATCGGCTGATGGGAAGGGGGCTGAATTTTCGCATAGAGAACTAATGCGGTAGCAAGGTATATGCAAACGCTCTTAAACTTAGTCATGCAAGTTTATCAACCATGGGTTCTTTTGCCATTAAGGCTACTTTAACCCTCTGCGGTTAAAACAGCTGCAATGACCCGTGGTCGGGCACTTCTCGACAAGTTGTTTCATTGTTGATTCATCAGCAGATTTTCTAATTGCATTATGCACAATCTCTAAATGAGTCAGCTAAACTCCTTTCACTTGAGCTTTGATTTTTTTTTAGTTTCAGACCAGCATGGATAGGAAGTAGGGTAAAGGTGTTGGACAGCAAAGGGCACAGCACCACTAAGTGATACAATCAGGGCCGTAACTAGAGGGAGGTTGAGGGGGTTCTGACACCCACCCCAAATTTTTTAATGCCTTAACTTCTCAGGTGATACTGAAGTGTTTAAACGCCTTCACATCGACCACCAATAGCCAAAGTTGGCCGTTCTACACGAAAACACCCCCCGAAAAAAAAATTCGAAGTATACGCTACGTAGATGACCACACTCATTGAAATGTAAATAGAAGCAGGCGAATAATAGCAGAGCCTTAGATAACTGTGCTAAGTGCCTGACATCTGAAGCCTGTACCTAGACACTGCAAAGGATAGTTTAACACACCAACTCTAGCAAATTTTTTCTTATGTCTTTCAAACATGGTCGCATTATGCAACACTCGCTAGCATACATGAACAATTTACACAACATTAATGCTAGGGGATGTTTTATCCCTTCAAACTTAGCCTTGTTAGATAAAACTAATCATTAAACAGTATATATTTTGAAGTAAGCAAGGCTTCAAAGATACTCCAAGCATGCTGTAAGATTGAATGATACATGTAGGTAGCACAATGCAGTCCTAATTTCTAGTTCTCAGAGCATAACAAATCAAACAGTGCTTGGCATGAGCACATTCTTTTAATGCAACAACAAAACTTCATTCCATATCAGGCATTGATACAATGCTGCAGAAAAGCAACAGTGTTTAAGCGAGAAGATGACATTATCATTTCAAAACATGTTTGAGAAACCAGGCTCTAGTGAATAACAGAACAAATCACTACAGCAAAATATAACAAGTGCTTTAACCTGTACAGTCATTCAGGGCAGATCTCAACAAGCGGATTAAAGGATTCCGTGCAGCACCTCTCATGCATGGGTGCAATCATGTTGACGCAGAACATGCATCAGGGGAAAAAAAAACAGAAACAAACCATACGAAGCATGACAAGACAACGTTGAGATTGAGTCTGGAACAAACCTGAATTGCTCTTAACACAAGATAGCATCTGTCGTAGTTTTTCGGCAGTTGACGCCACTGAAAATGCAGCATTTTCTGGGATCAGCACAACAACCAAGCGAGATAGTGATGTTCAATAAACGTTGATACGTTCACTGATATGGGGCAGGTTATTGAACTCGAAAAAACAATGCGGTATCATGTTTGCCAAGAAGCCCCACTAGAGTTATTTACTAAACTTAATAGTACAATGAATAAGATATGCACAGCGTGAAACATGTTGGCGCAGGTTACTCGTGCCACCCTGCACTTCGAGCCAGTAAGACGCCTTCGTTATAATTTAGAGTCCCTCTAAACCAACGCAGCTTACCAATTACTAGAGCACACTTTGGCATGCACGATCTTTTTCGTTTTTTCGTATCGCTAACATTCGGTTAGCGCGCAGAATTTACGCTTACTGTTTTATAAAACGCGCTATGTCCACGCCCGTTAGCAGGCATCATTTATGCAAGCGGTGTCGAGACGGCAGGTATCCGGACAACGCCTAAAGCATTGCTTACACATCGAATGCAGCGCCGAAGTAAACCTCGCGTTAACACGTACGGTACAGACAGATCGCGGGAGGAGTGACTCACATTGCGTGATTTCGTCCAACTGGTCGGACAGCGAGGGGAGAGCGCTGTTGACAGCGACGGCTTCCCTGGGCTGTACGGCCACCCTTTCACGGGTGGTGCTGGTCAGCGGAGCAGCCGTCGCCTCGCCGGCTCCCGTCTCTGGCGGCTCGTACAGCCTGCGCAAGGCCCGAAGAGCACGCGTCCATCTGTCACAACACCCGCGGCCGCCACTACGATGCAGCTGTGCATCACAATAGTGTGCAAGGACAATCAGGCATGCGGCGGACCGTGACCAAAACCCACAGAAGAGAGTTGAGGGGGCGTAGTATGGAGAGCACACACACACACAGCCGCGCGCGGCGGCGTACATCTCGATTTAGAAAGCGCGCATAACAACGAAACACGCACACTCGATTGTCGCGCATCGGAAAGAGGGGTTGCTCCTAATTTGGGAGTTCGGTCTTACCAGGTCTCGTCGTCCAGCTCGGACATAAACTCGACGTCGATGATGCCGAGGTCCTCGAGCGAGCTCTCTTTGGAGGACTTCTCATTGCCTTCGTCCGACATGCTCATGTTGAACGACTGCTTCAGGTCCTTGCTGTTGTTCTCGACCGTTTTGCACGGGGACAAGGACCTGAGGTGCTGTTGGCTCCGGCGGAGCTGCTTGTTTTGCAGCTCCAGCTGTCGTACCTTATCCTTGAGCAGCCGCATCTCTTCCTGGGGGTCGAGCGCGAACGTGGACGACACGTCTTCCATCACGCTGTTCATGGTGTCGTCCTCGCGCTCGCGCTAAACTGCTCCCGGAGCACGCCCGTCAGCGCGGCCCAGCAGTAAACGCGGCGGCGGAAAGGAAAGATTCGGCAGGGCGGAGCACTTGCCACCATTCATCCAACTGGTCCGCCGGAACAGCCACAATCATTACCGCTACTTTTTATTTGCATTATGCGAAGATGACGAAGAGACGACGAAGACCCGAAACACGCCGAAACGGTTTGATCGCCTTAGGGGCTCGAAATCAAAAAAGTGTATCATCCTGAAAAAAAAAATAACACATTACAATAATTATTCATTCTATTTGTGCCGTAGCTCAGTCTATATGCGCGTTTCATGACGTACTTATTCCAGTGCTTGTTCTTGTTCATTGTTTGTTTACTGTAGGTATCTCGAAGGCCATGCAACGTTAGGCGTAGTTTAGAGTTTGTTTACATCAAAAAGAAACTATGGCGCTGCAATTGTATTAGTTTCGGTTTCGTCAGACCAACGCCTCCTTTGGTCAGACGGTCGTGTTGAAGTATTAGTACAGTGTCTAGTATATTTCTAGACACTGTAGCATTAGATAAATCTCCACCCTATAGAAGGTTTGGTATGATCGACATCGTGAGCTGACCAGAAAGAAAGAAGGGTAAACGTGGGAAAGGAATTAATCAGGCGAGTGTTAGATTTGCTACCCCATTCTCGTCCCGTGAATGGAAATGGGGATCATGAAGAAAAAAGAGAGAGAAAGAACACATGCACACACTGGTGGTAGAGGTGGAAAAAGAAGAATGGAAACGTAGGGATAAGCTTCAAAGATCTTTTGGGCGACAAAACAAACAAATAGTTGTTGGGCCAGTTGGTAATCTTGCGTATAGGTGAGCGAGAACGCTGCTTCTGCACTACCCTGTGCAAGAGGGATAAGCTCCTTGAACTGGATAGGGTGTCTGGTTTGCTCCTTTAAACAGAGGAAGAAGAAGTGAAAAAAAAAAAAAAGACTGAGCTGCTTGAGCGAAACCAAATGTTGTCACAAATGGTGCCACAGGTTGGGCCCTATTTCTGCATTTTTGGTACTGAACTCAAGATCTTGGTTTACTGCTCATCGAAGCAGGGACAATGAAAAAGACAAATTGCAGACGTCTTGATCTGTTTTTACGATGGTCCCAGTTTGCGTTTGTGCACTACATCAGGGTCATTTTGTCAGGACCAACTAGCTGAATTTCGCTAGCCAATCATGGCTGCCTTGAAGTATATGCTAGACACTATAGTTGAGCAGTTCAAGTCAGTGAAAGATTTTGACAATAAAACCATTCTGTGTGGCAAAACACATACAACAGAAACCTATCAGTCACAGAAGCAATTAATCTACATGCAGACATGTAGGGTAAGAAACGAAATGAAAAACAAATCAAACCTACAGGAAGTCATTTCTGAATAGCTCTGTCCAAAATAGCAAATACAGTCGACTCTCGTGAATGCAAACTTAATTGGAGACCCTTGAATTTTGTTTGAATTACCAAGAAGTTCTCACATATGATTCTAGGCAAGGTGATACCACATGTCATGATTAAGCTGTCAGAAATTTTTCCATGGTTCGTTATGATTATACATAAGCATGCAAATTTTCAAATAGTTACGGGAAAGTGGTTAGAGATTTTCTGGTATGGATATACAAAAAGTATGAATTGACCAAATGATGTAGTTTGAATTAAGCATCTTTTGAATGTATTAAAAGCACAGCTGGCTCACCGAAAATTTGAAGTTTGTCTCAACCAACGGAAAGTACGAATTGAAAAGGGCTTGAATTATCTAGAGTCAACGATTTGTAGCCAATTCAAACGACCAAGTGGGAGTATTTGCACGTAGCATGACCCTCAGAATTAAACATCTGTTTATGCTTTTTGGTGCCACATAAACCTGCATCAATGTAGCCGAGTGCCGTTTTTCCACCTCCAGTGTAGCCAGGATGAAGTGCAGCGATAAGACTGTCAACTTTGCATAATCATAGTTCAATAAGTTTCCCTTTTCTGTGAATGTTTCCCATCTAAAACAGATGCAGTTAAACCTACAAGCATGTGTATGCTATGATTTGAGCAGTAGCACTACAGCAGCACATAGGTAAGACTTATTTGCTTAGCTATAAATGATCATGTTGCATAATAAATTAAACATGACTAGAAAAAGTTTGGCAATATTTTTCACAGAGAACAGCAGTGTAAAAAGTGTGCTATTTAAGTCAAATTGATTTCATGGAGTCATCCTTTGTTTTCTCGCTGACCAATGGTCCTTTCTTTTGTAACAAATACAGAATGAGTGCAACAGCGATCTGTGATTGTGAACATTGATGTATGTCCCTGTGTGCCTTCAAGTTAATTTTCTAGTAAGTGTAGGCAAAGGTGTACTTGACTGGCTATGCACTTTTTTTCAGTCCAAACATGAGATATCAAGGAAATTTAATAACCTACTATGCATTTATGTACACTGTTTGCATGGCTTAATAGACAAACAATGCTATTTCGTCAAAATGCAAAGCAAGTTGGTACTTACCTCGTTTATGAAGCAAAGATTCATCAAAAACCTATTATTGACCATGTTGCTAATCAATTAGAGGCTTGAAGCCAACTGATGTGCAGGCACCAGTCAATTCTAGTTACCATTATTACACCGAAAACGTGATCAAAGATTTACACTCAAAAGTAATCTATTACTTCCTCATTAGTACTATACTCCCAACCTTCATTAAAGTGCACAAAATGCAGTAAATTGGACAAGCTGACCTGGCTATATTCCATTGCACCTTCCAAAGCCTTTAACATATTGTCTCAAGTCGCTTCAAATTGCTATACAAAATTTTTGTCAGCCATCTTTCCTTGTTCCTTTGTGAAGCCATCAGCAGCAGCGACACGGAAACTGAAACTGAACACCAAGAAATGGGCATCAAGAACAGTTTTCACATTGCAACAGTAACATAGCTGAAAAAAACAAACAAACAACTACTACACTCAAATTATTTCATTAAATTGGGAATTTCATGAAATTGAGAAATATTTTTGGATCTTTGAAATCTAAAATTGCAACACAGTGACACCTAAAATCTGCCGTGTCACTATATTTCCCATGAACCGACGACTGCACGTCAAAAGACTGTGAGGGAGGCTCCATATCCAGGTGATGCATGAAGATAGGAGAAGCTTTATAAAAACTTCTTGGGCTAGTTGGTGCATGTTACAAGAAAATTAGACGCTCTTTCCTTTCGCCTGTTTTACCCTGGTGGACCACTTCACCTAATTTTCTTTTAGCTAGGAGAGACTTCCAATGTGAGAAGATGTGAAGAATCAATGCAGCGACTGAGCGAGCAGGCCAGGCTAGAAAGTTGTAAGGGGATTACCAATGCTATCGATCGCATCACCCTTGAAATAAGGTATGCAGCCCTTAGAGCAATCTGGCACACAAGTTTGGATTGATAACAGATTGCACCCTATGGACACTTGTCAGAGAATGGGAATTTTTGCTTTAGATCAGAAACTGCGTAAAAACAGGTTTTATTAGATCCAGTTAAACTGTAAAGTTCTTGCACATATTTTCATGGATGTGGAACTATTTTATGCAATAAAATGGATTAATAGTTAGGGTACTAATAGCAACAATTTATTTGCATAACAAATGCACATGTAATGGTCTGGCAGTGCACCTTTATACAATAAATGCATGAGGTTCCATCACCTTGTAGCAGCTTGGGTGACAGAAATTTACACATTATATTTAAGCATCAGCACTAAGGTCTAAAGCCTCTACTGTCATTTGAATCAAAGATGCAGTGTTTTCAGTGTTTGCCATAAATTAAAATATGCATGATGAGAATCATCAGTACAGATACAAAGGTCAAACAAATAAATCAAACATCATTATAAATATTGCTGATGCGTGGATCAATCTAAACAGTACATTTAGCATTTTCACACATGTTACCACATAACAAGCAAAAAGTTGTAAAGGACATTGGCATGGCGATGTATGCCAAGCAACATGCTCTAACAGTCACAAAAATTTACAGATTGCTAGGCTTGAACACAAGCAGCTACATAAAAAATTTTAAAGTGTTTATCATTTTCTGATAGTTTTACCATAATTAGATAATATTATATAATTTACTGATGCTTTTATCATAATTAGATAACAGTCTATCATTTCATGATGGTTTTACCATAATTAGATAACAGTATATTATTTCCTGATGGTTTTATCATAACTAGATAACAGTCTATCATTTCCTCATAGTTCTACCATAATTAGATAACAGTATACCATTTCCTGATGGTTTTACCACGAATAGATACCAGTCTATCATTTCCTGATGGTTTTCCCATAACTAGATAACAGTTATTAGACAGTTACACTGTAGAAGTAACGATCCATCTTCAGACAAGTGCAGCAATCTTTGGCAACATTATAATTTCCTCTTACCTCAAAAGTAGGAAAATTTACTAATGAATATTGTGCAGCAATAACAGGGCATTGTTCATGCCACTTACAGCAAACGTTACTATGCACATGGCTTAACTGCCACAAGCTTCAATGAATTCTGGCCGGTATGCTTACAAATAGCACTTTTGGATACCACTTCTCCTATAAGATAATTAACACTACAACATGAGCACATGGTGAATAATGCTGAGATACATATATCGATGAGCACAAATGTGCCCAGCAGGCACAATGGCTAGGTGATTTCAAAAGTTCTCTCCTTTGGATAACGTGCGGCTGAATTTGCAGTTTATGAACTGCTTTGCATCAAATAGGCAACAATAACTATACAGACTGAGACAAACACAAGGCAGTAAAGGCACTCACCAAACGTTGCTTTACAAGCATCAAGCTGCATTTTATGCACAAGACAAACTTTAACATAAAAAACATTTAAGGCTCGCACGTCTCTTCACAGAAGGGCAAATTGCACTGTAGTTGGCACCATTCTTTAAAGTTAACGACACAGGCGAGTTGTTTTATTTTATTAATAAAGAAGAGAGCGTGAGAATGGAAGGAGGGCGAAGCATGGGGCATCGACTGTCACAGACGTTCATATGCAGGTCAACGCCCTAAGCTGCAGTGCTTGTCTTGTTTTCGCACCATTTAATCATTGCAATAACCATCAGAAAGAATTGTAAAAACATTGTAATTTGCTACATTATTCCAACAGTACAAGTGTTTACAAAAAGTTGAAAACATGTGGTTGCTACCTTTAATAATTAAGGCATTTCTGCAGTGGCTTAGAGCTATTCAAAATCAATTTGTGAGCTTGGACACAACATGAACACAATGCAGGAGGCACGTACAATCCTTCCTTCCTCAGTGTGATGCAGTGCCGGACGTGACATTGCGGCTTAAGAAAGATGCAGAATTCGGATTCGGGGGGTTTCAGCCCTCGATGGGGCTGGTAATCCACGTCGAAATGCTCATTACGAATGGTCGCGCGATGTGCTCAGTGCTTCATCTTTTCCAAGATGGGAAGTATCATCTCAAAGGTAGGCCTCTTGCCCGGGTCTTCATTCATGCAGATACGAATGAGCCGGCTCATGTGAGGAGAGATCCCCGGCGGAATGGTCACTCGCAGCTCTTCCAGAGCGACCTACGAGAGAAATGTGCAATCCTTGAGTACAAGTAAGTTTGAGGTACAGCAATGCGAATTGAAGCACAACATTTTTTTAGTACAACTGCAATGACCTCGTGATAACTGCATCATGTCTCTATAAATCTCGCTGCTAAAAGTAATATTAGCCCTTATACAGGTGTTAAAATAAAAATTAAGACGATTAGCATAAACCGTAAATGCTGGAAATAAAAGTATGAGCACTGCTTAACCATAAACTATTGCGTTTCATTCCACGAGTACTGTACATTCTATAAAGGCACAATAATCTCAACATATACTAAGAAGTGACATACGTCACTCATGCAGAGACTCAGAATCAGGTGTAGACATGAAATGTTCTTAGCATTATGTTAGCGTCTTGTTTCACTGTATTCATCTGTACTGTACTGTATCTGCAGGTGCTTTAAATAGTACTTCAGTTAAGAGTGCATTTTAGAAAGAAGCTCGAGTTTCACAGCCAACTTTTATACCCCTGAGCATGCAAAGAGCACTGAGCAAGTTGGAATGGATTTATGATGGCCTACGCAAATACAGAGTGGTAATAAAAAGTAAAGAGGGTGCAAGTTCCTGTTTTTTTATAACATTTCCCTTATCTCCCACCTCTTTGTTGTGCAAATTGACCTTCCATGCGGTATCTGCTTATACACACGTGAAATGCAGAAATATCCTCATTAAAGATGGACCTATGATAAGAATATGTATGGCGACAATAAAACAAACCGGAGGGCGCTTGAGCTTCGCCTTTATGAGCAGATCGCGATAGCATAATCGGGACTCGTGTTTCAAAGTATGATTGAATGCCCATTGTAAGCACACTAGTTAAACGCCCACTACATTATAATCATTTCTTTTGCGAATCAACAAAGGGCCCACTACGCATCACGCAGCTGTTCACTCTGTCGGTGCTTCTACTGATGCTGATGATTAAATATGTCCGAGTGCTTTGTAATAAGTGAGCCTCGCTCAATGCACATCTTTTCACGCTTGGCACGATTCTATGCTTCTTCCATGCAACATATGATGCATTAAAGACATGACATTCATATATTGTTTTTTCCAAAGCACTTTTAACAACTCTCGCGACTCTGTGGTAGAACACCCGCGTGCCACGCACATAGTCTGGGTTTGATCCTCACTTGGCCCCAGAAGTATTTATTATATATTTTATTTGCATCTTTCTTGATATTTCGGTCACGGACAAGATGAGGATTTTACACTCCCAACCTACGACACTCCTGCTAAGGTTGACACTGCTGCCTGAATTTCTACCAGACAAGCTCTGCGAGAGAATTTCTGTGAGACAATTTTTGTGGGACATAATTAACTGGTACATGTGTTGTTAACGCTATTGTGTATAGTTACAAATGTTCCACAGTTTGAGTCTACAACGTGAAGCAAATGTGGCAGCTCCCTCGACCTGCAGCCTTTATGGTAGGCTTGTCTCGAATTATTTGTCAGTACAGCAAGTCAACACTGCTGTGACACAGGAAGTTCATGTCTGATAGACATATTAGCAAGAGTGTTGGCTCCACCAGCGTATATTTCTCACCTGCTGTTAATTTAGCAATATTTTATAGTTTGCATATGCACGAACAAAGAAAAACTTTCCTTTCTTTTACAAAGACTTTAAGCAGCTCCCTGCTCTGGCATTGAAAAAAAAAACAAAACAGACAACAATCAGCTTAACAGCTTCCACATCATTACCACTCACAACACAAAATTATCTGAAAAAAAAAAAATGTGCGACACTTCCAAAGCAAGTAACAGTGGTCTTGTTAGTACAAGCAGAATAACTGGGAGGACAAAACAGTATAGGTTGCAGTTATTGCTACCTTCATGCCAATTTCCATTGGAGATAGGTCAGCAAATGGAACCTGGCGGGTCGCCAACTCCCACAGCAGTATGGCGAAGCTCCACATGTCGGCCGCTTTCCAGTTCATCTCGTCCTGTTTCTTCTGCAAGGCTGCAATGATTGTAGCAGAAGTAAGTGGCGGCAACATGAAATAAATATGCAATGGTAAAACACTGTACGCAACAAACAAGCCAGGAGTTTTACATGAAGACAAACTGACTAGAGAAGATCGGTAAAGCTAAGACGAGGTAACTGACAACGAGCCACACGACTTTTCATACTACTGTACCTTGATGAAACTTGTAACAGCGCCAATAGGATTTGCAAATTTTCTCTGAGCACATGCAACGAAATTTCCCCTCATTATTCATACCACATTGCACTGAGTGATATTTGTGACCTGCTTGCAGCAGTAGCAATGCACCAGCAATGTAATTTATCACCAATGTACCACATGTGAGTTGGTAGGCACCGCATGATACCTGAAAATATATGTATTGAAACTGAAAACCAAAAACGTTGCACTTTCTAAAATTTACAAGTGGACCTCTGCCATGCCTTACTCACAATGCTCATACAAGGTGGGTGAAGGTCAGCAGAAGCTTTCATAATCGAGAGGCTCCATTCATTTTTCTCCTCTCTCATTTTTATTGTTAGAAAGAATTTATCTGTTTGGAATTTGAACACGTCAACCTAAAGCAATCACCAGTACATTTTTTTTCGAACATTCGATGTCCACGCTTTTTATATTACTCTAACAAAAACATGTACTGGTGTAAAACTTCTATCTCAGTGATTATACAAGGCTTCATAACTAAAGGAGTGTGAAACAGGTTCAGAGCACAGCTATCACCGCAGCACTAGCCTTCGAAACAAGTTCTACTGGCACCTAAAAGTTAATTATGCATTTCCACAGCTCACCTTCAGGCGAATACCAAGCAGGGTTATACATCTTTCCCCGCTCTTGGAAGGAAAACTTGGCGTCGGCCATGTTCACATAAGCAGTCATTTCCTCATCCACCTGTCAGCCATGAGACAAACAAGAATGTGATTTGCCTTCACTTATCCCCTCATCACGAGAGCATAAAACACGTACTGATATAAAGATGACATGTCAAACAACCAAAACGAACTGACATCGCACTCTTTTCTCAGTGATTTTAGAGTAAATACCATTAACACCCCCCCTCCAAAAAAATTAATTTTCCGTATATATTGTGACGATGTGGGATCCAAGAGCACACGAAGAACGACGAACAAATACGCTTTATCGATCACAAGAAAAGCCTGCAATGTCTTTTTCGTCTGTTTGCTCAACCAAGGATACCCGCGCTGCTTCGTTGCTGCCGCCACTGGCATATACGCGCGGCATTATTCCCCCTTAAAAAAAAAACATCGCCCCAATGTTAAATGTGCGGGATGCAAGGTAAATCTAATACTGCACAGTTAGTCACTGAAAGTAAGACCTGGCACTCTATGTTCTGTTTTCCCGTCTTGATGCTCCACCACAGGCTAGCCAACTAATTCTACCACCGTGGCTATGGCTGGATAGGTATGGCCACCACAGGCTAGCCAATTAGTGCTACCACAGTGGCTATGGATGGATAGGTATGGCTAGTTCTGATTTTAATTTGCATCACCTACTTAGGCTTGACTAACCGCTACCGTAGTCCTTAAATAATTGGCTGCGGTCATAATATGTACTCACCATGACATGCTTGCTGCTCAGTTGATAGTTTGGAATCATGGGCTCGAGGGTGTGAAGGAAGGCCATGCCGCGAGCAACGTCAATGGCAAACTTGAGTGCCTGCGCCTGGTCCACTACCATTCCTGTGAGAGATGAGGCAGGTATATTGTATTCCAGATAACTGCTATCAGCTAATCAAGGAGGATGCACATCATTGAAGAGGCATGCACATCAGCAGTTCAAGATGATGTGGCAGTGGCTTGCAGGGCAAAGAACACACACACACGCAATGCACTAGGGAAGAGGCACAACTTAGCGGTTGTCCTAATTTTATCTTCAACCGGTTTCAACCGGTGGACCGATCTTTGTCAGTGTTTACAAACAAGTGTGACACTATGCGAGCATCCCAAATCGACGTGGTTGAAAAAAAAAATGGGGGAGCAATAATACATATTTTTTGCTCTCTCCCTTTCCTTTATTCAACCAGTGAAGACAGTGGAAAATAAAATTAAGACAACTGCTAAGTTGTGCCTCTTATATAAGTTGTGCCCTCACCCAGTAAAGTTGCTTTTGCTTCATGGCACCCATGCATCACAGAAAGTTGCTTTAGCTTCATGGCACTAATGCATCGCAGTTAGCGTAGGTAGCTTTATTGTCTAGTGAGATACCGCTGTGCTCACACGATAGTTCCAGACCTGCCACCTGGTGGGAATGAGGTTACACGGGCGCATAAGTACGAGCTCACTCTCTCTTTTTTGGGGATTGGTGCACGGACACGAATAGACATCTTTTGTGGAATGTTCATGGATGCAATACCACTGCTCGTGCCTGTAGACTCACACGGCAAGTCGTACGTAGGTGACGCTGCATTTGCATTACATTATACGTTTTATACTGTTTGTGTATAGTACTGACATTATGTTATACTATATGTCACATTACTAGTTATTTATAGGATTCGGCTGGTGAGCTCGCCATTACGTAAAAGCAGTTGGTGAATGTCCACTTGTTTGTTTGCACTACAGCCTGGCTGTGTATGTACTCTATAGGTGCAAATCATTTTGATGCCCCACAACATAAATGTGAAAAACATAAATTTTTTTACACAGCTAAAAAAGTCCATGCTTGTGGACAAACTCGGGCTGTGGTTCAATGAAATCCAGGCGCCATGTTTGTGCACAGTTGTGTTTTCAAGTACATACCTGTCGAGCCATGCAAGATGTCAAAGAGAGAGCCGTGAGGCAGGTACTGCTGCACAACAATCAAGTGCGGAGGACGGTTGACGCAGCCGATGACTGGAAGGACATTCGGGTGCGAGAAAATGCGCAGCCGCGGGTACTGGTCATTGAAGTCTCGGGAGATGCGCGGCGTCACTTCACCCACTTTGAGGATCTTGGCTATAATGTCATTTCCCTGCCATGAACCTTTCCAAGTCTGCACAAGGAAGAACAGTGGACTGTCTTGCAAATGTGTCAAATTCACGCAACGTTATTAAAACCCAACAGATCCAAGAAATTACTATCCAACAAACAAGACGAAGTAATACATTGTTTTGGGCAACCCTGTGTGATTAATTGGAATTAGCATGTAATATATATATATTATCATTACACAGTCAGCCTGGTTTCATTATTAAATCAAAAGAATAAAATCGTCTCAAAACGCACGCACAACTGGTTCGGGGTGTATTATTTCGACCAAAGAAAGACGATATTTTTTTGTCGCTGAATCTGAAATACCACACATTGAACAACCAGCCAAATATTGTAGTGTGTTCACCGAAGTGATCAAGACCCATTCACAACACAGAAGGTTCAGTTCATCCTAAGTGCTATATACCCTGCCTTTTCTTGGCCACTTGCCCAAAGAACTTATCAAAAACAAGCTGTGTCCACATATGTGGACATTGCACCTGAAGGAGATCAGCTGTCACCGATTTGTCACAATTCAAGTGCCTCATGGCCAGAGATCTTTCATTCAAATATTAAGAGTGCAAATTATCAGCATTTTAGAATATATGAAGGCTGTAGGGTTTTTGAGCCAAAATGAGGGGCTGATTTTAAAACATGACATAACAGGGAACACTAACCTAATTGTGCTGGATACACAATGACCTTATTGCGATATTTTTTTTAGTGTGATGTTCGTCAACAAATGCAGTAATTGATATGTGGGGTGTAACATCTCAAAACCACAATATGATTATGAGAGACGCCGTAGTGGAGGGCTCTGGAAATTTCGACCACCTGGGGTTCTTTAACGTGCACCCAAATTTGAGCACACGTGCCTACAACATTTCCGCCTACATCGGAAATGCAGCCGCCGCAGCCAGGATTCGATCCCGTGACCTGCGGGTCAGCAGCCGAGTACCTTGGTCACTAGACCACCGTGGCAGGGCCAACAAATGCAGTAGCCAGAATATAGCATGCAGACACCACTAACTAGAAATGCATGATGAATAAAATCACCTGGCTAAAGATATGGTCATTAAAGGTGATGTAGACTGAAATGTGTAAAAGTTAAAAGTTAAGATGAGTCACGTGAACTGGAGATGGTGCAAAGTAATGTATGCACATCAGTCAGTCCTAAAATGACACACTCCATTCTACGGTTATAGAGAGCATCACCAAATAAACATGGTGTCGTGAACCATATATTGGCAATAAAACTGGAAACCAACATGAGAAAGACTGCTACCCAACCAATGCTCCCTAACGATTCGACAGATCTAGGCTACCATTATTCAGGACAGTCTACCAAAAAGAAACAATGTTGTATCGAATATCTAATCAACTCTGCAACAATAGCGACATCCATGATTTTGTAGAACAAGCTAGAACTAAACACAATTTAAAGAAAAATGTTTAGATGTACTTGCTCTCCATTACTGTGCCATTGCTTTTATGTTCCTAAAAAGGAATGAATGTGCTGTTATGTTGCTAAAAATAAATCACTGCATTTTATGCTCCATTTTTTCATTTTAAAGGTGGATGGAGGTACCGCTGTCAAACAGGTTTGATTGGCCTTTATTTCCTTCAACCGCAATGCGTCTGAATAAGCTGAAAAAAAAAAAAAAGTCCAGCTCACCTCTCCAGATGGTGTTGACGCAATTTGTTGAAAGAACTTGAGCTCATCCATGTTGATACCCGAGTGCCTTGAAAGAGTAGCATCCCCTGAAGCAAAGCGGTAACAAGACAAAAAAGAAATGCATGTTTCAAAGTACGCTATTGTCACTACTATGTCCGCAATGCCTTTTTTAAGCCTCTGCTTTCCCAATGTTATCAGTGTTATATCGCTTCTGTAATCGCTCCTGGCTTTATTTCTTAAACTCTATCATCACGCTTAAGAACAACCACAACTTACTTCCACTCACAATCCCAAAACACTAACTGTGCAGCTTTTAGCAATACTGTTCTCTTGTAGCATCGGGTTGGACAATGCTGCACCTGGGAGCTGGTGTAACAAATGCTGGTTGATCTTAAATGTATGCCATTTAAAATAGTGATACCTAAGCTGTGCCTGAACCACAGATACATATATTAGTGTGCTAGTCGTCATACACAGGCACCACCAAATTTACCACACAAGTAGTAGCTGGCACTGATAAATGGTTCACTTTAAGCTTCACATGTTTACACTGGCTACCAATCTGCCCATTATAACCATGATTTGGCAATGTTACATATAGTCCACTAGATATTCACATCTTTTCACAGTTTGCATAATTTGCTCTCATGAACGTGCAATACACACAGACAAGCAAAGACACCATGAGTTAAAATTCTGCAGGCTGCAGAAATTGCGAGAAAGGCAGCATGCTGCTAAGTGGTGAGGTGTCCGATGACGTAAGGGCAACACATTTAGAGTTAAGCAGTAACTTCATTGTGACTTGCACTTTGACATCCACAAAAAACACACAAACGTGTGTGACAGTCATTATTAACTGCACACAAGTCCCATTATAAAAGTAGAGCAAAAAAGTAGCTATTTTCCAGCACTTAACTCATTGTACTGCCTATCTCCTTTCCCTTTACAATGTAAGCATCGCTTCAAAGTGCAGCTTCACTTACCAAATAAAGTAAATCAGCAAACAAGTGAGCATAGAGCAGTTAATAATAATAATAATAATCATAATAATTGTTAAGGTTTAACACCCCAAAACCATCACACAATCAAGAGAGACACTGTAGTGGAGGGCTCGGAGAATTTCGACTATTGGGGTTTCTTTAACGAGCACCTAAATCTAAGCACATGAGCCTAAAGCGTTTTTGCCTCCATCGAACATGTGCGGCAGGGATTTGGTCCTGCAACATGCGGGTCAGCAGCCGAGTGCTTTAACCACTAGACCACCATGACGGGTGCGTAGTGTGGTCAAGTGAGATAAAAACAGAGTGAGGCAATACAACAAACAAATGGGAAATAAAAACCACAAATGCTGAAGCATTATCATCAAAAAATGTTGAAATACATTGGAAAATAATTTGTTAAATGTTCCAAGAATTGCGGACAGGACACTAAAAGTAAAGAGTACACTTACTTGTCCTTGTTTTGGTGCCGAGCCAGTTTTGATCTTTGTAGTAAATTTTTTTCAAATCCTGGCCGGCTTGTTCAGCCACTTCTGCAACACAGGAAACAACATTTGATCATTTTAGACAGCCATTTATATGTAGGCTATAATGAGACGTGAATAAGAAACAGACCTCACAGCTTATTCTCTTTTCACATTCATATGTGCGAGTGTGTACAACATTGATGAGCCACTGGTGTACCCAAATTCAGAGGTTAGCAGATTCTTAGCTTCGTACGTATCAGTATTCCACATAACAGTGAGTCAGTTATGCTGAAGATACATGTCACTTAGCTTCTCACCGATTCTGTGTTCTAGACTGGCTTACAGGTATTATAAATAATAAACTGTGCCCTAACGAACAGCCAAAGTGTGCAAGCTCACCTCTCAGGCGAATCCCCATGTGACCTTTACACTTATCGAGTGGCGTTTCCCCATACTTGTTTGCAATGGACACCAAGGCACCGCTGGCAATTAGGTCCTGCAGACACACACATAAAAAAGAATTGCTGTCACAACTTGTGGCTTATACACCTTCAGTCAAATACATGCTAGAAGTGTAGTTGCCCGTACTTCCAAACTTAGTGGGACAGTCACGACCTTAGAGTAAACGTCCTATGTGCTCACTTGGCCAAGGACGAACTGCAAACATCTCCACGCTACAATTTTTTCGTATGATGAATAGAAAAAAAATTACAAAAATTTGTATTTTTATACCCTGACAGCTTGGTTGCAACTGTGCTGCAATGCAATAACTAAAGTTGATTTAGCAGTTGTATTAGCAGCTGCATTAGCTAGGAAACTACTGTGCTGTTCTTGATGTAAATGGCAATTTTGTGAAAATAAGGGCAATTAGCTAGGTTGCAAATGCAGATGGCAGCTCTTAGCCATAACAGTATGTCCAGACTGCCTCAACTTGTGGGTCAGCAACTTAAGCTAGAAAGTGTCATCCATGCAACTACAACAACAACAACAACAAAAACCTGCCAGAAAACAAAATAAGAGATAAGCACAAATGTACTCAGTCAAAATGTATTCAAGAACTTGCCTCTGCTATTGCTTGGTAACCCCAGAAGCAAGCGTAATGAAGTGGTGTGTTTCCATGCTCATTGATGGCATTCACATCCATTTTGCGTTTGAGCAGCTGCGAAAAAGAAAGAATAGTGTGACCAGAGCAAATGTGGAAAAAACCAAACAAGAGAGCTAAAGAATAGTGTCACAAGATGACCGCGAATCATAACAGCTCGAGTACAAAACGAGCCTCATTATTAAAGAATACAGAGGCCATATCCTCTGGCATACAGACTACTCCTTTTATGGCCTGTCCCCAGATCCAAAGGCCACACAGCAGGATTTGGAATGTGACATTCATTTGATAACTGTGCTTTACCAGAAGCCCAAGTTGATAGCCTTTAAAGAATAATAATAATGATATTTGATGGGGTGTAATGTCCCACGACAACCATGTGATTATTCAACTACCCCTGCATGCTTTTGCCACACAGAAGCATAAAAAGAAAGTTACCAGACTTCATGTTCCCAGAGCACTGGGCCAATTTACTGCAGCAGAGGCTAACCAGTGCCATAGCATTGTGCAAGGCTCCTGCTATTCAATGCACAATAACTCCATGACGATAGGGGTAAGACAATATCATTGTTATAATGTAATGAACAGAACCACCATTTCAACTACTACAAGGGATTGTTCCCACAGTAAGATGTTGTATGAAGCATATGCCCAACATGCTAATCAAATCATACATAGGCAATGAAACAATGGTGCACACCATAATACAATGGTACAGACAATAAAGATGAACAAAGAAAACTGCGTGTTGAGCAGTGCTGAACAAGTAACATCTGCCATTGCTGCTTCCTTGTGTTGACGGTGAGGTTCTCAGCTATATGCTAAAGGATTTATAATTTTCATGCATGCAAACAAGCTGATGCAACCATTTTCATTGTTCATTCCTTAACGAAAACCTCTCATAAAGTGCATTATGTTTTCACAACAGCAAAGTATAATTAATAGGCAATACAGAAATCAGAAGAGGTGCCATTTCTACATACATATACGAGCAACATAAACATTTAGATTTAAAGAATTACTACCTAATCACAACTATTACACTAATATTTGCATGTATTACAATAATGCCTGATGTAGCACTTCAGAGTCATACATGTTACCTTCAATTCAGTCATGGTGATTACCCCCCCCCCCCCCAGTATTCTGCCCTTTTTTTATCAAAAGTTACGAACTAATTTAGCTGGTAATGTGAAACAATGTTGCGCTTACTAATAATACATTGCATAAGAATTATATGGTTGGCCTCTGCTTCAGGCAGCTATGTAAGGCACATCCTCTAGTTGAGCCAGGTCATGTGTGTTGGTGACTCGAGAACTTTTGCCAAAGTGCATGCACAGCAGTTAAGTCACTTACCATATGCACAATGTCACGATGCCCGTGAGCAGCTGCCAGGTGAAGTGCTGTATCGTCTCCCATGTTGGTGGCATTGACTCGTGAACCCCGTGCGATAAGCATGTCCACAATGTTTGCATGGCCCTCCTTGGCAGCCCAGTGAAGTGGACTGAAGCCATGATCATCCCTGTGATAGCAATATATTTTTTTTTTTGCAATCACCGTGTAAACAAAGGGAAGTCTATGCTAATTGAAAAGTGAAAGCACTGTGGCAAAGTTGCACTTAGGGATATGACTGAACAGAAAAATAAATTGTAGAATATTTACTATAGTGGCGCTCAAGAAAAGAACAGCACAAGTTTTTAAGCTTTTTTTTTTTTTTTCGTTTGAGCTGCTCTAAACGTCTGTGCAGCACACATCACGTACAGATTGAAAAAAAAAATGTTATACAACTATCTAGCAGCGACTTTTGCGCGAACTGGTTTTGCATAACAGAACACTGTCAAGCTCACACAAACAAGGGCAGAGAGACGGGTTGACAATCCAAGCACACGTAATTCAAACAGTTTCTGCCAGATATCGGAATAGGCATTTTTTTTTCATCTCTTCAGAAGGGCACAGATTTACCAGTTCCAAATTTGCTGGAACATATAGGCGAGCAAAAGGTGTCACGCACGAATTTCGCGACGTAGGTGTATCACACCGCCACCGCCAAAAAAGGAACTGACCTCAAAATCTCGGTATCCGTCAAACACGGGGAATACGCGCGTATTACCAAACAGCAAGTGGTCTAATCCTGTCTTGGGGATTCAAGAGAATCTGCTACACTCGGGATCACGGTGGTCGGGACGCACGGAAGTCGACGTGAACGCAAACATCGACTCACCCCTGATTCATGTCATGTTCGGTGTCGTCAAGCCACACGCGCACTTGGAACGCGTTCCCTTCCCGACACCAATGAAATATGTCCTCCATCGCAGCGGGTTTACTCGTTCGCCTAGAAACAAAGCCATCTGTTAGAACTGTGTGACAGATCAAAACTCATCCAATAACAGCATGCGAAAGTACACTGTTCCAGCTGAGAGGCCAGCAGCGCTGCACAAGCAGACAGCAAAGGCCGACAGCGATCGCCAAGGGGTTCTTTGCTCGGCGATCTTTAGTTGCAAACCTTCAGCTGCTTAGCAGAGAGTCCCTGTTTCCATGAACCGCATCAGCGACAGCGAAACGATGACAAACTAACTCACCTATGCTAAAGAAACTGTATCGTACACGCCCAGTCTCAGAACAACATCCATTTACGGAGTCAACCGGAAAGGCGAACTACCATCACGGAAGTGCAAGTGGAGTAACTGTTTCAAACATGGCAGCCTTGTCTCGTTTTACCTCTTGATTGGCGCATGCAGGATGTGAAAGTATTGCCTTTGAGATTTGTGTTTCAGAAGTTTTGAACTTTACCTTTACATGAATACGTTAAAGTTATAAAGTTTGAGCCATATATTTTAAATAAAGTTTTTAACCTAACTAAAAACAATACAATTCAACAGCTAAAGTGAATCAGTAAATGCGTTGCGATTGCGTGTTAAGCTAAGTGTTTTATGGTTTTAGTCATACTTCAGCGGCTCCCTCTGCACGCAATCTGCAGAAAATACATCGCGCCAGTCAGCTCGCCGATTAGCGACTCTTCCCACTTTTGTTTTCGCGGAGAATTTGTTGCTACCGCATAATTCCAAGCCCGGGCTGCGTCTTCACCGCTGGCTGCCGCAAAAAATGTTCTCCAGATTGTGAGAGGTGAGGAAAATATCTCCGAGATTATCAGAGACAACGACAAGCTCATTCAGTGATCGCGCCGAGAATGTTTGTCAACTCTGCCGACGTTTTACGCGTCGCTGCTTCTCTCGATTCGCTGTATGTGTTTCAATATTTTTTTGATCGTGTGGCAGCCGTCAGCACTGACAGTACCCACCTTCTTGGTCACCGCTTCTCCCACTGGAAAAAAAATAATAAAATAATCGCTGTTGTGTACCACGGATAGTGACCTCTTGCCTTTGCCTGGTGCGTATGTTTGTATTGGTCGGGTTCGCGCGACGCTGTCCATAAATGGAGCATAAGTTCGGCATCATCTTTGCGATAAGGGTGCACACGAAACAGCTGCGAATTCTCTTCAAGGCTGCGCTAACTTCTCGTGTACGCCTTCGAGAGCTTCTTCGCGCGCATTTCCAACTGTTTTTGTTACCGGAGCAACCCTGCAGTTTCTGACGTAAAAGAGAAAACTGTAGGATGCGTGCTGACGCTCTTGGGTGTTGCGCGACGTCCGCGTATTAAAGGAATGTATCAATACAAAGTCGATGTGACTGCGGTTGACCGAAAGGACGCGAAAAACGCTACTTGTCTACTCTCCGGTTTACGTTGATGAGCGTGTCTATCTCTTTTCCCGTTGTAGCGCTGCCACTATTCGGTTTTGTTATTAGGTCGGTCACTGTGTTCTGTTGCCTCGGCAGATGGGAGGGTCGCTGGAATTCCCGGAGGCTAGGTTGCAGCCGCTCCTTTTGTACGGCAAGTCTCGCGTTCTGTCGCAAGCAGACCGCCTCGTAGTCAGCCTAGGGGGCTGGCTGAACGCGTGGGGTTTCTTTTCGTGCGGTCGCTGTGCGAGCTAGACGTCGAGGTTCCGCGTGCGCTTCGTATCGCCACCCCTGCTGCGTTGTGGAAATATCGACGCTTGCATCCTCGTGCAGATGATGACCGGTCGAGGCGTCGTCGATGATGATGATGACGAGACGACTAGCTCGAGCGATGGCAGCAGCTCATCGTCGGACAGCGAGGCCCCTCCGAGCGCCCGCAACGGCACGAAGGCAGCCGTTCCTCCCATCCGCAAAGATGGCATGGGTAAGCTGACGTTCCTTGTTTTCTATATTTTACACCAGTTTTAGGTCACTCTGCAACCAATGCCCGCGCGTTTCTCCACAGAGCAGTGGTGTCAACATCAAAATGCAGGACCCTACACCAACTTGAATGACACGAAATGTAAACATGCCTTTCTTTGTTCAGGTGTCAAGGACATAACTGGCTATGTTATGCATACAAAGAATACACTGCACATAATTGCTCTTAGCTTCTTCTACTCAGCATGCTAAATGACCTGCAGTGGGAAATTGAGATGTAGGGTATGTTATCTGCCTGTTTCATAAAACCTACGTAAGTTTTTATTTGTGTCCTGTAATTTTGTGCACCACCTCTGCAAGTTGAACAGCATGTCCTCTTCGGGTTGTAACTTTTCTAAAGTTCGCTTTGGTTACAGTTGAGAAAAAACACATTTCCTGTGTCTACACATTGCTTCTCTTGCTATTAAAAACTTCTTTCAAGTTGTTTCGTTTGCTGGTCATAGCAGTAATGTGCACAGCGTGAAGATGAGTGATTAGTTTGCGATCTGAAGTGCAAGAGCTCACTCATGAATTTATGAATATGTATGTACATGAATATGTGGCCTTGCAGCTGTCTGTGAGAGATGTGGAACTGTGGGTGTGAAACATGCCTTCTACTCGAAGACGAAGCGTTACTGCAGCGTCCTCTGCTCTCGGGGGCTCGTACGAGCCGGGGGTGGAAAGGTTAGTCACGTCGTCTTCAACCTCCATGCCTTCTGCATTGACACTGTTGAACCACTCGGGAAACTAGTGCCAAGCTAGATGCAGTAGTGGCAAGATTATGGCATGCATACTCTTTTGTCTTGCTATCTGTTGGATGTACAAACTTCAGAATACATATGGGTATGTTGTTGCAATGATCAAGTCTTGAGACTAAGAAAGGCAGCCCTGCATTGCACAGAGAAAAAGTAAAAAGGTGGCTTGATATAAAAAAATAAGCAAGCAAACAGTTCACAGTTTAAAGATGCACCATTTTTTGGTTTTTGTGCTCTGTGTCTAAATAATACCATGTACTGCAAGTTTTCCTCTATGAATTCATGTAGTTGCAGATTTGTCACATGCATTGCACTTGTTTATTTGCTGACGAAGGTTGTAGATGAACATTGGTGCGGGAGGCAAGATAAATTACTAGAGGCAAAAATGTGATGGGGGTAAAAAAAGCAAAGTGCCCCGCCACGGTGGTCTAGTGGCTAAAGTACTCCGGCTGCTGACCCGCAGGTCGCGGGATCGAATCGCGGCTGCGGAAGCTGCAATTTGATACAGGTGATGCATGCAGAAGTGTTGTAGGCCCGTGTGCTCAGATTTGGGTGCACGTTAAAGAACCCCAGGTGGTCGAAATTTCCGGAGCCCTCGACTACGGCGTCTCTCATAATCATATGGTGGTTTTGGGACGTTAAACCCCACCTATCAATCATGTCAATCAAAAGAGTGTTAAGTCCGGTGTTGTGGGAGGGAGGAGATGTTGTGTTCCAAGCACCCCAGTTTCAGCAACTGGTCCTTCGCGGGTTCAAAGGCTCGCTCGTGACACAGGGGTGCTTGGAACACAACATCTCCTCCCTCCTTAGCTTGTCGCTTGGAAGCGATCTGGGGGCCGCCGTGGGCGCGTGGACGCTCTGGACGCACTAGGAAGAGAAGCCTCCGCTCGCTGGGTGTCGTTTCTCTTGTGTTCAAGGCCGGCGGGCAGCGGCGCCGATTCATCTGGTGCGAGATGCCAGGCTAAGTGGAACGAAGCTTCCGTCGAGGTGGCTGCTTGAATGGGAGGTTCCCTTGGCAAATTACCTGAACGGCGTAGCTGATTAAGGTGGCGGCGTGTGGCCTTTCCACCAATGTCGACGAGCCATGACCGCAAACCTATGCGTTTGAGTGCCGTCGCTTCAACCCAGTTGGGCATTCTGTGGAATTGGCGGGCGTATATGCGCTGTCCCCTTTCAATTCTCCTGCTATGCGGGAGCTTTTCTTCCTCTTACGGTGCTTTCGCTGAGGGCTCCGGGACAATTGCTGTCAGCTGGGTTCTCATTTCTCGTCCGAACATCAATTTCGCTGGCGTTTGATCAGTAGTGCTTTGAACAGTGTTGTGCTGTCTGAAGAGAAAGCGTGCGATGCGGCGTTGCATTGTCCCAGTCTGGTCTTTAGTAAGGGCGCGCTTTAGCTCAGCCACGTAGCGCTCGGCTTGTCCGTTCGTAGCCGGGTGGTAAGGAGCTAATGTAACAGACGAGACGTCGTTGTCGCTGTAAAACTTGAGAGTCTCCGTGGACACAAACGGAGTGCCGTTGTCCGAGACCACCTTGCGCGGTAGGCCAAACGTTGCAAACAACGACCGCGGAGTGTCGATAACTGCCGCCGATGTCGTTGTAGCCATTTGTTTTACCTCCAGCCACTTGGTGTATGCGTCTACAACCACCAGGAACGAACACCCTTCGATAGGTCCAGCAAAATCAATGTGCAGGGTGTGCCAAGGCATGTCTGGTCTTTCCCATTCAGGAATAGGGGCTCTTGGTGGGCTTCTGTGGTTGCATTGGCAAGGCTGGCAATCGTGAACTGTTAATTCTATATCATGGTCGATACCAGGCCACCACATATAACTTCTGGCGTACTTTTTCATGGCAACAATGCCTGGATGACCTGCGTGGACAAGCGACATGGCCTGTTCGCGCAGTGCCGCTGGAATTACAACTCTTGATCCCAAGGTGACGCAACCGCGATGAGTGCTCAACTCCGCAGCTTGCTTGCGGTAAGCGTTGAAGTGTTCACCCTTTAGCTTCTGCACGTTGCCTTCTTGTATAGCTGCGTAGACTTCCTTCAAGACAGTGCACTCCTGCGTTGATGCTGCTACAGTGTCAGCTGTTAGCGGAGGGTTCGGCAGCGCCTTGAACATGAGTATATCACCCGGCGGGGGTGGTTCATCTATTGTGGTGTCTAGCGGCAGGCGGCTTAGTGCGTCGGCGTTCTGGTGTTTCTTCCCCGTGCGATGTACGAGTTCTGGAGGTCCGTTGTTTCCTGGTATTTCTTCGGAGAAAACCGCTTTGTACTTATCTTGAAGCTGCTCCACTGATGGATAACTGAGTGTGTGGTGAACTCCGCCAATGACCACTCCAAGGGGGGTGAACCAATTTTGTCCTAAAAGGCTTGATCTAGAACCGTGGACGACTAGCAAGGGGAGCTGATGGGTCTGCCCGTTGTAGTACACGTCTACGTTGGCACAGCCCAGCAGTGGAAGGGAATGTCCGGACCACGTTCTCAGCTGCGTGTCGTCTTGCTGGAGAGCTGGCGCGTTCTCACGCCAAGTAGCGCGAAAAGTGTCCTCGCTGATGAGCGTACATGCTGCTCCGGAATCCACCTCAAACCTGATAGGGCGCTGGTGTACCATAATTTCAGTTGTAATCTTCGGTCTCGTTCCGAGGTTCACAACGGCGTTTGTCATATAGTGCCGATGATGTTAGTGGTGTTCGGCTTGTATCTTGCGTATGGCCCTCCTGTGCGTCGACATTGTTGTTGCGTTGCACTGAAGTCTTCGGTCCGAGCTGTTTGCGCTTCGAGATGCATGCCTTTTCAATGTGTCCCAGTTTTTGGCAAAAATTGCAGGTCGCTGTCTTGTATCGACATACCTGGTGATCGTGCATGTCGTCGCATCGCCAACAGCGCTGTGTCTTTCTGCTTGATTTCGCCTTAGACGTGGAATGACCTGACTGCTGACTGGTGTGATGCACCGGCTCGACGTTCCGTCGAATATCCTTCTGCTGGTGACCGGCGCTCTCCGCTCGTTGGGCGATGTCATAGGCTTTGGAGAAGGTGAGACCCGTCTCCGCGAACAGGCGTTGTTGTAGGCCTGCGTCACGCAGTCCGCACACAAACGGTCACGCAACATAACGTCCAAGGGGAGCATAGTGGTGTTAGCAGGTGTGGCAGTCGATCCTCCCTCCTGCGCAATAGCTGCAGCTGTCGTGGTCAACGTCCCGAAATTGCAGTCAGCAGCGAGCTTTTTGAGAGCCGCTACGTATTCGGCCACTTTTTCGCCTTCCAGTTGGTCTTGCCGTTGGAAGCGGGCTCGACAATAGACCTCCGATGGCCTTGGGTCATAGTGCTCTTGTAGCGCTGCTACGATGTCGTCGTAGTCAACGGCTGCTGGAGTGCGTGGCTGAATCAGGGCACAGACTGTGTCGTATGTCTGCTCCCCACACAGCGTTAGCAGGTTGGCCCTCTTCATTGCTGCATCAGTGATGTTGTTAGCCTCGAAGTAAAATTGCAGGCGTCCAAACCACGATGACCATGATGAGCCGTTGAGTTCGGGTAGCCGATTTGGGAGCCCGTGCGTAGCCATAGCTTGTAGCTTGTCAATATCGTTGTGTAGCGTTGGTCCAAATCCACTTCCTCGTCGCCACTGTTATGTCCGGTGTTGTCATCGGCCCATAGACGTACGCGTTGGTCGCAGTAGTCCAAAAAGCTCAGACAGCCTCGAACGGTTAAAAACAAGTTTATTCCTATTCGGATGGAGGCGGCGGCCGAACTGCCGGGGGAAACGACGGTGGCTCGTTTCCGCCGAGGGGGGGAAGAGGAGGAGTCAACATCTGGAAGCAGTTTCAGCAGTCCTTCGCGGGTTCAAAGGCTCGCTCGTTGTGCAGGGGTGCTTGGAACACAACAAAGAGCAAAGTGCAGGTGGCTGACAATAGCTACTATAAAGGTTCCGTGAGAGTATCGCTCTGTAACGGCTTGTGCATTGAGAGTAATCTTAAATCTGATGGCGTATTTCACACAAGATATCTTGTGCATCTGACGTTTTTCAATCGTTGTATTGTTTTAGACATCGTCCTCGCAGAACCTGACCAAGCGTCCTTTGCCGCAAGCCCAGCGAAATGTTCCACACAATATAAAGCCCAAATACGGTGAGTTGGATTTGTAGCTGTGACTTTTTTTTTCCAAGGTCTGTTCATGACGTGAACATTACTAGTATTTTATTATGATATGGCAATTTTAGCTAACTTAAGTTTTCGTTAAGCACAGGGGATGGTTAGTTTACGGCCTGAAACAATCAATATTATTTTGGATTAAGGTCATTGAAAAATTGCTCAATTGAGGTTCCTCTTTTTGTAGCAGTTACATACTTATGTTGTATTAGTCTAAAGTCTGCTACGTGTATTTTGTCTATGGTTGATATAATAGTCTTGCCATCACACTGATCATTATCCGCAGCGGTTGATGTGTTAACGCCATCAAATGATAAAAAACTCAAATTTGATACAGGTTTTGTGAGTTTGGGGCCCTATTTATTGGGGCTTAATTAAATTTGCAATTACACTTGCCCACCCACAAGCTACACTTCTGGTTTGTCTGTTAAAAACTAGTAAAACCTCCTTGGATTGGTGATTTTTTGTTCTGTATGCCATGGCAAAAAAATTTCATGTGTGGGGGGGGGGGGGGGACACAAGCCCGGTGTGCCACCCACTGACTATGCAACTGATTCGAAGGGTGGGCTAGGTCGAGTGCACCTGATAATATGCTGTTAGGCACCAGAGACGAAGCGCTAAGGAGTTGAGATCGGCTGGACCAGGTGCCGCGAAAGCTGTTGTGAAATCGCAACTCGGGTCTCATGCAGCGCCGTATTTGTCCACCGCTGCCGGTGTGTGTAACCACATGGCGCGAAATTAGAAAAAAAAAAAAAAAAACTAGTACCAATGACATTGTGGTGCTCGAACCCGGGTCCCATGGGTGCCAGCCCAGTATTCTACCACTGAGCCACGCCGGTGCTTGGGACTTGTTGGCAAACTTGCCTTAGTCAGGCTTGATTTCGGGAAAGCAATCGTGTTAATATGACTTATAGATCGTTTTAAACAGCGAAAGAACAAGCAGTCGTCGCGCAATGCGGATAGCGCAACAAGTGGGTTGTCCAATGCTTCAACACATCACAAAAGCTTATTTTTGTTCAGCTATTAACTTTGGCGCATACCCACTTCAGGCATCATTCCTCATCGTCTTCAGCCACTGCGTGAACAATCGACACAAAATTCCTCGCAATAGTTGAGCAGATACCGCGCTTCTCACTCGAATGACGAAAAATAACATTGCGAATGCCGGCCTACTACCGTAAAATTTTTATTATTAATGCTGTAGTGGGCATCAAGCAAGTGTGCTTGCAGCAGTTACCCAAAGAGTGTTTAGAAAAGACTCTAAAAGGCCGCTCCTCTAGCTTTCGCTGTGACGGTGCTGCACCTTCCACGCAGGCCTGGCATTTTTTTATTCTCCTGTATGGTGACAATCTGCTAAGGCATGCAGGCACACGAAAAGTACTCCAAGATGTTCACCGATAAGCATAAAGTCGAGCTACGTGGTTGCCTCTTCTGAGGAGAAGTTACAGACACAGACGTGTGGATCCTGGCGCTGATGGATAGATGGATAGTAAGAGCTTTTCTAAAGTGCTTATTTCGGCCAATCGCTGATGGATAGATGGATAGTAAGAGCTTTTCTAAAGTGCTTATTTCGGCCTTAAAGACAGTAAAAGAGACGGACAAAGGGCTGTCACCATCTTCATTGTCTTGGTGCTCACTACAGCAACGAGCTGAAATGCTTCTATTTGCCAGATACCACCCAAGCCTTGCAGTTGCAGCTTTACGAGTCGCCAATCGCTAGAATCGTGAACCACTACTCTGCTAGAGGAATTCATGGTGTTGGAGAAAAGAAACCCCCGAGATAAACACAGTCATGCAGCAGACTTCTACACAGAGTGCGTTATAACACAAGCAGACGACGCTCAATGTCCACTGGAGGTTCAGTGACGTACACTGGACATATCCAATCATATTGTTACGTGAAAATGACAGGAGGTGTGTCTATTTAGAATCTATATTGACACTGATGCGTATAGCATCGACTAAGATGGAGGACAGCGCGCACAACCGACAGACCACTTCCTCGTTGTCGTCTTCTGATAGCTGATATGTCAGCTACGTAGCATTATTGTATATTTGTCACATGCCTTGCTCTTGTTTATTTGCCAACGAAGGTTGTGGACGAGCATTGGTGCGGGAGGCAAGATAAATTACTAGAGGCAAAGTAGTGGTACGGGTAAAAAAGCAAAGTGCCCCGCCATGGTGGTCTCGTGGCTAAGGTACTCAGCTGCTGACCCGCAGATCGCGGGATCGAATCGCGGCTGCGGCGCCTGCATTTCTGATGGAAGCGGTAATGTTGTAGGCCCATGTGCTCAGATTTGGGTGCAGGTTAAAGAACCCCAGGTGGTCAAAATTTCCAGAGTCCTCCGCTACGGCGTCTCTCATAATCATAGGGTGGTTTGGGACGGTAAACCCCACATATCAAAGCTACATAGCATTACCCCCCGGCGGTAAAAACAGCGTCTCTGTGCACATTAATTACGATCTTCAGAAGGCAGGTGGGAAGTTTTAGCCTGCTGACATGTACAACATCACTGGGTGTGGTTGCAGGCAGGCTTGTGGTCTCGGATGCAGGAGTGATGTTATAGGTGACGTCGGTTACTTGGCGGATGATACGGTAAGGATCCATGTATTGAGACAACAGCTTCTCTGATAAGCCAACTCGACGAACTGGGCACCACAGGAGAACGAGAGAACCGGTTAAGAAGTGAACGTCAACATGCCAGCTGTCGTAGATGGCTTTCTGGGTGGCTTGCGAAGCTGAAAGTCTAGAGCGGTCGATCTGACGTGCGTGGCCGGCACGAGCAATAGCGTCGCGTGCATATTCAGTTGACGGCATTGTAGTGGTCATAAGTAAGGTCATCATCATCAGCCTGGCTACGTCCACTGCAGGACAAAGGCCTCTCCCATGTTCCGCCAGTTAACCCAGTCCTGTGCTTGCTGCTGCCAATTTATACCTGAAAACTTCTTAATCTCATCTGCCCACCTAACCTTCGTTCTCCCCCTAACCCGCTTGCCTTCTCTGGGAATCCAGTTAGTTTCCCTTAATGACCAGCGGTTATCCTGTCTACGCACTACATGCCCGGCCCATGTCCATTTCCTCTTCTTGATTTCAGCTATGATATCCATAACCCCCGTTTGTTCCCTAATTCACTCTGCTCTCTTCTTGTCTCTTAAGGTTACACCTACCATTTTTGTTTCCATTGCTCGCTGCGTCATCCTCAACTTAAGCTAATTAGGTAGATTGCCACTATCCCTCAATAGGAAGGTATATAACAGCTGTATCCTGCCGGTACTTAGCTACAGAGCAGAAACCTCGAAGTAAGGTGTTGAGTGGTAATGTCGGATCACGGCCATAGAGCAAATAAAAGGGTGAATAACCAGCAGTGTCGTGGTGCAAAGAATTGTACGCGAAGGTCATGTGAAGTAGTGCCAGGTCCCAGTCATAGTGGTCGGAGGACACATACATCGCGAGCATGTCCTTGATGGCGTGATCTAGGTGTTCGGTAAGGCCATTTGTTTGGGGATGGTATGATGTGGTCAACTTGTGCTGCGGCGAGGAAGAGCGCAGAAGGTCGTCGATCACTTGGGACATAAATGCACGGCCGCGATGCGTGAGTAATTGGCAAGGAGTGCCATGGTGCAGGATGGCATCGTGGAGCAAAAAGTCCGCAACGTCAGTAGCGGTGCTGGTGGGGAGCGCTCGAGTGATGGCATACCTAGTCGCATGGTCTGTAGCAACGGCGACCCACTTGTCCGATTTTGACTCTGGAAAAAGACCAATAAGATCTATACCAACACGGAAGAAAGGTTAGGTTGGGATGGAGATTGGTTGAAGAAGTTCAGCAGGGGGTGCTGTAGGTCGCTCCCTATGTTGGCATTTATCGCAGGAGGACGCGTAACGGCGAATGGACCTGGCGAGACCGCACCAAAAGAAGCGGCGACGCACACGGTCGTACGTGCGAGATACACCCAGATGACCAGCAGTTGGTTCATCGTGAAGCTCTTGCAGCACGGTTGAGTGCAAATATTTCGGCACAACAAGGAGGAGCTCACGGCCATCTGACTGGACGCTACGACGGTACAGCGTGCCATTCAGGAAGACGTACATGCGAAGCGATGTGTCGTTTGGAGCAGATTCGAGACAGCCAATAAGTTGTCGCAGGGAAGCATCACAACCTTATTCATCCCCAATCTGAAGAAACTGTGACATTGATAAGGCGCTGAGGCTAGGCTCGGTATCTGATTCGTTGGGCTGATCAACAGGGTAGCGGGATAAGCAATCGGCGTCCAGATGGAGACGTCCAGACTTGTAAGCAACCGAGTAGGAATACTTCTGTAGGCGTAATGCCCAACGGCTAAGTCGTCCTTCGCACTTCTGTAGGAGCATCGGGGCCTAAATGTGCGAGAATAGGAGGTGTGGTTAGAGAGGTGATCAGCTGAGAGAAGGCGTCAGCTTGAAGAGGGCCTCAACAGAATGGGACGTCTTGTTTGAGAAGGTCGGTCAGTGCCCGTGCGAGTGCCGCAAAGTTTTTTTATGAACCGGCGAAAGTAGAAGCAGAGGCCCACGAAACTGCAAACATCATGGATAGAGCGTGGAACTGGGAAGTTTGTTACAGCGCATACTTTTGCCGGGTCTGGTCGTACGCCGGCAGCGTTAACAAGGTGACCCAACACGGTAATCTGATGAAGACTGAAGTGGCCTTTAGAGGAATTGAACTGCAGGCCGGCCCACCGCAATATATATATGGAATGCTCCAAAGGCGTTCAAGGTGGGTTGCAAAGGTAGGTGAGAAAATGATCACGTCGTCCAGGTAACACAAACATGTCGACCATTTAAATCCTTGTAGGAGCGTGTCCATCGTTCTCTTGAAGATCGCTGAAGCCTTGCGAGACCGAAGGGCATGACCTTTAATTGGTAAAGACCGTCGGGGTAACAAAGGCGATCTTTTCTCGGTCCATGTTATCTACAGCAATTTGCCAGTAGCTAGATCGGAGGTCGAGAGATGAAAAGAAAGTGGCGCCATGGAGGCAATCGATGGCATCGTCAATGCGCAATGGGTGGTAGAGGGTACACGTCTTTTTTTAGTAATTTTGTTGAGGTGGCGATAATCAATGCAAATACGCCATGAGCCATCTTTCTTCTTTACTAATACCACGGGAGATGCCCAAGGGCTCGATGATGGTTCGATTGCATTTTTTGTAAGCATTTTAGCCACTTCTTTTTGGATCACTTCTCGCTCAAACACCGACACGCGGTATGGTCAATGGTGAATGGGCGCAGAGTTGCCAGTGTTGATTCGGTGAGTGACACTTTTAGTCTGACCCAAGGGACAATCGTGGGTGTCAAAAATGTCACTGTATGAGGTCAAAACTTGGCAGAAAGCGTCAGCTTGGTGAGGTAAAAGCTCCGATCAAATCATGTATCGAAAAATAGCATCGTCCGAGCTGTTTGACTGTGAGACTGCGCTTCGATCAGGAGCAGATACAGCGACAACACTGACATCGTCCTATGTTATGGTAGTTAGCTGGGCTTGAGACATCTGGCAGGGCAACACTTGAGGGGCGAAACCAAAGTTAAGGAGCGGAAGGAACACGCAGTTATCCGCTATGGTCACGATGGTATGGGGCACAGTAACACTGCACGTCAGCTGAACGTCAGTAATCAGCGTAACGATATAATCACCGTCAGGAACAGGAGGGGCCAATGACAAAGACACGTATGTGATGGCTCAAGGTGGCAGGCGAACGAAAGTGGTTGGGCTCAAGCGGCTGGTGGGCTTTGCAGAGTAGTCGGCAAAGATTGGTAGATCAAGGCTGAGGGTACCAGACAAACAGTCAATTAAGGCCGAGGGTGCAGAAAGGAAATTAAGGCCAAGTATGAGGTCATAAGGGTAACAGGCTAGCATGGCAAAAAGGACCACGGCGTGACGACCGGCAATGCTGACACGAGCAGTGCACATTCCGATTACTGGTACAGTACCGCCATCGACAACATGTATTGCCTGCGCCGTAGACGGCGTCATAATCTTTGGCAAGCCGGGGCGTAGAGAAGCACTCATAATAGACAGGTGCCCACCTGTGTCAATGAGGGCGGTCACAGGAACATGGTCGACTTGTACTTCAAGCAAGCTGGGGTGCGTGGGAAGCGTCAGTAAAGGATTTTCAATTGTCATTGGTATTGCAGCTTCACTTCTATAAGCTGCTATATCTAGTTTTGCTGCTGTGATCGTCCAGAGAAGCTCGGTGACGAAAAGTGCCGAGGTGGCAGAGAGCGGGATTGGTGGCGTAGCGGCGACAGGGAGCGAAAGTTGCGGCGACCGGACGAAGGGGAGTCAGTGTAGCGGCGACCGGGCAAAGGGGCGTCAGTGGAAGGCTCGTAAGATGACGACAAATAGAAATTGAAGTGTGCGGCGGCTGAACGTCGAAGGGTTGTAGGGTGCATGTGCGCAGAGGTAGAGAAAGTCTGACGTGGTTGGTTTGACTAACGGCGGCGACAATAGAGAGAAACGTGCCCAGGCTGGTGGCAGGAAAAACAAATAGGCCGGCCGTTGGGTGTCCGCCATTCCGAAGGGTTACGGAAGGGCATTGTTGGAGGTAAATGGCGAGCGTGTCCTGGGGAGTAAGACTAAACTTCAGGGCGAGTCAAGGGACATGCTGATGGAAGGCCGAGGTTCGCAAACTACTGCCTCACCACAGCTTGTATGAATGCCACTGACGGCTGTTGTTGGTCAGAGGCGAGCATTGCGAAAACAGGTGGCTGAAGAGGAGCCGGACAGGCGGCTTCAATTTCCCAACGAACAATGCGCGTGATGTCATATGTGGGGGACTGTGGGCGGCTTCACACGATGAGGTTGCGGCCGTGTTGGGCAGCCAGGCGAATCGCTGAGTAATACGGCAGCTCTTGGCATCTTCAAACTGCCGGTACTCTTTAATGATGGCGTCAACGGTGACAACATTGTTGTACACTAGAAGATTAAAGGCGTCGTCTGCTATGCCTTTCAGCACAATGGCCACTTTCCCAGACTCACTCACGTGCTCGTCAATCTGGCGGCATAGGGCGATGACATCGTGAATGTACACGACATACGACTCCGTCGACGTCTGCGCACGAGCCGCCAGTTGATTCGACACTGCGATCTGCCATTCAAGGCTGTTTCCAAAAAGGTCCCGAATGTTCTCTTTAAAGGAGTCCCAGCTTGTAATCTCCTCTTCGTGCGTCTCGAACCACACCCGCGGTGGGCCATCGAGGTAAAAAAGCTCATTGTCAAGCATAAGAGTCCGGTTCCACCTATAGCTTGCACTGACCCGTTTGTACCGGTTGATCCATTTGTCGACGTCAACACCATCCTGACCGAAAATACACCGGGATCACGAGCAAGAGGTAGAACGACGTACGCAGAAGTCATGGAAGGGGCAGGTGGTGAAGACGATGGTTGTTCAACGTGTGACATGGTTGGACCTATGATGATGCGGCCGTTGTGGAGCTTCGTGATGAAGACAGGGAAGTACCCAGCACTTCCACCGCAAAGATGTTACGTAAAAATGACACGAGGCGTGTCTATTTAAAATCTATATTGACACTGATGTGTATAGCATCGACTAAGATGGAGGACAGCACGCACAACCGACAGACTACTTCCTCGTTGTCGTCTTCTGATAGCTGATATGTCAGCTATGTAGCAATATCGATCGCTTAGGCTATGTAAGGAGGAAAAATGACACATAATGAGTAATAAGTTGAAAATTTGTTCAGCTGAGCTGCTGCAATCTGCAGGATTGGCATGTTGAATATTATGTTGAATATCTTCAAATTCATTTCAACGTCCCTTTAAAACTTCACTAACGCAGTCTTTGACTCTCTTGGTGAACAACAAAGTCCATTTTTGTCAATAAAGGATTACACATGCTGATTGACACCATTATAATCGCCACCAATATGTCATGGTGAGCTTGTGTAAGAAATTCGAGGCTGCATCGCCTCTTGTCTTTCATCTTTAACATTTTTCCTGGCTTACCGAGCATATCCTTGTGGCAAGTGTGGCTCTCTCAATATTGTAGAATTTTTCTGTTTAGTGTTCTTTTGGTGCAGCAATTACACATTCCACCTTGTGCTTCCAACACGTAAGGAAGCAGAGAAACACTTGTAGTATATATCACGACAGCCTTGTCTTCTGAATTTCTTTTTGGCTATGTAGAAATGGTCACTTCATTTGACTGGAAGCCCTACCTAACGAAGGCCGACTTTGTGGCAGCCCCCGTTTCCTGTTTTAAGCACGTAAGTATCCACTTTCCTTATTATGAAAACTGGGAGGTGCTGTCCGCTGCTGGAAAATTCTTGTCAGTGATTGCATTACCGCTGCTGAAGATCTACGCTTAGCTGTGAAATGCAGGCCTTAGTTGGGTAGTTACCAAATTTCTATGGATGCTTACAAATAGTTGAGGAATGTTGTGTTTGCAATTTTCATGGATGTCCGGCCTTTTACAAAGCCTAGTGCAGGGGTCTCAAAAGGCCTGTTTGCGAAAGGCCTGGCCCGGGGTTGACTTTATTCTTACCATATTTTTGTTAGATTTTTTTAATAAGACAAAAGAAAAACTGCATTTCATGCGGGCACCGTGTGTTGAAACGTTCTCGTGGATCAAAAACTATTTTAGGACCTGCATCCAGTTTTCAGTCAATCTCAAGATTGCTAACGATATGTATCTCAAATCCTGATGCCAAAGTCCCGGTTCAGATATGACTCGTGTATATGTGGGTCATATCTGAAGAGGATTTGGCAGACATTTTGATCAAACCCCTCCTCCTCTTTTTCACCATCCTTATTGTGACAGCCCTTGTGAAACTAAAAATTGCATCTGTGGCTGATTACTTGAAGTAAGTTTGAGACCCTCGGCCCAGTGTGTTAATCGGGTAATAGGCTTGTCTGAATGGTAAACTTACAGTTCGAAGGGAATAATGATTTGGTCAAATATTTTCTAATCAAATTTGAATAGTATATGTCCCATATTGTACAGAAAAATGAGCATGTTTGTCATGATCCAACTAAACTGCACAGTACTTTTTAAAATTGAAACAAGACATGTGCAAATCTCTCTTTTTTTTTTTTTTTTTTGGTTGAGTGAAAGCAACTTTGAATACTAGCAGGATTTTATTATCGGCAGAATGCCAGGGATAACCTGTAAAATATGTTATGTTTTAAAACTTAGTGTACTTGGAGCATATAAGTCGGTATGACCACCTTTCAAAATTAAACATTGATCAGTCGATGGGAGGGTAATATGTGCATTTAACTTAATAGCGGGGCTTCGCGGCAGTGTGAATTTTCTCTGGATAGCTGCATTCACAATTTTGATGGTTCGGGGCCGTCAGACACAGACAAGAAACATTTATCAATTTGACAACAATGGTTACACACACTATGATCAGCCAAACAATACAAGCAGTATTTACGTTCTAAACCTCACACTCGTAAAACTGAATAAACGAGAGAGTATGGGTGTGTCCCGAAGTCTTAAGTTCGCCCGACGTCACTCGCATAAACCATGAGGATGTTGACGACACACGAATGAAGGGGCAGGTTCACGCTGAAATTGTACCAGCGTGCACGAAGAGGTCGTGCAAGGCCGCACGAGCAGACGAACTGCTTGTTCCGGAATTCAGGAAGCCTGGGCAGCTGAAATTAGTCTCTGTTGCTCTCCTCTAGTATAGTGACCCTCGCAGGCTATTGTGCAGTACCATTCAAATGTTTAACTCAATGATCACCCAGGCTTCTTGTTGAAATTGATCTCTGTCTTTTTACATTTAGGCTGCCTTTGCTGATTGTTGGGACAATGTGACTGTCGGCATGAAAGTGGAGGTGGAGAACAGAGACTGTGAAAGCTTCAAGCACGTCTTTTCCAGCTTCTACTGGATCGCTACGGTGGTCAAGATAGCGGGTGAGTTCGTAGGGCAAGTCTGGGTGTAGTAATCCACTGTGCTGCCTCCTGTGCCATTCTACAGCTGAGCATGAGGCTGTGTAGTTCGATTCCCAGCTGTGGCCCCTGCACTTTGACGTATATATAGAATTTAAAAAAGAGTGCTCATTCAATAAAGATCCACGTCTACATTGTGGATAAAAAGTGGTCAGAGGTAATCTAGATACCTGCCCAGCAATATCTGTAATAGCCCCTGCTTTACTTTGAAATATCGAACTCTAGTGCTAGCACAAAATCGTACAAAATATTATACGACTTTGCAGGTGTCTACAGACATGAGAGCTGCATGTTCACTTTGTCTTTGTGGCAGTCTTATGACTAAAAATTTTTAAACAGCGTTTGCGTGACTTTGCCTGCTGACCACTATGGAGTAGTGTGGAAAGGGCATTTTATGGAAGACGCCCAGCCAGGGCATAGTAGATTGTGTGGTAGACTGTGGAGGCATGCAACACCACAGAAGGCTAATAAAGTACAAAAATGAGACATGGCCAGCCCAGCAGCTTGTCGAGTTATAACAAGGCATTCCAGTTTTTAAGGAATTGCCACTAATGCTTTTGCCTTTTGAGTCGTCTTAGGGAAATGCATGAAGAGCTGGTGTAAACCTTTTGGTCAATTGAACTTCTTTCACCTCGCATACCTCTTTAGAGTTTATCTGGTGATAACGAAATCGATTTATTAATTGTGTCTCCTGTTGCCCACCATGCTAGGCTACATGGCCAAACTACGATATGAGGGTTTTGGAATGGATGAAAGCAAGGACTTCTGGGTCAACCTCTGCATCGATTCGGTGTACCCAGTGGGCTGGTGCGCGGCACAAGGGAAGCCTCTTATACCACCAAAGAGTAAGTAATGTTTTCACGTTGTTATGACAGTGAAGAATGCAGAAGTCATACTATCAAAGGCTAAACTCCATGCTGGGCAAACCTGTACTCAGTGAAAAAAGTAACACTCGTAGTACAACAATAGCGGTGAGAAGTGTCGTCAATCTTCGATAACCTAATCTGAGGATCAAACATGTTCGTGTTTTATACGTGAGTCACAATACATTGCAGTATGATCACTGGTGGTTGCATGCATTCTGTAATGTACTCCGCTGTTTGCATTGTGCATGCAAGTCGTTTAGAATAACCGACAACATTCAATAATTTTTTGTATATTCAGGCACGGCTTGCTTTGTATGATGAATAACAGATGTAACATTTTCAGTTTGTAAAACTCGATCAAATAAATTTGTAAAACTCAATCAAAAGCAAAAACAACTACATGTGTTTATGTCCTCTGAATGTCGTGCGTGATGTGAGCATGCTGTCAAGGCTAGGAACATTCTGCCACTTTGTGATCACACATACGGAAGAGCAAGCATCCCTGTTGTGGGGGTTATGACACTTCCTGTAAAGTTGTTTGCGCCGTGTGGCGCACGTGTCTCGCCCCAAAGCCGCATTTTGGGTGACGACCGCCGGGCGATAGGTGGCGTATTCGCGTTGAGCACCACTATTGTCATCGTCGTTATGGGGTAGCGCCGGCAGTGACCCCTGGCGGAAGCAAGCCTTGGTGGCGGGTGAGAGTTGAGCGAGGCTCTTCTGCGCGTGGCAGTTGCTGCGAACGGTTGTCTCTAGCGTGGGTCCACGGCACGTGGCACCGCTGCCTGCGCGCCGGGGGCCCTCGTGGTAAGTCAAGCGCTGGCGACGCCGCCTTGGGTGTGTTAGCCTGGTTGTGTTATTGTTTGTTTGTCTGTCATGTTATTGGGTTTGTTTTGGAGTGTGTGTGTGTAAGGATGTCCTACTGTGTTGATTACAATTGATGTATTGATTCGGCAGATGATCGTCATTATGAATGAGGTAAATAAATGTGTGTATGTTGTTTGGTTTGTACCGACCGCATCTGCTGTGTCCTTTCACTTTAAGAGCGTGGCATGGCGCTCGTTTGCCAATCGAGACCCCACACTGTCCATTGCATCTGAGGAGATGTCTATTTTGAATCACAGCAACTTGGACAGAATGTGTTCACTATTGCCTACAATGGTCAGTATGTCGTATAAGTCAGTATGTCGTGGAAACCGGAAACAAATCTTGGAAAAGTATTTGAGGCGTGCTTGTCGCAAACTATAAAGCACATGCCACGTTGTTAGGTTGAGCTTGTTTTTTGTTTGACGGTGTATAAGATTATCATCTTTTTTGCCAAGTGCCATTGTCCAGCTTTTGCTGTGAAATTCGGAACTCTATTGAAGTGTCTCAGCACAGCATTGAGTTCTTGCTAGGTGTTGGGTTAAAGGTGTTAAACATCTTTTTTTTTTTTTCCCCATTTTGAGTTATCTATATAGGTACGCGCAATGGAAGATTACAGTCATACACTTTAGAGAAGTTGCAGATGTTGAAGTCCACTGTTGTAACAGCCAACAGCCAGTAGTTGTTAGGGGGCTCATTTTGTAGTTCCATCACCGAATGACATGAACAAGCGCTTGGAAGGTCAACAGTGGTGGGGCAGTGGTTACGGTGCTCGGCTGCTGACCCGAAGGGCGTGGCCTCAATCTCGGATGGAGATGAAATGCTAGAGCACCGTGTATTGCGCTATTTCAGTGCCTTGTTGAATAACGCCAAGTGGCGTAAATTATCCAGAGCCCACCACTGTAGCATACCTTATAACCATATTGCGATTTTGATGCATAAAACCGCAGAAGTTACTGCTAAGAGTTGTCGAAGCGCACAAATTATTGTCAAGAGCTTACTACATTTTGCTGTAAACATAATTTTAGTCAATCGACTGAGCAGTGTTTTACTTTTCACCAGTAGTGGTATGAGGTGATGGGGCGGGGCTCCAAAAGATATTTAATCTTAATTGCGGTTATCCAAACTTTCCAGTCACTGTAAAATGTTGGTGTCTTTTGTACTTGAGCAATAGGAATGTTTTAATGTTTGGAGGTATGTACTTGGAAAACACATTTGAGCGTTTTTCTCCTGATTGCAGCAATTGAGCACAAGCACGGTGACTGGAAGCAGTTCCTGGTCAAGCGGCTGACAGGCGCCCGTACCCTTCCAACAAACTTTCATGCCAAGGTATGGAAGCCAGCCATGCCTTTCTCAGATGCGTGTTTACAGTGAGCGAGTGTTGAGGGTTCATCTGACACAGGCCCTAGTTGATGGCTCTGCAAGTGTACTATTTGTTGGATCCGAGAAAGAAATCGTTGCGTTCTCTAAATTTGGTGCCTGCTAAAGAGGTCAAACTAAGCCAGAACTCCCACTCCCTAGTGAAGTCTGTTTTTGTGTTGAATGCTCCCCATTTAATTCATGTGTCGTGACCCCTCCCGACATCCCCTGTTTGGTTTCATTCCTTTATTGGAAAGTTAAAGGGCAACAGGTTTTCACTCAACAATTTGTTCAATGTGGTTTGTCGCACTTTTTTAGTGAATCTACCCATAATCTTTTGCGGGTGTCTGCACAGGAGTGCAGCATATTTGTAGCGTCAACCTTGTAGGAACTTTTTGTACTTTTCGTGATACAAAGTAACAAGCTGATGACATTTTTTATGTGCATTTAGTGGAAAGTATTGTGAGTTTAGTGACTGTGAAGAGGATCGGAGTGCAGGGGAATAAGGTATACCACATCTTCAGCTAGACCATCAGCTGGGGATTACTATAGTTCTGTACAAGAACCTTGGAAATAGTTGTCAGAGTCTATGCCTCTGTTCCGATATCACTGTACCTGGGTGACAATGCTTTTGTTGTCTGCAATTCATAAAAGTTACTGCTCCTAGGATCTTTCACACTCAAGGAACGTAAGACACAATACCACCATATTGCAAACCAACGAAAGGCTGTTTATTTGCACATTTTACTCAGTGAGCCCGCTAGCTGACATGCGATTAAAAGTATGCTAGGGTACCACACCTTTGTACGGTTGACTTTCAACTCGTCACGCCAGAGGACGTCAACAGTAGCATTTTCCTTTTGCCAAGATTCCATGTTCATAACTGAATGCTGTTTTAGCATGCCATCCAGAGTGTGGGAACTCACTTGATTAATATGGCTGAATGCTTATGAGTGCCAAGGGTGGAACCATATAGTTATATTTTATCAAACAATATGTAATTTTTTTAAAAAATGAAAGAGCTAAGAGCAGAACCTGTAATTTTGTTCAGGTGCGCGAGTGCACACGTGGCCAGTTCCCCATCGGGCTGCGGCTGGAAGTAGTGGACAAGAAGCGCATCTCATCAGTGAGGGTGGCACGTGTCACGTACTGCGTTGCAGGACGCATCCACATTGCGTACGAGGGTCTTGGGGACGACGGCTTCTGGTGCCACGAGCGCTCGTCACTCATCCACCCGATCGGCTGGGCACAGGTCATTGGCCATGATCTGAGGGCATCCCCCGGTCAGTGTTCAGATTTTTTGCTGAATAAACCAGCGAGGGGCAAAGCTTCCATGAGTGGGTTAATTTGGTAATTGAATTGCGGAGTTGCAAATGCGTCTTGAGCATGGGTTAGAGTCGCTAAAATTGTGGGTGTGAATAAAGAAGACGCTCGAAACAGAACCTACTCTTTTTCAAGTTAAGCAGCCATGCTGCTCAAGTCGTTTTCATTTGCTGAGATTCTACTGTAGTGTTCAATATGTCAAGGAGTATAGTTCTTCGCTCTTGCCCTCATCACATTTGACCCTGTCGTCCACTTATTCGTGAAGTATTACTTTAAATCAGTGTTATGCCGACCTCTCAAAACCCTTTGCAAGCGAATGGAAATTTTTAATAAATATACCCTTGAATTAAGCAGGAATGTGGAAGTCTCCTGAAGTAGGTGCCTAAAACCTGTTCATTTTGTTCTTTGTGCATACACTTGGTATGTCAGAGCTTGCTAGGGCCGTCTCAAGTCAAGTGGTTTGTGGCTCATAAGGTTCGATAAGCAAAGATGGGAACTTTGCCAGCTTCTGTAGCCACAGGTGTTGAATTCACCTGGGAGGTTACACAGAATACTGCACAATGGCTCTTGGTTAGTTTTGTTCATGGATTGGTTGCTGAGCCTAGTGTGTAAAAAAGAAATATTATTTATTGTGTTTGTAGTACAGTATCCAATGAAGGTTTCGGTTGGCAAATGGAGATTTGTAAAGGGGAGAGGCACAAAACAAAACAAAATAGTTTGTACATACAAAATAGGGTGGTCATAGGGCAAGTATTACTTCATGAAAATTCAGGCTGTACAGGCAGTTTAACTCATAATCGGTTGGATTTATTGTTCTTTGATGCTGTGATGTATACTTATTTAAGGAACTGCTGTGTGTAGCACAGCATTCCTTTCATCTGTGAGGTAAACGATGAACTTCTGAATCTCTGTATTACAATAACTACAAACAGAGAAATTAAAAACGTAATGCTATGTGCTTGCCAAATTGACAACAAATGCATGCTCAGTAACGCTTGCTAATTGTTGAGAGAAAGATTTATCAACGTCAAGATTTGCAATTTTTATGTTTCGCATATTTACATCGGATGCGCATATTTACAGAGTATGCGAAGTCGTCACTCGAAAAGGCACTGTTGCGGAAATGCGAGGCTGACGAAGCATCATGGGACATGTTTCCTCCGGTGAGTACCTTGTGTCACAGCACGGTAACCTGGTACAAAATGCAAAATTATGCTGTACTTGCGTAGCAGCTTTAGCAGGCCTCTGACTTGTACTAGGATTTCTTCTTGCATTGAAATTTACAGCTTGTACTTAAGGGCCCACATTTGTATATTCTGCAGCACAGTGCAATGAAACATCATCATCATCATCATCAGCCTGACTACGTCCACTGCAGGACAAAGGCCTCTCCCATGTTCCGCCAGTTAACCCGGTCCTGTGCTTGCTGCTGCCAATTTATACCCGCAAACTTCTTAGTCTCATCTGCCCACCTAACCTTCTGTCTCCCCCTAACCCGCTTCCCTTCTCTGGGAATCCAGTCAGTTACCCTTAATGACCAGCGGTTATCCTGTCTACGTGCTACATGCCCTGCCCATGTCCATTTCTTCTTCTTGATTTCAGCTATGATATCCTTAACCCCCGTTTGTTCCCTAATCCACTCTGCTCTCTTCTTGTCTCTTAAGGTTACACCTACCATTTTTCTTTCCATTGCTCGCTGCGTCGTCCTCAATTTAAGCTGAACCCTCTTTGTAAGTCTCCAGGTTTCTGCTCCGTAGCTAAGTACCGGCAAGATACAGCTGTTATATACCTTCCTCTTGAGGGATAGTGACAATCTACCTGTCATAATTTGAGAGTGCTTGTCGAATGTGCTCCACCCCATTCTTATTCTTCTAGTTACTTCAATCTCGTGGTTCGGCTCTGCGGTTATTACCTGCCCTAAGTAGACATAGTCTTTTACAACTTCAAGTGCACTATTACCTATCTCGAAGCGCTGCTGCTTGCCGAGGTTGTTGTACATTACTTTCGTTTTCTGCAGATTAATTTTAAGACCCACCTTTCTGCTCTCCTTGTCTAACTCCGTAATCATGAGTTGCAATTCGTCCCCCGAGTTACTCAGCAATGCAATGTCATCGGCGAAGCGCAGGTTACTAAGGTATTCTCCATTGACTCTTATCCCTAACTGTTCCCATTCTAGGCTTCTGAAAACCTCCTGTAAGCACGCGGTAAATAGCATTGGGGAAATTGTGTCCCCCTGCCTTACACCCTTCTTGATTGGTATTTTGTTGCTTTCTTTATGAAGCACTATGGTAGCAGTTGATCCCCTGTAGATTTCTTCCAGAATGTTTATATATACTTCATCTACGCCCTGACTCCGCAGTGTTTGCATGACGGCTGATATTTCTACTCAATCAAACGCCTTCTCGTAATCTATGAAGGCTATGTATAGTGGTTGGTTATACTCTGAGCATTTCTCTATTACCTGATTGATAGTATGAATGTGGTCAATTGTTGAGTAGCCTGTTCGAAATCCTGCTTGTTCCTTTGGTTGATTGAATTCTAATGTTTTCTTTACTCTGTTAGCAATTACCTTAGTAAATAGCTTGTATACTACAGAGAGCAAGCTGATCGGCCTGTAATTCTTCAAGTCCTTGTCATCTCCTTTCTTATGTATTAAGATGATGAAACAAGGTTTACAAAAAAAAAAAAAGCACTTTGCTCTTTCTTGGCAGGTGCACACACCACAATGTGAGCTGAAGTTCAAAGAAGGCATGAAGCTAGAGGCTATTGACCCCCTCAACCTGTCGACCATCTGTGTCGCCACCGTGACCAAAGTGCTACGCAACAACTATCTCATGATTGGCATCGATGGCATGATGGCAGCCAATGGCTCCGACTGGTTCTGCTACCATGCCTCATCACCTTGCATTTTTCCCGTGGGTTTCTGCGAACTCAATGGCATTGAGCTGACTCCTCCCAGAGGTTAGTTATAGAAATATTAACTGCAGCTTGACCACTGCAACACTTGTGGGGTCTCGAATTGGCGAGCGCCACCACCACGCTCTTGGAGTGAACGGACACAGTAGAAACAGTTGGTACGTACACACCAAACAACAACATAAATTTATTTAACTGATTTAGAATGACGATATCGTTCGCCGAATCGATATACATCAATGGTAATTAACACGCTAGGATATCCTAACACAATATTACCATACACTCCATGACAAACATGCAATAACATGACAAACACAATAACACATCCAAGGCGGCGTCGCCAGCGCCTGACTTACCACGAGGGCCCCCGTCGCACAGCCCACGGTGCGCCTCGCAGCGCAAACAACTACAGGGGGTGTCGGCACCCCCACATACTATAAGCCCACTGTAGTAGCTTAGCGTCTGTGGAGGCTCACTGCAGAGCTTGAGGGTACGATTCGTGGCAGCCTCATTTAGTTGCCAGAGAAAAAAAAAAGAAAAACCTTGCATGCCTATTTTATAAGTTTAGTCTAGAGTTCTTTATTATGGTGTGCCTGATAAGTAGACTGTATCGTAACATGTTTGATAAGAAAACTTGAAATTCAATGAGGTGTTTTATAGCTATAGGAAAAATTTGGAACAGAAAAACCAGAGCAAAATAGACAGTTCAGATAGAAGCCCCTGTCCTGTCTATCTCAGTCTTGTTTTTGAGCTTAAAGTTTTTCTATTATCTTAATATGTAAAGCCTGGTACAGTAAAGCCCACTTATTACAATACTGGTATTAACAATATATCTGTGATAAGTTATAACAGATCAACACCAACTTTTCTTCAACTTTTGTATGTTTTCTATTTGACTACAATGCCCTGTGCAGCATTTATTGGTTATAACAGTGAATTCTGGCTGTTGGGTGTCTATGTTGAAAAGTAATGGAATGGATAACCTTTGAAAAGAAAAAAAATTCGGTAGATCCCACATATCTTGGGAATTGATGTTATGTGAAGCATATGGAGTAAAAGTTACTAGGTTGTAATCATTTTATTTAGCAGTAAGTTGCAAAACGACGCTAAATATTCTTTAAAATGCTGTACGCACAGACAGTCGCACATGTATTATGTAGCTAGTTGTTTACATTTCTGCAACGATGCCAACTGTTACATTAGTATAAGCAACACGAATAGCGGTAAGCTGATGTGTAACGCTTCTACTCGTGAGTATGGTAGCCCTAGACACTGCTACATAAATTAACCTCAGTGGATGGCACTGAACTGCAATTGACGTTAACCGAAGAAATGGCTGCATCGTAGAAGTGAATATGTAATGTTTATACAATTGGATAGCCAGCACTGCAACCACAACTGACATTTTACGAACATTAGGGTCTATTTGAAAAGTAGTTCCGAGACCTGGTGTGGCTCTGTGGTAGAGTACTTGATTACCACGCAGAAGGCTAGAGTTCCATTCCTGCTGGGTCCCTGATGTTTGTCGGGTCAATGCTGCCGATGTCAGCTTTTCTTAATGCTCTCGCGTTTAAATTACCACCGTCTGTTGTCGCCATTTCTGGGTACATATGAACTGTCCATAACCTGTGGCGCATACTCGCATACCAGTGGCTCATACCCGGCCGTGGCTATGTGCCGTTGTCTGGCGCAAAGTGTTTGACGATGTACGCGTCGGGATTGTGACATTATTCATGTCACGACCAGTGCGTCATATTTGCCAAACCATCTTCCTTTTTCATACTAATTTTGTTGCACCCCAAGTTAAGGTAATGGTCACGAGAGCACCCAGACGTGAGCGGCTAGACAGACACACACACACGCATGCACACACACTAAAGTGCCTTCAGTACACTAAGGAATGCTTTGCATTTAAAACGAGAAATTTGAGCTGCCGAACCCCCACTCACATGTTCAACGTCCCCCAGTATCCCTTCTGATTTCTAGTATGCTTCACCTCATATCAGTGTGACATTGCGGCAAAGTTGACTTTTAAACTCCGTTATAGTGTGGGAGCGGCGGTGACTTCTGTTAATGCCCTTTCGAACATGCAGTTTGAATAAAATTATGAAATGTTATTATATGTTGTATCTACGGGGCTTGTGGTGATCTCATGAAAGCGTTTGAACTTTCAACCATGTTCGAAAAATCGCCAGTTGTGTCGTTCTTATCACTATTGTTTGTTGGTATATCCCATCCGATGTTACAGTATTCTCATAGCCTGCCATCTATATATATATATATATATATGTATTTTTTCGTAGAACCCATTTATAGCAATTATCAATTATAATGATGAAATTTTCGTAACACTGAGTATATGGTTATAAGTTGGTGGTGCAGAAGTCATCATGAAAACATGTTTAAAGGGCCACTCACCAGGCCTCATACCAAATTTTAGTTAGACAGTAGAAGTTGTTGGGTGTCCAATGAGGAACATTTTGCCACAAAAATTTTTTGATACTGTTCATCAAGAGCGGAGAAAACAGGTTTTTTGAAGCGGCGCGAAACGAAGGTGAGAGGAGGCGAGCTCGAAACCCTTGCCGCTCCTCCGTGTAGCTTTCGCAACCCAAATCTCTTCCCCACTTTCTGCGGCATCTGACCAAGAGCTCACGTGCGCATGACGTGCCCAAAGAAGTCCAACCCCCGAGCACGCGAGCGGCGTTGCTTTGTTGACCAGCGTTATTTTATGGTCTTCTGCCTGTTTCTGCGGGATGGTTTGGAACGCTGGCTTAGAGGTGGTAGAATAGATGAGCACAATAAGTGCGCGAACGCGTAGGAGCGTTCCACGGCGGTCGTCTGCTCGGTGCGCTGACCGCGGGGACACGAACGCATGCGAAATGCCAACACATTAGTCCCGCATCTCGTTGCAATTCATGAGAGAAAAATGGAAAAAAGACACTCACATTCTCTTATTGCGTCTCATTATTTATTTAGGGTTTTATTAATCTCTTCAAGCAACAAATTACATAATCTACACATGTCATGTAAAATAATTTTTGCCATGTCACGTGCCACTGTTTGCAATATCAGAGCAGAGTCGTCTACGTAGGGGACCAACGTCACTGCATTGCCGTGTACGTAGGGCCATTCATACCCGCACGTCATGCCCTCATTCTCTGGGCGCGCTCCGGCAGAGAAGAGGGGTAGCAGCGTTCATCTTGAAATTTGACCCGTTTCCACGGTGCGTAGTGTTGCAAATTTCGGCAGACGTGATTATGAATGCCTTGTCTACGCATTGCACTTGTTAGCTCAAAATTGTTAATCCTGGTGAGTGGCCCTTTAAAGGGGCGCTGCAATACTTTTTGAGCATGGTCAGAAAATGCTGCCAATCGGTAGTAGGGCTTCCGACAACACGCGAGCCAAATATTATAGCGCAGCATGCTGCCTGGAATTCACAATAAATTATCGAAGTCAGCTAAAAATTGCTTTCTCTTCTCTTGACAAATCACGGAATATGCCAAAAAAAGCACACGAAGCAAGCCCATCTATCAGCCATTGGCTGATTTGAACATGGCGCGCTCGCTCGTTACAGAGATCGCCGGGAGAGGTGCTGCTTGTAATTGAGTACGCGTGATCACATTAAAAAAGCTGCACATTCAAAAAAGATAAAAAGAAAGAAGTGCTCAAAGTCACGAAGCGCATGTGATGTTTTTTTGTGGCTCTACCATCCCTCGCTGCTTAGCTTCCAGCGCTTTCGTCGAGACGAGAGGAGAGAGAAGGCAATTGCAGCATGCAACAAATCTTTGCAACTCCATTCCCACTGGACTTATTCTTAAAATACTTGCGGCATTGAATTCATGAGGCAATAAGCTCTTCCAGTGAATTTATTTCACGGTTACTTGAAAAAGTGTTTCAGGGCCCCTTTAAACATGCTAGTTGCTAAAGACTTCCATGCAATTTGCACGTGTGTTCGTAAAAATTTTTTACATTCTCACCATGCACTGTCCGCTAAGGTGGCTAACTTATAGTGAGCTTCAAATAACTTTGTTTGGTATTCTTACTCTTCAGATTAGAAAACAGGAAGGCAGAGGCTTACAAGGAAAGTTTGGCCTGTTTAGTCTGTTATGGTTTGCCTGATTCATTGCAATATTTGACAAAATCAGTTGCTTATTTTGCACACACAACGTAAACGTATATACATTCCCACATACGTACTCTCAGGTTGTTTTAAAGGATCTATTCTTTGTGTTTGCTGGTACAGACTTATTCTTTGAAAGTGACTAACGTTGTCTCCAGCTTTAGACAGAAGTGCCTGCAGCATTCGAGAGTGGCAAATGTCTTGACAATAAGCACTCTTTCTGCGTACAATACAAAATATTTCATTATTTTATAAATGTCTGCCTTTCTGCTTTCCTCAACACATAGGTCACAAAGGGGATTTCCGTTGGTTTGATTACCTCCGGCAGACCAAGTCTGTTGCAGCACCCGTGGCACTTTTTAAAAAGGTAAGATATGTTTAGTGGGCCAGTGGACCATTTTAGAGTGCATAATTAATCTAGGGAGGGGTTCACTGGCTGTCTTAATGTAGCAGCTAAAGTTTGCGGTAGATGTATGTGAGATCTTGCAGATGCTGCAGACTGTTTAAATGAACCACGGTTAAACTATCATGCACTTGTAATGTTTTGAGCAAGGAGTCGCATGATGCATGTCCGCAAGGTTTGGATAACGTTTTTAAATTTTAGCGAGTCTGTATAAAGGCTTTAGCATTCTCAATGCCTTTGAATATAGTAAAAGCAGCGTTTGAGCTGACGGCCTCATCGTGGAACTCTTTAACATCAGAATGCATGGTAGGTTGCAGCGCACACAGACTGGCAGAAGCGCGTGCTTTGACCATGCTGAGCTCTCGCGACATTGTATTGTTTTGACAATGGTATTTACAACAGTACAGTGGCTTTCATGAAGGCTGGGGCCCATACAGATGATGAGTGCACCAGGAGCAGCGATCCACATCGTAGCCAACAAAGTTGTAATCAGTGACTGTGAGAATGGCTGTTGAACAGCTGTCGCTTGTTTCGTGTAGTTCTCAAAAGTTGCTTGTTTAGGATTGTTTGTTATTTACTACAAGTGTTTGTGTCATTCATGATCACATCTCTGTATGGATGCTGAACTCTTGCAAATCAGCTAATGTTTTCCTCACACGGCTCACATCCGGCAATCCGCTTCCTCACAAAATGCACTTTCAATGGAGGAATTGCACATTACTACGAGGGATGGCTTGAGTGTTCCAATACCAGCACCACCTGGTGACATCGATAGTCGCGTGCACTGGGAACTTGCTTTCTCCTCTTTGAATTACAGACAGCCGATCAGTGTGATTATTTGGGCGAATTGGTAATTCATCGTAAGAACAACTTTAACAGGAGAGATGAAGGGAGACAACTAGGGCTGGCGATTTATTTATTTCTTATTTTTTACAGGCAGCATTGCATGTGGCCTAACATTCTACTGGAGAACCTTTTAGAAGAAAGCGCAGGCTCCTTTCAGAAGGAGTGACAGCTCTTCTATGCATAGTTATTTGAACACAAATCCAAACTGCTCAAGCCATGTGGCACTCGTGTTTCTCTTATCTTCCTTTTTTGCTTCCACATGCTGCCTCATGTAGTATGCGGTGCCGCTCACCATGGTGGTTTACTGGTTATGGTGCTTGACAGCAGTCCTGAAGGTCGTGGGCTTGAATCCCGACTGCCACAGCTGCATGCTAGAGGCCAGTGTACCTACACTTAGGTGAACATTGAAGAACCCCAGGTGGTCCAAATTTCTGGAGCCCTCTGTTACAGCATGCCTCGTAATCATATCCAAAAAGAAGGGAAGATAGAAGCTTTTCATGAGAAATTTTTGAATGAACTGCGGCGGCTGCGTTTCCGATGGAGGCGGAAATGCTGTAGGCCCGTGTGCTCAGATTTGGGTGCACGTTAAAGAACCCCTGGTGGTCAAAATTTCCGGAGCCCTCCACTACGGCATCTCTCATAATCATATGGTGGTTTTGGGATGTTAAACCCCACATATCAATCAAATTCTTAAATGAAGTGGCAGCTGGAGGCCCCACCCTTAGTTTACTAATTTCTCGTTATAATCGTATCGTTGTTTTGAAGCGTAGAAGCTGAACAATTATTATTATAGAATGCGATGCATCTGGATTCAGATTGAGCGTATCGACAAGCATTTCACTGTAACAGTCTTGAGTAGAGCAACTCTTTTTTTTTCTCTCTCTCTCTCCCTCCTTGTGCCAGGACATACCCAAGCATGGCTTTCAAGAGGGCATGCATGCCGAGGTGGTGGACCTAATGGAGCCGCGCCTCATCTGCGTTGGCCGCGTGACGAAGGTGGTAGGCCGGCTGCTGCGGGTGCACTTTGATGGCTGGGAGGACAGTTACGACCAGTGGTGTGACTGCGAGAGCCCTGACCTGTTCCCTGTTGGCTGGTGCCAAATGGTCCAGTATCCCCTGGAACCACCCAGGCAGAACGGTACTATGCCTGACATTGCTGTCGGGCCACTGGCCTAGCTGCTTTGAACTATGCGCTTCCTCTGACGGTAGGCATAAACAAGCGAGGGATGCACATTTATTGCGACCAGAGAAAACGCATCTTTGACAAATTAATAGCAGCGACAGGCTGCCCAGTTCGTAATTTTTGGCTTGCTGCGTTTATTTGGTGATGTTGGCTCTCTGTCGCTAAGCACAATGTTGCAGGGTCAGTTCCTGGCTACGGCGGCTGAATTTAGATGTGCAAAAAACGCACGAGTGCTAATGAAGTCAAGGAAGGATGTGGGGCTAAAGAAATTTGTTTGGAAAGAAAAAAAATCATGTATTTTCAAATTTGAGTTGTTTTTTTTTTTTGCTTCCTGGTTTATTAAAGAACTTTCTAAAATTTGGTTGTTGTCTGTGCAATAGAAGGGAATAAAACAAATTTTTCTAATGAGATGTTGGGGTGCATTTGCTGTCGAAAGCATCTCTGAAATGCTTGACATGCAGTAACAATGAAACAAATTTTCTTTCGGAGTAGTGACGTTTTTACAGAAGATTGACAAAAAGTATGTGACTGGCCTTATCCTGCACTAGTGCAATCTGTCTAGCAGGCATCTAAGCATAAACAATTATTGAACTTTTATTATGTTTAAAATAATAGTTTTTCTTAGTTTGGCAACATCACCATTAGAACAGCTGTAGCTCTTTTGTATTCCTGCTGAAGTACCAAATTTGGATTATGTTCAAGTATCAGAAAAATAATCCATCCATGAAATTTTCATCAAATTTAGTGGATCAGTGCAAAAGTTGACTCTTCAGCACCTTATTCCCCCCTTAAATTTAATAAATAGAAACCAACAGCTGAGCTAGCAGGACGTCAAAGCAAGCCTAGAGTTCTCTGCTACACCTGTTCTCCATAACCATCTTTACAGTTTTAACTACCACATAACCAGCAGTTAGAACTGTCATAGTCCTTATCCATTCAGAGAGGGAACTGGTTTGATGCAAGCCGTGCCGCAGTGGTCCAGTGGCTAAAGTACTCGACTTCTGATTCGCGGGTTGCGGGATCGAATCCCGGCTGTGGCAGCTGTATTTTCGAATGAGGTGAAAGTGCTGTAGGCCCGTGTGCTCAGATATGGGCGCACGTTAAAGAACCCCAGGTGGTTGAAATTTCCGGAGCCCTCCACTATGGCGTCTCTCATAATCGTATGGTAGTTTTGGGACGTCAAAGCCCACATATCAATCAATGGTTTGATGCAAGGTAACTGGTTCATGCCAAAGTGCGGATAGCTCAGTGCTTGGGAATATAGAAGAAAAAACTTTTTTTTTTCTAAACAGCATTGCTGTGCTGTTACATTTACTTTTTTTTTTATCCTGTTTCATGGCACTGTTTCAAATGGTTATTATATTTGGGTCATAGGGTGTAGGGTGTGCCATCTTTTGCCACTCAGACGAAACAACAAAATACTTAAAGCATATATACCAGATGCTTGGGATGCGACATTGCGTGAATCGCATCGCTAAACGGAACAGTGGGGGATGTTGTCTGCTGTCATTGTCTACATCTTTGTATACATGTTTATCTTGCTGCTTTTTCTTTCCTTCGCAGAGATCGGCTTTCTCAAGAAGAAGAAAAAGTACCAGAGCTACAAGGGTCCCCGCAGAAGTGAGTTTCGAACTCAAGCACCGACCCAAAGTTAGTCAAGCAAGCATTTTCATCCATAACACAGACTAACGACAACTACCATCACCGTATGCATGGCATGTTCCTTCTTTTTTTTTTTTCTTCCATTCATTCAGTTCTCTGCTCTTGCTCCATTATTTCCTGGCTTACATGGAATAACTGTGCTGCGGTCAATCCTCACTACAACAAGCTTTTCAAAAACTGTTGTCACTTCAAATGTCAGCCTTCGTGGTTTCACATGTGAACTTGCCAATGAAATTATGGCCAGTCAATACCGGCTTTTCGTGAAAGTGATCTATAACTGTCCCTACAGGCCGACTTCTTTCGTGCTCATGTGAGTATTACATTTGTCGTTAAACTACACTTCGTTGTCAGGCTCGTGTCATGCTTAACATAACCACAAGCCCGTCGCTGCGACTCGGCGGCAGTACTATCTTAGTTTTTGCGATGTCACTCAAATGGTATTAAAAGGCCAGTAACATTTGCATTCATAGGTTTACTATTTGTGTATCAATGAATTTCATATACTTGCAGCTTTCATAGAGGGTGTATGGCTTTGCAAGTTCAACCCCGTGATTCTCATCGATCTACTGGATTTCTGTTTGTCCAGAGAAAAAAAAATTTGTGCTTGTATTTAGCAGCATATTAAAGTACTGTGCACTTAGACATAATAAAGATAGCATTAATAATAATCTTCATTTCTCAATTCAGAAGAAAATGGTATATACGTTTCAGGCCTGCCAAAGCCATATAATGAACTCTCATTTGGTGCTGCAGTGCTTATTTAATATTAATGAGAGCCAGCGCATCGGTTATGTGCTAATAAGGCATGTTTACATTTGCTTTGATGTATCTGTATGTTATATCGTGACTTAATTCTGACACACTGTTGTGAAACTTGTTGTACTGGGCGTTCACTGTATTGTCTTTCTTTTGCATGCCGTCTGTGCAGCTGTGCGAAATTTCATAGCAATGTGCTTCAAAGAGGACAGGCGTAATTCAATTCTATAGAAGAAACGCATTCGTTAATAAGAAAGTGTTTACCTCTATTGAACATACGTGGTTGAAATATTCTTCAGCCAGACAATACCTTATTTGCAAAAGTATGGCATTTTCATTGCTCTCCTATTTCTGGCCTAAAAACGTTAATAACGATTTCTGAAGCTGGTCCCAGAAACATGGCACCACCATACCTGTACAGTCAAAAGTGTTCCTAAGTTATACTGATGTAAGGGACAAATGAATATAACAAAGACCAGTGTGTCTGAATAGAAATAGGGGTTGATCAGAAAATGAGGACATGGTACCCTGCTTATAAGAGACACCTGATATAAGGGTCAAGAGCTTCCCAGTCAGTGTGTCTCATAAAGGAGGTTCAACTTTGTGTACAACATTCGAAGGCGGGGCGTCATTGGTTTCAAGAAGCAATAGAAGGGGAGCATTGACGCTCATGTGAAAATAATTCTGTGTTTTTCCAGTTCATGTTAAGCCTTTAGACGGGTCCTGAACCAGCTCTCGGGCGTGGTGAAAAAACACATTGTACAAATAGCAGACTGCTGTGAACAGTTCGCCAAGTTTTGTATTTGCGAGTGGCACAGGGAGTTTAGAAGCTGAGCACAAAGTTGATATTTTTTAAAGTGCTCTGTCTACATACATAGAGCGAACTATAAATACTGAATTGTGCCCCATCCTTACTGACTTCGATAAACTAAAGAGGCTCCGTCTGTCACGACGAAGCCTACAACGAAAACAACATTGTCTGTCATCTCTCCTGAGGCGATGGACACATCAACTGCACCGGCGCAGACTGCGCCAAAGGAGCGGAGGGGTTCCCTCGACCGCTCTAAAAAAGACAAAACGGTAATTACAGGGCCTTCTAAAGGCTCTGTAAAATAAGTCACTTCTCTCTTTAGACACCAGCCACACTCATTTCGTACACACAGCACTTCTTTACTCCCATAATGGAGACACAAATTATACAATGGAACGTCAGAGGACTACTTCAAAACCTCGACGATGTCCAAGAACTCCTACACAAACATTCTTCAAAAGTGCTGTGTGTGCAGGAAACACACTTAAAATCCAAGAATACAAATTTTTTGCGCCAATATGTTGTCTTCCGAAAGGACAGAGATGATGCTGTGGCGTCATCTGGTGGTGTAGCCATTATTGTTAATCGAGGAGTAGCATGTAGTCATCTACCACTACTAACATCGTTAGAGGCAGTGGCTGTTCGAGCAGTCCTGTTGAATGAGCTCATCACCATCTGCTCTCTATACATACCGCCGCAACACCACCTGGAAAAACATGATTTCCAGTCTTTAATAGATGAGTTACCAGAACCTTATCTGGTTCTAGAGGACCTGAATGCGCACAGCGGTTTATGGGGTGACTGTCGATGTGATGCACGAGTTCGTCTCATCGAACAGTTCCTCTTTTCATCAGGCGCTTGTCTGTTGAATAGGAAAGAGGCAACATATTATAACCTTGCAAACAATACTTACTCCTCCATAGACCTCAGTATCGCATCTCCTTCACTTGTACCATTACTTCAGTGGAAAGTCATAAATAATCCATACGGAAGTGACCATTTTCCTTTAGTTTTGAGTACACCAAAAATATATGAATGTTCGCCACGTGTTCCCAAATGGCTGGTAAACAAAGCCGACTGGGAACAATTTCGAAAGATTACTCACTTAAGTTGGACCGACATATGCGGATTAGGCATAGATGAAGCTGTGCAGTACTTCACGGCTTTTCTTACTGACGCAGCAGCCAAGTGTATTCCACAAACATCTGGACTGCCCGTCAAAGGACACGTCCCGTGGTGGAACACTGAGTGTCAGAATGCGCGAAAGGAACAGAACAGGGCATGGAGGTTGCTGCGGAACTCGCCGACAGCGGAAAACCTTGAGAGCTTTAAGAAAATAAAATCTCGAGGCAGGAGAACGCGTCGGCAGGCCAGAAGAGAAAGCTGGCACAAGTTTTTATCAGGGATAAATTCATATACACAAGAGGCTAAAGTCTGGGACATGGTTCGTAGGGTAGCAGGAAGACAAGTACACTCACTCCCACTCAGGGAGTGAGTGAGTGACAGCCTGGAAGATCAGACGAACTTCCTCAGTGCACACTATGAGCAAGTGTCTAGCTCGTCACACTACACTGAAGCTTTCCAAAGATATAAAGCAAAGATAGAAAAGCAGAAACTAGAATACAAGTGCACAAAACACGAGGCATACAACCAACCTTTCAAATTAGCTGAGCTACAAACATCTCTAAACTCTAGCAGTAATTCTGCACCAGGCTACGACCGTGTCACGTATGAAATGTTGAAAAACCTGCCGCTTAAAACGCGAAAAACTTTACTCTCTTTATATAATGCTATCTGGCTTTCTGGCACCATCCCTGCTTTCTGGAAAGAGGCTATTGTTATCCCTATTTTGAAACAGGGCAAGGACCCTTCCTCAGTTTCAAGTTACAGGCCCATTGCACTAACCAGCTGCCTTTGTAAACTTTTTGAAAAAATAATAAACCGCCGACTTTTACATTTCCTTGAAACACACAATCTGCTTGACCAGTTCCAGTGTGGGTTTCTTCGAGAGGGTAGATCCACCACCGACCATCTGGTGCGTATCGAGGCACAGATCCGAGACGCTTTTGTCCACAAACAATACTTCCTCTCAGTGTTTCTCGATATCGAGAAGGCTTACGACACAACATGGCGTTTTGGCATATTAAGAGACTTGTCTCACCTGGGTGTGTGCGGTAGAATGCTTTCCATAATCGAGAGTTACTTGTCCAATCGGAAAATCCGTGTCCGTGTGGGCAGTATTCTCTACCAAACATTTGTGCAAGAAACGGGAGTACCGCAAGGTGGTGTACTTAGTTGTACACTTTTTATTATTAAAATGAATTCCTTGCACCTGTCCATCCCCCGCAACATGTTTATTCCACATATGTCGATGACGTCCAGCTTGGCTTTTAAGTCATGCAACCTAGCAATGTGTGAGCGGCAGGTTCAGTTAGGTTTAAACAAGCTCTCCAAATGGGCAGAGGAAAACGGATTCCGGCTGAACCCAGAAAAAAAGCACGTGTGTCTTGTTCTCCCGAAAGAAAGGCGTGCACCCAGAACCTGACATTGAACTGAACGGTCAACGTCTTTCTGTAAATGCGGAGCATAAATTCTTAGGCCTAATCTTGGACACCAAGTTGACCTTCGTACCGCACATCAAGTATTTAAAAACAAAATGCCTAAAAGCCATGAATGTTATAAAAGTGTTGTCACGTACTACGTGGGGTAGTGACAGGCAATGTCTCATGAACCTTTATAGAAGCCTGATTCGCACCCGCTTAGATTATGGGGCCGTTGTTTATCAGTCTGCAACTCAAAGTGCTTTGAAGATGCTGGATCCCATGCACCATTTGGGCATCCGCCTTTCTACGGGTGCTTTTCGCACCAGCCCTGTAGAAAGCCTTTACGTTGTGTCAAATGAATGGTCGCTTTATCTACAAAGAACTTACATATCCTTTGTATATTTTCTTAAGGTGAAAGCAGACAAGAAGCACCCCTCCTACTCCACAATTAATGATTTGTCGAGCTCTATTCTGTTTCAAAACAGGCCTTCGATGAGGCAGCCCTTGTCAGTTCACCTGAAGGGTCTAGCTGAGGAAACTGGAGTGTCACTTCAACAGTTTAATGGCTCCTGTAGTATACCCGCCACCGTGGCAGTGGCAGATTATAGACTGCGATGTGTCTTTCCTAGAAGTTACAAAACATGCATCTATTGCCCATATTGGAAACTACTTCCTGGAACTTCAACACAAATACACACGTCCTGAGTTCTTTACAGATGCCTCCAAGTCTAAGTCCTCTGTGCCCTACGCTGCTGTTGGCCCATCCTTTTCGGATGCTGGCCCTCTACATCCAGGCACAAGTATCTTCACAGCGGAAGCTTACGCAATACTTGTGGCGGCTAAACACATCAAGCAATCACAAATACAAAAAGCAGTAATTTATACGGACTCCCTCAGTGTGGTAACGGCTCTGCACAATCTTAAAAAACAAAAAAACCCTGTCCTCGTCTCACTTTACTCTATTTTATGCACACTCTACACACTTAAACAACATGTTGTAGTGTGCTGGGTGCCAGGGCACCGTGAGATCCAAGGCAACGTGATGGCGGATCAGCCTGCTGCATCCGTCCACGAAAGCACTGCCACTACACCCATACCAATGCCGGCCCTTGATCTTAAGCCGTTTCTCAAACGAAAGCTCAGGGACTACTGGCAGAGCAAGTGGGATAGACACACGCAAAACAAGCTACACGTTATCAAGCCACACCTTGGCCATTGGCCACCAGTATCAAAATCACGTCTAACAGAGGTAACACTAACAAGGCTCAGGATAGGACACACATACACGACACACTCATATCTTTTGTCCGGTGGCGATCCACCATTGTGTGACAGATGTGGTGAGGCATTAACAGTTCTTCACGTTTTAATCCAGTGTAAACAATTAGACCCTCTAAGAGGCCAACACTTTCCATTACCCTACCGACAACATATACCATTACACCCCGCAATGTTTGTCGGTAGGGAACCACTTTTCACACATAAACCATTGCTAGCTTTTTTAAGAGATGTCGGTTTTTACCATGTAATATACCCAGGCATTGTGTAGCGCGACCTCTTAAGAGAGGTTGCTGCTGCAGAGACTACATTTAATAGCACTTGCCTCACAGCCCTTGGACACAAGGGTGCTGATGAGGCACTTGTGCTAGTGCCAAATATTTTTACACGTTTTTATTATCAAAACATTTGTCCCCCTTTTTACTATGCATATCACGCCACTGTCATGATTTTAATACTTATGTTTTTACCCGCATTATCGCGAGGAATTTTAAGGCCCCTATACAGCCACGCAACATATCATTGTCCACATCTCTACTCATTGAAATGGCGCTCTTTGGTCATCAATTGGTCCTTGCGCCATAAAGTGCCACACATCATCATCAATGGGAGAGAGCCAGTGTTTGGTGATTCATGCTGACATAGCTTCTTTATCGCACATCATCATCCCATGTAGGAAGATCATCAGGACGGGAGAAGAGAGAAAGCCAATTGAAGCGGGCAACAAATATCTGTAGCTCTGCTGATTGTAGCTAAATTTCAGAAATTTTTTCGGAATTCGATGTATAAGGCAGTAAGCTCCGAGAGCGAGGTCGTTCGACGATTACTTGTAAACGGAGTTCAGGACCCCTTTAACTGTGTATGCTGAAGCACGATGTCATTTCGTGTTGTTAACATGTCCTTTTTAATTTCTGAGGGCTTGGAAAATCAGTCCATGTTTTATACTGATGGCTGCATTATACTTTTGCAAATATGGCATTGTCATCTTAATGGCATGAAAAGTTTTGATTGGGAATAAATCAATTCCTGCTTCTGTCAAATTGTGTTTGAGTTGTTGAGTATATTAGTGTTGCACACTTTGAAATGCCAAGGTTTCTTGCGGGCAAAATAAGGCACTGTTTGTTTTGAAGAAATAGCCACTATGGCATTATCGGCACATCTTTTTAAAATTAGCAGCAAAATGCTATTGTTTAGTTCTTGTTAGAACATCATCCTAGAGTGCTAGCTCTTTCATCTCCAATTGTTTTTGATGTTGAATTGCATTACGTCTTTTAGTCATGTTGAAAACATCTTGTAGGGGTAATCATAATGGCTAACCTTCATATCTTTTTTTGATTGTGAATGGTCTCTGAGCATATATGCCACTGCTGAAGCGAGTCGTCAAAGAGTTGTATATATGAACTGAAAAAAATTTGTTCTGTCATCATTAGGGATTGTTGGCTGTGTACAAATGCCAATCGGTTGGAGAAAAGACATGTACGGTTGAGTTCTTCCAGAGCCCCGTTCCATTCTTTATGCCTGGAATAGCCTGCGTTCGAAAATGGCAATGCTTCGCTTGAAGTATTGTTATGACTGCATCTCTGTGCGACCACACCCACCGCACCTGCTCTTCGTTTGCACAATAATGCAGAAAAATACGGCAGACCGACTCCTCCAATACGTTTATGCATTTGAGTGAAAGAGTGCTACTATTCTATAGCATTGGCAGGCTGCCCTTAAGTGGCATGGCATGTAAATAGAGGTTTGTACTTGCATAACTACCATTAGTGTACACCAGGCACTAGATTTACAGAAATGCACATTGATATCAAAAGCACATGTTGGCATTTACATTTTCTTTTAATTGGGTGCTGCAAGCTTTACTGCTGTTTGCTTCAACATGCTGCGAGCACTGCAACATAGCTGCACTTATACCTCGTTGCACAGTGTCTAGGCGGGAATGGGTTCACGGTGTTGGTGTTTGCACTTTCTTTGTGCTGTGGCAAAAACTTGAAATACAGTAAAACCTCGTTAATTTAAACTCGGTTATTTCGGAATCCCCCTTAATTCGAAGGATTTTTGTGGTCCCGTATTTTGCAACGTAAGTTTGAGTGGATAGTTTAAAGTTGGGCTTGGCGCTAGTCCGGTTAATTCGAAAATTTTGGGTGCAATGAGCCAGTTTCAGACACCCGGTTTCGCCGCAAATTCGCCGAAACGACGGCCTTTAACAGCCATAAGGCAATGCAACGTAGCGATACTAATGAGTGGTAGCTGAAGCACCCAAGCCCCGCTAATTCCAGCGCAAAAAGAAAAACAAGAAAACGGCTTCATGGTCAACCAAAATGTGTGCCTCCGGAAAAATGGACATGCTTCACTGCAAGACAGTGGTGACGCGCGGGCAGCATATTGCATGTTTCTAGCAACGTCAGTGGGTCATGGTTCACTCATTCTTTCTGGGGTCGTAAAAAAAATTAATAAAGGACAGTATGGCGGAATTCGCGGTGTATGCAAACCTCCGATTGCCGGTTTCTCCAGCAATTCACACCTTTGCACTGCTGGCGGAGTTCGTGCCAGCAACACCTACTTCGCAAACTAAGTTCGAATGTTTCAAAGATAATTTTTCCCAGCCAGAACACATCGCGAGTTTCGTCATACTGGCCATCATTAAATTCCTAGTTATACCAGAAAGAATGTGCGAATGGTCGCATCGTGACGTGCTGATGCAGCAAGGTGCAGGTGACATGCTGCCTGCGTGCCACTAGTGTGTTGCAGTGAAGATGTATTGTTTTCCGAAGGGGTGCATTTCAATTGATTACGACCAGCGCTTTTTTTTTTTTTTTTTTTCAGTGGCAGCAGCGAGGCTCACTATGCCCTCGTGTTTGCGGCACAATTAAGACCAGGTATTGCTGGAAAACATAACCCTAGGAGCCGCTAGCTAGCCGGCACAGCAAACGACGAGCACTGATTACTTTGAACAGTTCTAAGCTCCTAGCATCCCACTTTTTGAATGTTCTGCTAATTTGAAAACCCACTTGATTCGAAGATTTTTCGCGGCCCCAATCACTTCGAATTAACGGGGTTTTACTGTAAGTGCTTGCTGGTTATAGATGCACTTGCGCAAAGCTTTATGACCACTATGTGCATGGCTTGGGGGGTTACTGTCTGCCCCTGCATTGTGCATCTTTCATCTCCCTCACTCCCTCACTCATGCACATCCATGTGAGGGCAAGCTTCTTCTTTTTGCCCCACCACATAGCTGATATTTGTGACTGCTCCCCCGCCCCTTATGCAGAAAAGAAGATGCGCTTCACGCCTGGAAGCCGCAAGAGTGGGGGAACCATCAAAGGTGGATCTCCCGGTGACGATCTCTATGGCGATGACGACGTCCACACCAAACCTGATATTGATGACATGGGTGAGATGACAGTGCAGTAGAACGGACACGTTCTGCATGTCCCATCTGCCCAATTATGTTTTCTCATACGACAACTTTCTTTAGCGGTACAGCAGTGCGTTCTGTAAAATAAAGTAAATCAGGAGCATTTGAATGGAAGGAACCATGCGCACTGGTAATGTTCACATAAAAACTTTGATATGTTTATGTCCCTCATTGTAGTTTATAAATACGTAGTTCCTATTTGCTTGTCATATACAGTTGGATCCTCCTATAACAAGTTGCTACAACAAATAATTGTTGATTCCCCATCAGCTGCCCATAGAAAACAGTACGAAAAATGTCCTCTCCCAAGAAATACTTCTAGGTATATTTACTTCAGCGACGATTTCGGGAACTGCCACCACATCAGAAAAACGATCTAGCCTAGGTTTGCCACGAAATTTGACTAGTAACACTGTAATTGGCGCCATGACGACAAATTTGAAATCAAACGATTCTTCTGCCCTCTGATAAGCGTATATCTTGTATTAGCGTGCACCTACACTATTTTAGACTGCTAGCCCGCTTCGCAGGTACACTTGATGATAGTGGCCGCATGTCGCGAGCAGACGACTGAGAAGGCGACCCGCAAGCTGCCATTTTTTGTGTTTTGGTGCTTGACGTCATCAGAACTAGCTGAACTGCTGCGTGAAGTCACCAGAATTAGTACTGTAGCCTGACGTCAGTGTCAATATCGGAAGATGCGTCGGTGAAAATTGACTTTAATATAAAAATAAAATATCGGCATTTGACGAGCATCACACTAGCCTAGAGCCACCGCTGTATACAGGAGATTTGTATGGAAGAGTAAACTCGCCTACGAAAAAGATGTCAGCACCCCTTTAGTGGTTACTTGCTGACCCAGTGGTCACGGGATTGAGTCCTGGCCATGGTGGCCACGTTTCAATGGAGGCGAAGGGCTAGAGGCCTGTGTACTTGCACTTTGGTGGGGCATGTTAAAGAACCCCAGGCAGTTGAAATTGCCAGAGCCTTTCACTGAGGCGTCCCTCATAATTATTTGGTGGTTTTGAAACACCAAACCCACAACAATTATCACATTATGGTTTGATGTGAATGGAACAGCACAAAAGGCCATGTCAAGCAGTGCCCGGTGTGTTTTGCAGTCACGTCGTCATCTGAAGCTAGTGCCCTAAACCGGTCGGACAACAGTGTGAGTGCCAGCCCGCAGCCCACTGCAGCCGTGAGGTGAGCTGAACCGGTACATCACAAGGTATTTTCACTCGTGTGGGACCTTAGGATGAGTAACTATTTCCACTGTAGGCAGCATGACCCCAAGAAGTTGTTGGGCAAGCAGCAGTAAGAAAAACTAAACCGAAGGCAAACTTTATCTGTAACCTAAAATCTTTCTCGCGCCTTCTGATGTGTACATTTGTAAGCCTTCAGAACCGAATCAGTGATAGCCATTCTGAGAAAGACAAACAAACAAAGGATTGGATTTTCAAGCTAGCTGGGTCATTTGTGTGAAATGGAAGTCATAAAATTCTAGTGGAGGCAAACATCAAACATGACTTGCAGCCTTTAAAGTGTTGCGCCTAGCTGCCTGTCAGTTCAGTGCGGCTAGTGGTGTGCATTGAGAAATGTGTTATCGTGTCAGTGCTGCAGTGGCCACGACAATGCGGAGGTCGTGTTGAGCTTCGATTGACAAGTCCACCAAATGCTCCCTTTCGCTAGGTAAGCGTGGTAGCTTATACGAAAATATATGCAGGGGGAGCTTGTTTGTTTGTGCATTACTCTATTCAGCTCAGCCAGCTGTTGTGTTCAGAGAGGCTTGAAATGCCTGGCTTCTTTTGCGTGCGAAACAAATACAGGAAAGCTGGAATGTGGGTGTCATGGCAATAATTTCAGGTTACCTTTACATGCAACACTTACGTTATTTCTTGGTTTATGTTGGAACAGCATTGTAGAAAATTCCTTACAGTGCAGATTTATTATGCCGAATTTCATTAGTGACAATAATAATGCACAGCCAATCAAGGTTGCACCTGGTGTTAAGTTACTCACTCGGTGCTCTTGCTTTGATAATGCAATGTTCCTTATCGTAAAGTTGTGCAGGTTAGTGAACTACATACAAAAAAGTCCCGCGTAAGGTTTTAAAAAACACCGAATAGTAGGATCGATAACACGAAGTCTCGACAAGTTAGTGAACTGTGCATAAGGAAGCAATGGTATCCAAAATGTTTTGCACAAAAAGGTAATACATGTACCGATAAAGAAATGAAGCAATAATTAACACAGAAATATACTTGCCTCTCTTGTTAAACCTTTTTTCTCGCTTTAGTCCGAAGTGTAAGCATTGACATAGCAGTAATCTGCTCTCCTCTCTTGTTTGACTCTTTGATCTACTTTATACGCAGTAAACACAGAATTAGTGGGAGATAAAGGAAACAGCACCTATTTAGACTCACTTTCTCGAGCCTGCTAAAGTGGTTCGAGAGTTCCACATTTTGATGGTGAGGACTAGATTACACATTTGAATTTCTGACACTTCAGTTGCCATACGAAGACGCCCCCCCCCCCCCCCCCCCCTAGTTAAAGATATGCTGTGTGCTAAGCAGGTCTTAAATCCCTTAAGGTTGAACAGCAAAGCACTAGTACTGATATCTATAGCTTATTTACATTTTCTCCCTCTTTAATGGGGGGGGGGGGGGGGGGACAAGGACAAGGTCGTGCACACGCTTGCGGATTCACATTGTCTCTAGAGTTCGAAACTGCCGCTAAAAACACGGGACGTAGTTTCACGTGACACTTGGATGGCAGCGCACGGGAGTGGTGTATGTTGACCGTCTGCACAGGCCGTTGGAAGTAGGCGAGGAAGCGGAAGAGGAGCGAGTGCAGACACGGGGCGGCCTCGGGCTGAGCGTGTCCCTGAGCAGCTTGCACCCTCAGCGCTGGGGTGTGGCACACGTCGCACGCTTCCTGCGGCTCAATGACTGCGCTTCCTACTGCCAGGGCTTCTGTCGGCAGGTGCGGCCTCGGTCAACGGCAGCCCGCGCTTATAATGGGCTCCTCTGGCGTTGTTGTGGAGCACACGGCGAAATGGCAGCAGGAATCTGCGCTAGCCGGCAATCGTCGGTGACGTAGGGGTAGACGGGAGGCGATTTGGTGTAGCATACTATGAAACAAATGCAGCATGAAATGCAACGCAAGTTAAAGTGGTCTACAAAAGCACCCTGTCTGTCAGCGGAATGGGAACCCACCACTTTCGAATTCGGGGGTTGTGGGTTCAGATCCCACCGATAGAAAGGGCATTCTTTTGTCCACTTTAATTAATGACAACAATTATTGGTCTCGTATGCTTTTCTTGCCCTTGTCTGCTGGAGTAATTTAGTTCTGTCAAACGATAAAACAAGCACCTAAAAAAAACATACACACAACTCTGTTTTGGTAATTCTTTTTAATATTTGCATAGTGCATTCTGGAGAGTGGAAGCTGTGCACTGCCTAATCTAAATATAGTTTATCTTGGTTGAACAGCGCTCACGAGGCAACTGCGAAGTATGAGAACACAGACAGGCACTGACGGAAAATGACTCTGTGTACTAGAAATAAACTGCATAAGAATGGAAACTTGCACACGAGGCTGCATAAGAATGGAAGCTTGAAGCACACAAGACAAATGCATGTCAACTCGCTCAAGCTTCGAATCTCATAAATATAGTTTGTCGAGACGCTTTCAATACCCTGCGCAAACCAGTTCACTGATGCCTACAAACATGGCCATCACATGCAATTTTCAGAAAAACTATGTGTGCATTGATATGGAAAACGCAGATACATTCGAGTCTCATTAATTCGAACATGCTTAATTCGAACTCACCATGAGGTCCCATCAAAGCTATCAAAGCTATATGTATTTCAACGGGCGAAAACGCCCGTTAATTCGAATGTGCAAGCACTTGCGACGGTTAATTCGAACATACCGTGCTTCAAAAATGCTCTCGGCACTCCACCCAATTTCGCAGCGGCACCTCCAACACCTCAATGCTGCGCGCAAAGGAAAGGAAAGAAAGAGCTGCGGTGGAATGTTTGCTCTCTCTCAAATGCCAATCTGCGACGTGCCTGTGCCATGCTTCTCCCTGTTCCGCTCCTGCCGCGTAAAGACCCTTCTCCTTCCAACGCCGCTCCTGTGCGCAGCAAGCGATGGCACGTTCAGCGAGAAGATCAAAAGCAGGCGAGGCTGGTTGCGCGCAAAAAGAGAGAGGAAAAAAAAAGAAAACTGTCGTAAAGTGTGGCTCTCTCTCACGCGCTGGTGCCACGTTTTCCCCTTTCCCATCCCTGCCACATAACCATTCTCCTTTCAACAACGTGCGCAAGGAGAGTAGAAAAAAAAAAGCTGCTGAGAAATGCTGGTTTTTTTCTCAAATGCCGCTCTGCTTCTGTCCGCGTGAAGACTCTTCTCCTTTCTCATCACGTGCTGGCCACGCTGCGGCTTTGGCGCAGAGGGAAGTAGCGGAGATGCAGTCGTTGTTGTCTTCAGAGAGTGCTGGCGCTGGACATAGCCGGGCGCACCTTCTCTGGCCAGGAGAATGCTGAAGCCGTAGTAGACATGCTTTGCAATTGACTCGCTGCAAAGCAAACATGTGCAGATGTGCATCACCGATTGGTTAAATTAATGATGAATGTCCTATGATTTTTTAATAAATGTAAGTTTTCTGAAACTTCCCCCCTCGTGTGTTAGATGAATGCACATGCGCCACTGCATGGGTAGCCCTTGGGTTACTTAGCTTTCATTAATTCGAAGTTCTTTTATTTCCAACAAATTTTCGGGCCCTTTCGAGTTTGAATTATCGAGATTCGACTGTATTTTTAGTGTGCTGCACAGTGATTGCATTATAATATGTTGGCGAAAACAACACACACACAATAGCTAAAGTTCAGTGTCAGAATATGCTGTCATGCTTGCAGTCTCTACTACACCATGGGCAGCTCTTATGGACAGGCAGTCCTTCTGGGGAATTCAGTTTTGATTACAGACTTTATTTTTTTGTCTGCTCACTAAGGTAACTTGCTAAATCTTGTCGAAAAAAAAAAAGAAACAATGGGCAAACCGTGGCAGTGTGTCTGCAAGTTTGCAACCCTTTTCAGTTTCAGCTAATCTCAACTCTATCGATCCATTTTTTCCTAATAGTACTTATGAAAGAATCTGTAGATACATGTGTTCAGAGCGGAATGCATGTCTTTTTTTATTTTATGCCAGAAATTACTTATTTAAGATACCAAGCTTCACAATGCGACTGGGCACAGGCACATTGAAATGTTGAAGCGTAGTAGCTTCTCCCAGCACGTATTGTCACTGGAAGTTTTTTGCTTGCATGTCAATGTTGCTCAGATCAACGCTGCTCACTCACTGCATTGATACAAAGTGGTGTAGCAAAATGATTTGCATTTTCCTTGCCTCTGAGTGCCAAATTTTTTATTTGCACATTCGGAAGCTGCAGCAGCAGAATCTTCTCTCGCATCACATTTTAAAATGAATTTGCTGTTATTTGTGAGCTCTCTTCACTTGCTGCACATCCCCTCCTTTGGCCAGTCGTTCTATTTGCCCGAACATTAGACTGTTTTTTATTTTGTCACGTTCTAAAAAAAAAATCCAAGTCTTTCAGGATAACTTCTGCAGAAGTATTTGTATGCTGCTCAAAAGTAGTCTATCTGGATTCTTTTGCCATTTTGGCAACACCAGTTCAGTTTCTTGAACTGTCAAGATGTAACATTTATTCGTCATAATGGCTGGAGCTGACAAAATGAAGAAAGCAATGTTAGCAACCATAAAAAGCTTCGAGTAACAGTTGTAATAGTTAATGTAGCAGGCTCGGCTAAAAGCATTCCTTGATGCCACAGCAGTTCCACGTATACTGTCATTGCTTTTAGCAGTAAAGGTGGCGTGATAAAGCTGATAGGAACCTTGCTCAGATATGAACTTGTTTCACCATGCCCTCTCCTGTCATTTAAAGGAACACAAAAGTCAAATAACAATTCATGTCACAGTGAAAGCTCAATGTATGAAAACATCTAAAACGACAATATTATCAAGAACAGTGTCTACTTACCGAGAAATTAAGGTAAATGCACAATAACAGATGCGCCGCAGTAGGACATTCTCAAAATGATCCCGATGACTTTAGACGGACCCCCTACAATTAACCACTATTAATCAATCTAGCTGCACTAAATAAAGAACCTTCCATGCATTAAGAGATGCAATTAAGTGCTGTTTGTTCGTTTCTGTTTGATTCATGGAAAGAGAGAACCGCCGGACGTTACTATGGGGAATGACGTGAGTGGTTCAATAAATCACTTTTTCCCGTAGCTACACTAGACAGTTGGTGCCATCTAGTGGGGCGCAGTTGAACCAAAAAAAAATTCTGCAATCTCGGAGCTAATGTTGGAAAATTGATCAATGGCCGTTGTTGCTGCTGTGGCTCCCGCTGCTTTCGGTCTGCTGCTACTAGCACAGTAAAGCCGGGCAACGTTGTGCACGGCAACAGTGACGTGAGTTGGTCCAATCTGTCTGCTTCTTGAGGCGGGTAATTTGAAGTGCGCTAACCTGATGCGGACCACTGAAACAAGGTTTTATTTCAAAATAAGCCCTTCCTTGGCACAAAACTAAAGCTACGAAGTTTCTGAACCGCTATTGCAACAATCAACGTCGACTTAATAGTTGCCTTTAGTGTTCCTTTAAGCCTGCTGGCGTGCTTTGAAATCAACATCCTTCAAACCAGTCTTGTGCCGTTATATCATGCTTACCTGTTTTTCAACATCGTCAGTTTTGAACTATGGTCACTCTGAAGTGGGGTGTTGTCCTTTGCCCGCGACACGCACGCAGCCCTTGCTTGTGGACCCACTGCAGCACATGGGTGATTGTTAGCTGCACAGCGTTGGCTCTCTTTTACTCTAGTTTGTCATGCCCTGCACCTTTTTGTGTACCTTGCTTGCACTGCACCATCCTGGCACTGTCTATGCCTGCCTCGGTTGTTTTTCTTGTCCCCGTGCTGAGTGGCTGGTTCTTTCAGTACATAGTATATTCTAAATGTACTGAGTGGGGATGCTGTCCTTCAGATTTTTTACACTGCTGCTTGCACCATCAACTGTATTGCTTTGCTGTGCTTTATTCAGCTCAATGCTGAACTTTGGTAGCATATTGTCAAGATAGAGAGGCGGAGCTTTATTGTTGCCTTCAAATTTATAATAGTATATAGATAATATTTTTGGCATGTTTGATGCATTGTTGCCTGAAAGCAGCTTGTTTATTTTGTGTAATGTGCTACGATATGGCTTATGTGTGCCCCATTAAGTTACTAGAATTGTCGAGCAATGGGCATTCTAGCAGTGATACTGTCGCATTGCATAATAGTAGCTAAATGAACTTGCCAACATTATGTGATGCTGTGGTGAAATTTTTGTTGGAGGAGAATGCTTCTCACAAGAGATCACAGGTTCAGCACTGGTGGCTACACTTCAGTGGAATGCAGAATGCTAAACAAACAATATTTAAGTGCAATCTTGCTACCCGAAGGTGACCACAATAAATTTAGGGCCCTTCCCATTGACGCATGGGCACAATAGTTCTATACAAATGTCACCCAATTAAGCTGCATGTCACATGTGATGATGACGTTGCATTGAAGTTCCCGCGCTAGCTTGGTGCGGCATCACAAATTTTGCTGTCATTTTTGTGTGGCCTAAAAACACTTTATTGGCAAAGTTTAATTACCCTGTGTTCTAAGCAAGCCAGGTACCTGACATACAAAATTCAGGAAATTCTATGCCAATAGGGTCAGAATAAGAAAGATGTTAAAATCTGGTACAGGGCATGGGGGTGAAATGCAAATCTGTGTGTGATTACACATTCTTTTATGACATTTATGACAACCGTTTGGTCAGTCTGGTTTTCCAGCTACGATGCGCCTCATAACCGTGCCATGGTTCTGGCACATAAAACCACAGAAATAAATATTCGGGTACTGGGCTTTTGGCATAGACTTTAGTGTCTTTTCAAGGGATATCTTGGTTCTTGTAATTCTATACAACACTTTTTTCACCCCTCTAATTTCTTTGCCCACAGAAGGTTGATGGAGCACAACTCCTGGAGCTGACCAAAGAATCTGTCATGGCCCTGACCGACATGAAAGTGGGGCCTTCGCTCAAGATCTTTGACCTGATTCAGCAACTCAAGGCAGAGTTTAAAGGCAAGGACTGCCTCAACTGAAGTTCACTTGCCAAAGGAGGGGCCTCCCGCCACTCTCACGTTGCTGAACTGGGGTCAGAAGACAATCCCCACTTCCGCTATAATTTTAAAACATCGTTTCTTTCGTTGATATTTGATTTGTATTACGCATCAAGGACAATTGTTTGGCCTTAATGGCCTGTGCTTACATTTGTGTTTTATAGACGAGTGCAATTCGTGATGTGCAGAAGAAATGGTGCACCACTTTCCCATTGTGTTTCTCTCAGTTGCTGAATGTTTCCAAGTAAGCGGCTTTTCTTTTTCTTCCACCTCTTTATCTACTGTATGCGTTGCGTGTGAATTCAGTTCAAGTGCAGTGTCACATATGCACAGTGCAGGTTGTGAAGCTATCCACGTCCAAGTTTCACAGAGGGCACCTATTTGCAAATAAATTGAGCCTTTTGAAACAAGTGATTTTACGACTGGTCTTCTCACCATCATTGGAGTTGTCAAGATGCTTGTACACCAGGCACTGTACACAGAGAGTTGAAGGAGCATTTGCTTCTTGATAATCTCTTCTGCAGCTCAATTCACCTTTGCAGCTTGTTTTTGGGAGCATATAATACTGACATATTTATGCATATATCAGCCAGTGAAGAGGTTTTACTCATTTTGCCATTGGGATGTAGTATTTTTCTGTTCAAGAGCTTGGGGGGGGGGGGGCATAGAGAATTGTCTGTGCTGAACTATTTGGTTGCAACGGAAATACGGATTTGTTATACCTATTTCCAAATCATTTTATTTTAAGCGGCATAATCAAACAGAACCACATGCAAGTAGTGAAACTTCTGTTTTACAACTGCTGTACAAGTCCTGTGGCTGCTACAAAGGAAGGCCTCATTCATTTTTCAGAAAGCTGACATATTGAAGCTCTGGTATTCTATATGTGTAAGCATCTCTTAAGGAACTCGCTCGCTGGATTTTGTGCCGACCGCTTGTGCCCTCGCGATCTCCGACGTCAGCGTAGCTCTGGCTGACTGGGCTGGCCCTACGTCACCTCCTGACGCCGATCCCCGACGACAGCGTAGCTCTGACCTACTAGACTTGCCCTACGCCATCTACTGACGCCGACAAGAGCTCTCGCAAGTGGTGCCCGGTCCTCTGGCTCCTGTGACCGTGTTTCCATCTTTTCTATCTCTCCTATCCCCTCGATATGTCCTCGCTCGCTGTCCCAGCGCATCTCTCTCTCTGTATATATACCTTTACTTCTATCCTTTTAATCCCTCCTCACCCCCATCCCCTGTGAGCTACTGTTGAGGTGTCGCACCCTTATGCAGACAGTTACGGGGCTTACTTTTCTCTTCTTTTCCCTCTTATAACCACATCTCTTTAGTGGTGGTGATATTTACCTGCTTGTCCAGGGGCACCGAGGAAAGTTTCAAATTCGTATCACTTGAAAGGCTCGAGGACTATGCAAGCAGCACCAGTTCCAAGAAGTCTGCTGCAATTGTTGTTCCAAGGCCAGCTGGCAATTAATGTCTTCAGATTCATGAAAGAGTGTTTTTTCATCTGCCCTCATGGGTCAGCCAATATGTTAGTAGGCTTAGTGCAGCAGAAAGTCGAGCTAATTTGTACAGAATCGTGATATAGGGGGCATTATGCTGCAAAACACGAGACATTTTGATTCTGGGTGCAGCAGCCAGGTTTCGGTCTAAATGAAGTGCTGGTGTACTTAGATCCAGATGGGCATGAAAAACATGTAGCTGTTCAAAGCCTGTTGAGGTGCCTACTTCGGCAACGCTCATAGACTGTGCTCATAGACTGTAGCTTTGGTGCATTAATTGTCGATTGGAAGGTTAAGTGGGGCCTAACAATTCAACACCGAACTATGCAGAGTGGCCCTGATGCCCCTGTCAATTACACTTTAGTAGTGCAGACTGAATCTTGAAGCTTGCCACAAAAATTGCAAGGTCCTGCTTTGGCAATAAAGTGAGAATGCCTCGGCCACCAATTGGAATCGCCGCTTTGAAATTCAGCCACTTTGGCCTTGCATTGTAGCAGTTATTTCCCTTCAGTTGCAATCCTGTTGCACATCACATTCAACGTTTGAGTCCAGCTACAACCATGGAAATGACATGCAAGAAAGGTTATGAAAAATAACTTTTGCCAAGGGAGGTCTGTGGCCACTGAGGCCAGATGCAGTGAAGGACATCATTTAGTAGACATCACTTGTGACATGACGAAAATTAGGTTTCATGATTTTTAATAGCATTCCCATATAAAACAAAATAGTCAAAGCAATGCACGACATCGAAAAATGCATAATAAAAAATGTTTCTCTAAAATCGTAAGCTATATCAAAAACTTATTCACAGATCTACAGCTGTCGTGTCATGTAAAGATATACAAACCCAAGAAAACGCACATTAAAAAATAGCGTTTAAAGTTCACACATGTATCTCAAAAGTGGCAAGTGAGAATTGGAAGCAGTACATCTACCAAAAAACTTTGTGACCCTACATTGTCAATACAAAATGTACAACTCCTTAACAATAAAAAATGGTGGTTTCTGAGATAGCTCATTAGCGTAATGATAGAAGCATTATAACTATCACTGCAGATCATCAAGAATTCGGGACACTACTAACAATAACATGCCAATCTTGTGACATCAATTGACGGTGGTCTTCGAACAGTAACCTAATGTTGCGTTGGATTGAGGGAACCAGATATTGCACTAAAGTGTGAAATAGACAAGTATTCGTTTTAAGATTAATATGGGCTGTATTTCTAAATGCGTTGATATTTATTCACTGTAGTAGATTCCAAGAAGTTAATGTCGTGGCCATTGTCATTCATTCAGTTAGGACGTGGTGTCAAAGAAATGCCCTATGCAAATTGCTACGCTATCTTCACTTAAACAGGGGGAGCAGCATGTGCTCATTTACAGCTACATTGTTGCTACCTGCAAACAAATTTCACACCTAGCGGCAACAGTCGCGTAGTAACAAACCACTCTCGCCAGATGAGTTGGCAACGACAGGCATTTTGGTGTTATTACAACTGCTACGAGAAGATTCACAGTAGAAAAAAAGATCATCCCAAAAGTCCCCATGCGATCCACTTCGTGCTTGTTTAAGAAAAGCTGTAAGCACCGATGACGATGAAGCGCCATCTGCTGTTAAATTCAGTGCAGTCCAGATTTCAGCAAGACGCTTCCAGTCCCAAGCGCCTGCAGGGCTGTTCCTGAAAAAAGGAAACATCTGCATTCATAACAAGAAGTCTTCAGCATCATTAACTATGAAGGCTAAATAAGTTCCCCATTATGGTGAACTGTTAAGGGGACTTCATCCCCAATGCCATGAGACACAGCATTGCACACAATGCCCGCTTACTTGGCGCCGCTATCATACATGACTGTGGCATAAAGGCAGGCGAGTCATTGTTGTTCCACTACAAAATTTGCCACATTCTCGAACAAAATAATGATGAAATTATCACCATGTCAGTGACCGAGTTGGGAACAGTTACTGCTTATCAGTTCCTGCTTTTCAATGTTTGCCCCGGCTTGTTTGGCATGCATAAAAATAAATCGTTAACAATAATAGTGTGTCTCACAAAAGGTTTTGTGTTTCAGAGCAAACACAGAAAAAAAGATCAAGGAAACCACCCTCTGTAGAGTTTTGTCCCTGGGATTTTCACAAATATAAAAGTTCAAAGGTTCACTAGCATATCAATTCGAAACCTGAAGAATTCAGGTATGTTCACGGGGCGTTTTCGAGAAACGAAGATGAGCACAAAGTGCCCAGGTTTCTGGACGCACCTCGTTAGAATCCATTCATCTGCTCCTGCGACGAAACACGGCTCCATGCTTTCAGCGTGTACCTGTAGCCTCTGTAATAGGCACTGCATCAGACTGGGACTTCTGCAGGCTGCCTTACACAGCAGTCTGCTCTCTTGCCTCCATACAGCTGCAGACACGGGGTCGTCGTCAATTGTAAGCCTCCGAGCAGTCCAGAGGCCAGCACTACACGTCAGTGCACGGTACCTGATATCCTCGCAGCTGACAAGTTTCAGTAATGCCTCCTAAAGAAGAAAATGAGAATACTTCTCACAAGTAGGGCAATGACTACCTTGAAAGTGACAATAACAGAATAAACTCGGCAATCATTGCCTCATTCCTCAGGCAGTGGAAAACTGCAAACTCCACTGCTCTGTTCGTAGTGCATAAATAAAATTGAACCTAGGGCTGTGATGAATGACTAGCAAACTAATGAGCATACTTATTCTGAATGACTTATTCTGGACACACTAGATTTACATGCTGCCATCTAACACATTCATAGAAAACTCAATGTATGTCTCTACTGTCGTGAGAGACGACACCGTAAAATGCTGAGCAAGAAGAGCCCCCTCCTTTTACCAGGTGTTCCGAAATAAGCCCCAATGACCAATCCGGGACCGAACAAGTGCCTTTCTCTCAAATCTGGTCGGATTATCCCTAACCGCCGGGAGGGCGCTTGTTCGGCATTTTACGGTAAACTTCTTCTTAGGCAACATAAGGAAAATTGTTAGCAACTGTGCCTGCATAATGATGTCATTGCCCCGTTTCACGCATTTTTTAGCACTCTTATTTACATGTCATGTGAAAAAAAAAATATAACAAAATTGGGAGTCCTTCCCATCGAGGAAATAAGGGAAAACGAAGCAAAATGGCAAGTGCATACTTGACCTACTATTCATCTATCGCATTGTGCAATGCTCAATCCTCACTTTTTCCTTCCCACATGCTGGGAATTACGACATTCCTTTGGTCATATGTGGCACAACAAAATGCATCAGTGAAAGGCAACAAGGAAATGCAGAAACATGAACTGACAAGTGCCTTTGATAAAAAGATTTGATTTCCATATAAGACGCAGCTGATCGCTTGCAAGCGCACGATCAAGGGAGCATCAGTTACTGGAAAACGATGCATAGAAATATGTATGCAATCGACGCTCCTTCAATGGCTGGTTTGTGTGTACCCGCAATTTGGTACACATCACCAGTACCTGGTTCTTCATGAATTGTGCCACCGCCACTGAAAACGTAACTTCGAGAAGCTTTGCTTAATAGTACAATAAAAGCTGCCTACTAATTCGAACTCCACTTAATTCAAACAATTTTATAGTCCCCTTCAGTTTCAATTAATGATATTCTACTGTATTATTAATCCAGCAGTATGTGCACTAAATCAAAAAAAGTCACGCTTTAATTTATTTGAGCACAGGGCAACACCGCGAATTTGCGTGACGTAAAAAGGATGTAAATCCCTGACTTGTGAAAAGTATTGCAAAACAAGTTGGCAAACAAAATTTAACTTGCACTCTTTTTTTTTTCTTTTCCGCTATTCTTTAAAGCAGCCAAGCAATCGGAATGAATCACAAAACAACAAGTTCGAAAGGTTGAGTGCAGTCATGCCAATATAATGAGGCTACTCACAGGTGAATTTCTCAACAATAGGTCTAATTGTTTATCCAGTGCATTTCTGTAAAAGCAAGTAGAAGTTTAAGTTGCAAACAGACTCCTTAACATCAGACCTCACAAGCGAGTGTTGTTTACACTTTTACATATTCATGAAACATATTTCAATCATTCCCACTGAACAGCATTTCTATGCTTTTCATATCGAAATTTCATGCACTCGGACATTTAGACATGTTGAAAACATTGTAAACACCAGAAATAAGCAAAAACCTGCCTGTCAACAGCAGGCATGTTATACCATGCTGCATTCTCAAATAGAGAGTTCTCAGTTTGATAGCAACGCATGATGATTTGTGTGTACAAATCTGTACATCTGTGTGTACTTCTTGTGCATACGTAGCATTTTGTTCTCGGCTCATTCAGGCTTATTTCTGAGGTTTTACCACTAAATATCACTAAAGCACATTTCAATCATAAAATATGTTGGAGAGAAGACATTTAAACTTATACAGCTACAGCCAGATATTATCACATTCAGTTTGTCTTCCCTTACGTGAGAGAAAAAAGCTGGTCGCCAAGAGATACTGTATACAACACATGCTTAATAAGATCAGATAGAGGAAACTGGGCAGGGCAATTGCCTGCAAATTTCGCAAGATTTGTGCTCAGTAGCAAGCATTGAGTCGTGCTGGCACAACAAAATAACGAATCGGTTTCAATCAAACAGTGGAAGAACACAGCACATGCTTACCACCTACCCAGAAAGTCGGAACAGCTTTTCCATGAGCATTTGGGACTCTCTCTGAAATTCGGGTTGTTTGACCTCCTTTTCTATGCTTAAATCCTTCAGTATTGAGTTGATCACAAATATCTCGCACATAACCTGAAGTGCAATCAAAGTTATGCTGAGTGAATAAGTGACAACTTCATTCTTTTACTGAGCTACAGCACGCTTCACTAGCCTTGTTAGGGAAGCTGTACATGACAGGCAAATGTAGAATGAAGCATACAACTTGTCTGATTTACAAAAGGAAACAGCAACAAAAGATACCACATGAAAGTCGCTGCACATTATACAAGCTACTATATCTGAGTAATGCATGCTTAACCAAAAATGATCTTCCCAGCAGTAGCTGAACTGTGGCATGTCGAAAGCTAAGAGCAAAGCAACAATTACGGTTGCTTATATTAAAAGATTGCGCACAACTTTTTACGTCAATCTTCATCTGTGACAACAGCAACTCTGAAAGTAGGAAAACAGATTCTACCTGCCCTACCACATTAATACGGAACACTAATAGCTGCATGTCAGCATGCGTGCAGTTCATGGTGAGCACTTTCGTACATATACGTTATGGGAAAACAGCCATGTCTCATTGTCTGGTGTAAACGGTTACATCGTGTGAATGAATACCGCAGCCCAAGTCATGCTGTTGGTGCAAGGTGCAATACTACCAGTTATTGTGGGGCAATCCAGATATTACAAATTCTTTAGTACATATATGTTTCCACACATGTGCTTTCTCATTTTTGTTTTCTGGTCCAGCAGCAGCCCCATAGCAAATTTTCGTAGGGATACTTTTGTTCTAAATACTGTATTGCCAAATGAGTTAAGGTTTATTGACTAGCCGTCTCTGAAACACATCTTTGGTCATGCATTGTAGTGACCAACGGTCGGAACAGAAGGATTGTTTTTTTATTTGTCTTGTTAATGTACGAGGACGTGGGAGAGGCAACGCGTCTGAATGATTGACTTTTCTCTTGTCACAGCAGGCCAGGAAAATATGCGGTGCTGTCTTATTTTCTCTCTTAAATCTGGCCCGGCTGGTACAGACATGAAGCACATTACCTCCAACCATGGCTCGTGTGACAGCTCGGACTCCAGTATGATCTGAACAGTTCCCTTTCTCAACAAGGGGCACTGAAGAAGTTCCTGCGGTTCGTACAAAAAAAAAAAGGGTCGCTTTTACTTTCCTCCACTCTATCAAGTAGGCGCGCGCGGTCGAAGCTCACCGCCACTAGCAGTTGCGACGAAAGTTCGAGATCGTCGAAAGTCACCACTCTCCGATCGGGTGTCGCCCTACTCATGTCCTTCAGCATCATCGCCACGTAACTGGCGTAACCTTTCGTAATGGCTTCGTGGTGCACCTGTAGAAATGGCACGCAATACAATTCGCGTCGTTAAAAACTTGTACTGCGCATGCACTCGTTTGTTTTATCAATGACGTCCGTTGTTAAAACAGTACCTTCTCACAGTACTTGGCCCACTGGATGCTCCTCTCTAGCGAGATTCGAGTCCAAAGTGGCTCATCGTGAGCCTTGACGAGTACAACGTGAAAGAAATGGTGTATATTCCTGGCCACGGCTTCCATGGGGAACGCCGCTCAGCGCGTGTGTGTTGGTTGTTCCTTGGCGACCTGGCACAACCCACCGCAGGGGATCGGCTGCGAAAGTGTTTCTCTATTGTCCGTCGTCGTCTTCGCACTTTTTACATTAGTTCCTGGTGCCAAGCATTCACGAATAAGAGTCGTACTCACAACAACGCGCCAAATACAAGCAATGCAACATGCTACGCAAAGCACGCAAAGTTTTCGCGCTATTTATTGTCGATGATGTCCATGGCGAATATGAGACGAACGAAAGTGGACGTCAGCTTACAAAACTGTACAAGCGAGTCAAACCAGCCGGCAAATATAATCTAAATATCTCATTAGAAACTCTTTAAACCTAAAAACTTACATATTATGAAGTGATTAAACCAATTTTACACAGACTTTACCGCGGCTTTTAGTATCGTCTGCTAGCTGTTAGGAGCACGGTTGGGAGCACCAACGCAGCGCACTGCCGCACGAGGTAACAAAAACCGCTTATTTGCTATAAATTTGGGTGACATGTGAAGCAAAGACGCGTTATAACTTGTAACGGAGCATTGCACAAATGACACGAAGGGCACGTGACAACACTTAATGCATAAAGCCTTGATATGCATTCTCTAGCTGTGATGAACCAGAAGTGTCAGGTGCCAAGAGAGGTGCAATAGCTCGTGCCCCCTTTAGCGAAGCGTCAGAGTCGTAAGTTCACATATTTTACGCGTTCGAGTGAGCCAGCACCCCACACGGAGATATAGACTGGTGGGAATTCTCAAAGGTCTACTGAGTATAGGCTGTACTGTATAATCTAGTTGCTGCTTATTCGCGCTATACAAGTTCTGGTATAGAACACATCTTTTCGGCACGTGATACTGTAATTGTTGCTCTCTGAGCATCTAATTGCAGTTCTTGAGCGAGTTATTTAATTAGGCCATCTATATTAGTGGGCCTAATATAACTTTTCAAATTTATTTCAGGCTCACGTCATGGATGAGTATGAAAGAGAGTTTGGCGATCTCCTCTACTTGAGAAGCAAGCCTACGGTCTATGAAAGGTTTTACAATGATAACATAAAAAACATGGTAACGAAGTACAACTTTCTTCCGGCGGAGCTCATTGAATGCAGAATGCAAAGCCTTTGGAAGAAGCTTTTGGCAAAAAATCCTGCTTTAAGGTATGCAGTTTATCTAGTTCTCTGTTATCCTGTTATGTTTTTTTTTAGTTCCTGCGACAAGACACATTAAGCTAAAACAGAACGGATAATTGAATAATTTAGCTCTCTCTGTCTGTGATACATTGAATTAATTCTGACATTTAAAAATGCAGACTGATGTCCGAAAATAAGATACTGGCATGTGACATGTGCAATATGCAGCAGTTCATGTTTTTTTGTGTGTATGTGAACATTTTCCTAATTGAATGTACTCATTGATTCCATGCATAATGATACAGTTTTCTCAATATTTTTATACACACATGAGAATGCCATGTACGAGATCGCCAGGCTGAAAATACAGGCAAAGTTTTTAAAGTTATGCTCCATCGTCACATGGTCCCCAAAATGCCTTGACTACTGACAACAAGGATTTGCATATTAAGTGTTGTCACATTTTCTCAAAATGTCAGATCAAATCTATATTAGGCACAGCATAAAGGGACTTTTAATTTGGGCCCTGCTAAACCTTTTGTGCAAGCCCAAAGGCATACAAAAGTCAGTGCTTACAATGCCTTGCAATATTCGCGAAGAAATTTCACGACGAAAATGTTATGAGATCACAACAGGGGTCGTTTTTGGCGCTGTAGTTGTCCGCCAATGCCTCCACTGCTGTCGATGTCTGTAACCACTACCGCGAAACAGGAAAAAAACTAACTAAATGAAAAATGCCGAGGACAGAATCGGATTCGAACCAGGGCCATCTCTGTGCCAGCCCCGTATTCTATAAACTGAGCTGCACTGGCGCTTGAAGCTTCGTTGCAAACCGAGCCCAGGCAGGCTTCATGTTGGGTGACAAATTGCGTTAATATGTTTAATAAAGCGTTTTCGTACAGCAAAGGAACAAACAGGTGTCATGCAATATTGATTGTGTTATGAGTCGCTCGTTGAAGGCTCCAACCGCTTAGAAAAACCGCGGGCATAATTCTTCATTCGTCATCAGCCACAGCATCAACAATATGCACATAAATCCTTGCAAGTCTGTAGTGAGTACCACACTTCTCCGAAGAATGATGAATAATGGCATAGTGGAAACTTACACACTACACAGAAATTATGATGATTTATGGCATTGTGGGTACTGTGCAAGTGTGATTCTAGCAGTTACCCGAAGAGTGTAAAAAAGGCTCTATAAAGGCCGCTCTTCAAGATTTTGCTTTGCCTGTGCTGTGTTCCGCAGGCATGGTGTTTTTTTTTTTAAAGAACTTGATAACAAGTATAACGGTGTTTTCCATGAGAACAGTGAAGGAGCCCTTCCGTAGTGAAGGGCTCCGGAAATTTCAACGACCTGGGGTTCTTTAATGTGCACCCGAATCTGAGCACACGGGCATACAGCATTTTCACCTCCATCGAAAATGCAGCCACCGTAGCCGGGATTCGCTCCTGCGACCTACGGGTAAGCAGCCGAGGGCTGTAGCCACAAGGCTACCGCGGCCGCGCTTTTTCTTTTCCCGAGCACAGACGGTAATGCGGAGTAACCTGCTTGTCACCTTTTTCTTTTCTTCCCTCTCTCTTTCAATGGAGCAATAAAGAGTGGCATCTCACAATCATGTTTAACAGCAACAGAGCAAAGAGGACAATTAGCAACTGCCACTTTCGCACTTACAAAATGTTATAAAGAATGCACAAATGTTAGAGCTTTTCTTTGGAAGTAGCTCACGTCCATGAACAATCGGCATATGGCCTTCATTCATGGGCTGTTGTGCTTATGAGCGCGGCTCAAATTCTGCAGAAGAAGTGAACAATGTGTTATGCAATATTCCTAGCTCTCTTACATGCATGCTGAATGTTTGACTTGCGTGTTCACAATGGCATCGTTGAAGATTCTGTCAATAGCGAAGATTGTCTAAAGCCATTCGGAAACCTACATATGTGTCTTATGCATTCGTCCCCAAAAAATACCTGTAGTGCACTCGTTGTGTTTAATTATTGCCCTTACATAGAAATTTATCGTCCAGGAGCAGGCATGAAAGTAACATCAGAGACGCAAAGCTCCTCTGTGCAAAGAACAAGCAAGCAAAGACCAGGCAAAGGTGAATACAATACTTCCGCATACACAAAAGTGCATTCATAACAATAAAACTATTAATAATATTATTGTCATTGTGAGGAAGAACTTGAAAGCATGATGCTTTGTATATTTTCTAACAGAAGATCCAAGGGAAATGCCCAATCATGTTACAAGCCACGACGAAGATGTTCCCAGAGATCAGAATCCTTGACATACCATGATGAGGATGAAGACTGTGAAGGGGACCTCTTCCAAACCCCACTTCCTGGCTTTAAGACCAAGACGTATAACAGAAGGGCTGTGGAGAATCGTTACAGGCCACTAGATATACGGGTCACCAGACACTCAACAACTGTCCCAAAAGAGACTGAAAGACCAGCAACACCCCAACACAGTGATGATGAAAAAGAACGAGAAAAAGACCAAGACGATGATCCTTCATCAACAAGTGACAAGACAAGCGAAGCGAGCCAAAGTGATGCATCAGAAGAACACTCATCGGATGACAGTACAGGCATCTCTGATGAGGTATGCAATGGCGATGTTGTGTCCATATCTAACCATCTCACGATAAAACATGAACCCTCATTTCACACAACCAAGGACAAACAGAACAGCCTGGTCTGTAAGAATGAACTGACCACTGCAGCTGTTATAAAGTACAATGACTCAGATGTTGCTGCGAAAGCAACAGTGGCAGAATCAGGCCATGCAATGCTGCACCATGTCACAACTGATGCAATGAGAAATGTTAATCTACTGGAGCGAAAAGTAGATGGGACCAAGCAACTGGACACGGTCATCGAAGATAAAAAACGTGATACTAATTCGGTGGCACATGTGGACAAAGACACAAGAGACATCGGTGATGTTACCACGCACTTTGCTACGCAGACAACGGTAACAATTTCTGCAAGTGAGACTGACGAAGAAGATGAGGATAGCGCTGCACTTGAGACCAGTGGCAGCAGTGAGGAAGGTATTTTAAAACAGCCAAACAAATTGAGACAGTCCGACACCACAAGTTTGTCGGAAGATGATGCGCAAGACAAACCCACAACTGACGACTCTAAGGAAAGCTGCAGTAGCTTTACAAGTCACATTTACGAAGAAGCTGCTACTGCACGGTTGCAGATATGTGATAAGAGTGAAGCAAAGCCGCTACATGGAGAGGAGAGCAAACAAAAAGACAACAAAGACAATGGGATCAGACAGCTCAAGGAAAGTGACACTTCGGTGACGCAACCACATGAAGCAGTCACACCAGAAAAGCCAATTACATCTGGATCAGGAAATGACAGCGGTGAGGTGATCGGGTTCGGCGAGCTACAGAAATCAAGGAAATCATCAGAGGAACTCTGTGTAAGAAAGCCACAGAATGAAAGCACAAACTCAAGTTACGACAGATACAAAGTCGTTTCAAAGGCATCGCAGCCCAGAGAAACAGAAAATATACAGGCTGAGAAGTCGAATTGCACAAGTGCCACAAACAAGCAAGAACCTCAAGAAGCAGCCACGGGACACAAACTAAGCAGACGTGCTGAAGGCAGGCATGTCAAGACAAAGCTATCTCTCAGTTACCTAACTAAAAAGATGGCTGGAAACTATTCCGAACATTCATTAGAGGACAATTTTAATGATAAAAAATTAGAAAGCAAGCAAGAACCTGTTGCAGATGCCACTATGCCAGCAGCAAACAAAAATCATGCCAAAAATGAGAATGACATTCACAAGAATGAGGCAGGGGTCTCCTGTGCTGAAAAAGGGCACAAGATATGCAATAAGACCTTTGATGAAAAATGGTCCCATGAGGCTGGTGATAAAAATGGTAAACTGAACGACACGCAAAAACATACGTCAGTTTCTCTAAATGCTACAGTGTCAATGTTGTCAGACAAAAATGATGCTTCAGTCCTCACTGAACTTCATGAACAGCACAAGACCTGCAAGGAGCCATCCACTAACAAAACCTTTGCAGATGTCAGAAGGAAGAGTGACATAGAAGGGGACAACAGGCAGAAACCTGCTTCACTCTGGCAATATAAAACAACAAGCAAACTGGGCAAAAAGAGTACAAGTGACAAGAATTGTGTTCAGAAGAATGTCACGGTGGTCTCCACTGATGACATTGGACATAAGGCATGCAAAATGCCAGAGGCAGACAAATGCCATGTGGACACTGGCAACACTGACAAACCAAATGGGCAACGACCTGCTTTAGTTAATAAATGTATTAACGTTAAAAGCGAGAACGATGTTCACAGAAATACTGCAGTTGTTTCTCAACCTCATGAAATCAGCAAAAAGGCATTCACTGACAAATGTCCTAGAAATGTTGACAACAGGAGTAAAAAACTGATGATTGCACAAACTGCTTCAATTTTACAACATGCGACTATGCCAGACTCAAAAGCAACCAAAGACAAGACAAGAAATAATGTTCAGGAGAGTGCCAAAACAGCTTCTCAAGCTTACAAAGGCTGCAACATACATAAAGAGTTGCCACAGCAGCCTTTGGACATTGATAAGAAGGGCAGCAAAGTAACTGAAGCAGTGACCAGGAGCATTGATGAAAAAGATGACACACAAAGTGCATCCACAGTGTGTGAAAAGCAAAAAGAACAAAAGAAGACAAATGAAAACCCACAAGTGGGGCAAAGTGACGGCAAAAAGAAATCTGGACAAACCATGGCAAGCAAAAGGTGCATCGAAAGCAGGGGCAATACTTGGATTCACATTGCACCCGACCTTACAGCAGGTGAAAAGAAGAACGAAACAGCAGGAAAGGATGAAATAGGCAATGATATGATGCAGGGACCAGTGAGGGACATTGTTTGCATGCAAACATACACACGAAAGAATGCAAAGAGCAGTGAAACACCAGGCCAAACAGCCATTGCATACCCCGCACGACGTATCAGTAAGGATGCCATTGCCGATCCAGCAGAGCTTGAAAAGTTGAAAAGTACTAGCAAAGAACTACAAGAGGACACAACAAGCAGCGACACTAATAACAAGTTGGTACTGAGCAAGAAGTTTACTGAAGGTAGCAAGGCAGCTACAAACTACGCTACAACTACTTCTGCGGAAAGTCAAGGACAAAGGAAAGTACGGGGAAAGACTGTGACAAGTTGTCCAACGCCCATGGCAAAAGTCTCAGCAGCCAAGGCCACACGAAAGGCAGTAGCTACAAAATGCTACGATAACACTGAGGCCATTTCTGACAAAGAAAATGGCAAGCCTCTGTGCAGCCCTCCTAGGGCAGATGCCACACGTACAGATTTTGGAGACAATGTGCTGGCTAAAGATAGTTTCAAAACTCCAAAGTCTGTAAAATCAGTGGAACTTATATGCCCACAAACGCCACGAAAGCGTAGAAGTCTCAGGCAAAGGAATCTAAAAAGACATGTCCTTGGAAACAGTGAAGATCTGGTAGATGAGCAACAAAGTGATCCAGAAACTCCACTAGGCATTAGAACCAAGTGCATGAAAGAACGTGCAAAGAAGGCCACTGGGACTGAGAAAAGACATCAGAACCAGAGAGAAAAGATGTACAGTAAACAAAAGCAACAACTTCAAGAAAAGGATGAAGCATGGATGGAAATCGAGACTGAGAACAAAGAAGAAATTGAGATTGATCCAAGAAATATGGAATGGCAGGAACTCACTCAGAGTTCTAAGCCCAACTCTAAACAACCTACGACATCTACTTTTCTTGGTGACAACATTGCGTGGAACAAATGTCAACGTGTAGCAAAAATTGTCAGTCAAGACAAAGGTAGCAGTGTAAATATACTGCAACTGTCAGGGTCTATGAAAGGAAACACGTTGAATGGTAAGCTACGGCAAAGTGACCTTAACTTGACTGATATGTCTCAGACAAGAAGCTCCGACGACCTTCGTGGATTGACACAGTGCCGCATTCAACATTCAGGAACACACAAAGAGAAAGCAGTGCAGGATTTGTTCCTGACCACAGATATGAGAGAGGACAGTGGAAGTGAAATGGAATTGGACGAGAATGAATATTCAAGTTGCTTGTCACAAATGTCGAGTCGCATGCAAGCCTGCGGTCTTTACTCGCAAAACGAAGCCAGAGCAGCTGCCACTCGAATCAATGCTACAGGAGGTGTTCTTGGAAAAAAACCAAAAGCTGGCTCAGTCCAGAAAGATCGAGGACAAACAGCAAAGAGATCGTATCTGGTGCTAAGTGAAAATGAACAAGTAGGGAAACATGAGATGCCAAAGGAAGCAAACAATGAAAGAAACGAAGTACACAATTTGAACGCAGAATTTGAAGATGACGATGACGACTATGCATCTTCCTTTTTATTTGGTCCTGATGATGATGCAGCCACATCTGGTGGATCACTCGGCTTTTTAAAAATAAATCTCACTCCAACTCCACTCAACTTCCTGAAAACCTCCGGTGGCAGAAATAATTCAGAGTCTGAAGAAGAACTGTTCCCGTGGCTCGCAGACAATCCTGAGCCCGAAACAAACAAGAGAAAATCAAGGCCATCATCTCGGGATGACCCTCGTAAAAATGCCACAAACAGACCAGATGCTAAGCGGGTGCGTTTTCAGCAGGAAGATTCTGGGACGCCTGCCAAGAGGGTGACAAATGTCGGTACAACTAGCCCATACACTACCAAGGTGTATGGGATATGACAGAACACTTTTCCCATCCATTCCTACGCACAAAAACACGTAAGGTCTTTCTAGCCTATTGCAATGGCATGCTTACCAAGCTATGCAAGCCTGCCTGTTTTATCGTTCCATCTTTGTTGGAAAAATGAACAAAAACTTGCATGAACTCTTTCATCTTTCCCACTGGCATCTCATCAGACTACGCACGTGAGTTTGCATGCCGACATTTTGACCGCGATATGTGTGGGAGCAAGCACAGTCTTTCTGGATCCTCACATTGGCATGCCCTTTTTGGTTGTAAATACAGCGATGAAACATTTCTGGGCATATTCCAAAAATATCAGTGAGCAGAGTTGTTTCTCACAATGAGACAATACTTGAGAGCTGCTTAACACTTATAGTGACATAAGCATAGTAAGCTGGAACCTGTAAACAGAGCTAACATGGTATCATCCACTCTTAAAGGCAACAGATAATCAATATATTGCTAGCAAGGCCAAGATGCCCAAAGACAATTCCTCAATGCATAAATGACCAGCCTTGTATGTCACATCGGGTACACTTTTCCAATATGTCAAAGAAATGTCTCAGTTCTATTGGGTTTATTAACAGCAAATACTGTAAACAAAATAGCATCAGCCCAGTTACAAGTCACAAAGTTTGTCATGGCAAGCGATGCACACATGAACCTGTATTTAGATAGTTCCTGCAAGTTCGGTTCAAGTTCTCTGTAATAAACTTATAAGGCACGAACTGTCAAGCCACCTTTTCAAGGCTTTTTTGAGAGAATGCAGCTAGAACTGCAACAAGAAGTGGTGACTTTTAGCTGCTCAAAAGCTGGTAGAGGTTTTTACGATGTCCTTGCATGCTATTCACTCTTCCTGTCAATTCAGCATGCCAAGTTTAATACTGGCTTGTTGGGCGTTTTGTGAGGAGTGACCTCTGTACAAAAGTAATCACTTCTGGCATGAAGCAGTACAGAGACTGTAAAAAAACAGCAGGAGCAGCACATCACATGATCAATTGGTCATTTCAGGATGACACCGACCACTCATCAGTGCACGGTAGTCTCCCGCCACTCCTGTCTCGTCGTGAAGCAGAGTTCTTCGCATTTGATGATGACGAAGACCGTGGTCATGTTACCGATGGCGACTATGAAGTTTAAAGGCCTGGGTTTTCCATCAATTTAGTTTGTTGTGCCAAGGTTGACACAGAGTTTATTGCAGTGTTTTCAAGAGTGAAAAACAAGAAGCCATTAAGTTAACACATATGTAAAAACCGGTAGGGCTACCGCTATTTTATTGTCAGAGTCTTTTTCGGGTAAAGTTTGAGTTGTTACAGAGTCTGTTTTGGATTTATTGTAACAATCTCTAAAGTGAAATAAAGTTCCATTAATGTTTCAGCCAACATAAGCACATTTTTCTCAGCAATGCAGAAGGCATCAATTGTAAGCAACACTTCACACTCAACACCACTAAAGGTCTAGCTTCCTTTTGGGTCACTTTCTCACATAACAGGCCTCAGGTCAAGGTTGAACTCCTAGACTTAGTATTCCAGAGATACTATCGCCAATCTCAGCCCATAGACTTTCCTATATATACACTAGAGGGACCTCTTGTGCTAGTGCCTATGGGAGCTGCAATGCACAGCGCTTCAGTGAGCATGGGAAGGATGGTTAGTACAAGGAATTGTCTAATTTTCGTACTTCTGGCTCCGTGTGTGTTCGTGTGGCTTGGAGCTGCCTTCTCACGAAAGAAAAATCAGCAAATGATGAGAGGTTGCGCTTCAACACCTTATTCTTTTAGGCTTGCCATTTCAAATGAAGTCACTGAGTTCAAAAGGCTTTATTCTTTCCTTCGAAACAAAACCAGAACACTGCAATAAACGAAGCCACAAGTGCGATTTGCCACCCCCAAGCACGAAGACTAGGCAAATCCGTGTACTACCTATCATTCCCATGGTCGTTGAACGATTGCAGCGCCAGAGTGCTCTCTAGTTAATTTTAGGAAACTCCATGTCTCAGCCAACTTAACATTTTAATTTCTAGCTGCAGTTCAATGGCACCTATTAATAGAGTGATGATGTTTATTTAACCAGAGGTGTTGCAACGAGGTCGCAATGGAAAATGGCCGTACGGCAAAGTCTGGCAAAGGCTGCACAGGTTTTTGCGTGATCAGAGTGCAGGGCTTTTCGTTCTGTTCTGAAGGTGCATACGCGTTAGTGTGTATGCTTCACTACAATACCCCCCCCCCACCGGGGTGAAGTGTAGCCATCCTGGCGACTCAGGGAGTTCGCGCAATGAGGGGGTCGTAGTAGGGCTTGAGACGGTCGACGTGTAGGGTCTCGCGTCCTCGACTGCTCAAATCTGGTGATTGTGTTAGGGGCTCGATGATGTAAGTTACCGGCAAGGTCGCGTCGATGACACGGTACGGACCATGGTGCCGGGCCAGAAGTTTAGAAGAACGGCCAGGAACGTGCGGGGGCACCCAAAGCCACACAAGGGAGCCAGCACGAAACGTAGGAGCTATGTGATGAACGTCGTCATGTCGAGTCTTTTGTAGATCTTGAGCCTCACTAGTCCGAGACAGAGCCAACCGATGGCAGTCTTCAGCGTACCTGGTGACTTCAGAAAGCGGAGAGCACTCAGATGCATCAGGCCAGTACGGGAGTATAGTTTCCAGTGGGTGGTGCGGGGGCACCCAAAGCCACACAAGGGAGCCAGCACGAAACGTAGGAGCTCTGTGATGAACGTCGTCATGTCGAGTCTTTTGTAGATCTTGAGCCTCACTAGTCAAAGACCGAGTCAACCGACAGCAGTCTTCAGTTTACCTGGTGACTTCAGAAAGTGGAGAGCACTCAGATGCATCAGGCCGGTACGGGAGTATAGTTTCCAGTGAGGGGGAAGGTTCGCGGCCGTACAACAGAAAGAACGGGGAAAAACCAGTAGTCGTTTGCATCGCGGTGTTATAAGGGAAGGTAACATAAGGTAATACAGCGTCCCAGTTGGTGTGGTCGGAGGAAGTGTACATCCATAGCATGTCACCATGTGTGCAGTTGAACCGCTCGGTGAGGCCATTTGTCTGTGGATGGTATGCGGTAGATTTCCGGCGGATGATGTTGCATTCAGCGAGAATAACTTGGATGACCTCCGACAGGAACACTTGACCCCTATCACTCAGTAATTCCTGTGGAGCACCATGGCAGAGAATGAAGCTGCGCAGAACTAAGAGTGCAACTTCGTGGGCGGTCGCTGCCGATAGAGCTGCAGTCTCAGCGTAGCGTGTCAGATGATCGATGCTGACAATAATCCACTGGTTTCCAGAGCCACTATATGGGAGGGGGCCATAGAGGTCGATACCCATGCGGTCGAATGGGTGAGCCGGGCATGGGAGCGGCTGTAACATGCCAGTAAGGTACCGCAGAGGTGTCTTGTTTTGTTGGCAAGTGGTGCAAGACTGAACGTATTTCTGCACAAAGCGATACATTCCTCGCCAGTAATATTGCTACGTAGCTATTGCATGAAAGGTGAATCATTCTGTGATCAGAACACGACGAAGAGGATTGGTTTGCTCGCTCTGTGTGCTGCGCTCCGATTTTATCAGTGTAAATACACTGGCAAATAGTCACGTCCCGTCTCATCTTACATAACATATTTGCTAGTGCGACAGGTACTGGCATCGTTACTCAGCACCTCCACCACAAATATATTACGTAAAATGAGATGTGACGTGACTATTCGCCAGTGTATTTACACCGATAAAATCGGAGCGCAGCACACAGAGCGAGCAAACCAGTCCTCTACATCGTCTTCTGATCACAGAATGGTTCACCCTTCATGCAATAGCTATGTATGTAGCAATATCGTTGGCGCCGCCTTTCGTAGGTTTTTTGGACACCTGCGTAAGCACTTTGGGGATCTGCATGGAAATTCGTGCAGATGTCGGAGTACATATGAGTAGGGACAGCAAGGAGCCACTTCCGACCACCAGGCATGTAGTTGCGGTGGTACAGAACATTGTCCCGCATGGAAAAGTGGGCTGCTTGCCGGCGTAGCACTCTTGTGGAAGAGACAGCAGATGGATCGGTAAGGCAGTCGAGTAATAAGGCAAGGTATGGGTCTTTAAGCTACTCTGAAAGCATGTCAGTGGTTTCGAGTGGTGACAAGGTGGTAAAAAGGGGTCACAAAGAAGCCATATCTGGTGTTAATGGCGATCGGGAAAGTGCATCGGCATCTTCATGCTTGCGACCTGAACGATATATGACACGGATGTCGTATTCCTGCAATCGAAGTGCCCAACGTCCCAGGCGTCCGGACGGGTCTTTCAAGGTGGACAGCCAACATAGAGCGTGGTGGTCTGTGACTACGTCGAAAGGACGGCCATAAAGGTACCGGCAAAACTTCGTCAACACCCAGATTATGGCCAAACACTCCTTCTCTGCGACGGAGTGATTCAATTGAGCCTTCTTGAGAGCGCGACTTGCATAAGCGACTACGTATTCGGCTTGGGTGCCTTTCCGTTGTGCCAAAACTGCACCAAGACCGACGCCACTTGCATCGATGTGAATTTCTGTGGTAGCAGTGGGGTCGTAGTGACAAAGAATAGGTGGTGAGGTCAGCAGGCGGCACAGCTGGCGAAATGCGTTGTCACATGCAGGTGACCATGCAGATATACCTTTGCTGTTGGAAAGCAGACTCGTCAGAGATGCGATGACGGACGCGAAGTTGCGTACGAAGCGACGAAAGTAGGAACAGAGACCAACGAAACTTCTTAGGTCTTTGAGTGATGTGGGCATTGGGAAGTCAGCGATAGCTCGAAGCTTATTGGGATTCGGAAGAACATCGTCTCTTCTGATAACATGTCTCATGATGGTTAGTTTTCGTGCTGCGAAGTGGCACTTCTTGGTGTTAAGTTGTAGGCCTGCAGAAGTTAGACACATCAGAATCTTGTGGAGACGACCAAGATGTGTCGGGAAATCAGCTGAAAAGACTACGATGTCGTCCAGACAACACAAGCAAGTTTTCCATTTGTGGGCACGCAAGATGGTATCGATCATGCGCTCTAATGTCGCAGGCGCGTTGCAGAGCCCAAATGGCATGACTTTGAACTCATATAGGCCATCCGGCGTTACAAAGGCTATTTTAGGGCGATCACATTCAGCCATTGGCACCTGCCAATACCCAAAACACAGATCCAAGGATGTAAAGTACTCGACTCCTTGTAAACAGTCGAGAGTTTCATCTATTCATGGTAGCGGGTAGACATTCTTCTTCGTAATCTTGTTTAAGCGGCGATAGTCCACACAAAATCGAACAGTGCCATCTTTTTTCTTTACCAGAACCACAGGTGATGACCAAGCGCTTTGAGAAGGGTATATGACTCTATGTTTAAGCTTGTCATCTACTTGCTCCGTAATGACGCGGCGCTCTTCGGCAGAAACACGGTAAGGACGCTGTCACAGAGGGGAGTGTGAGCCAGTGTCAATAGTATGAGTGATAGTCGTGGTGCGGCCCAAAGCAGGTTCTTGAAAGTCGAAAGATGAGCGAAACTTTTTAAGGAGAGCAACAAGTTAGCGACTGCGAGGGGGGAAGGTCTGCATCAATAGCATTGTCGAAGGCTGACGTACTTGATAGCTCAGACGCATGAGTGATTGCGGCAATGTGACATGGGGTTTCGTCGGGAAGAATAATATCATCGATGTCATCAACAGGTTGTATATACCCTAAGGTTTCGTCACGGAGTAAGCCAATGGGGTAGTTGCAGTGGTTGGTAACCAGCATTACAGTGGAACCAGACGCAATTGTAAGTACGGCAAATGGGAGAACGATGCCCTTGCGTTCAGTAAAAACCGGAGATGGCGTAAACACCACCGTGGCGTCAGGTTGCGTCATACGTGAAAGGTTAATAGAGACTGGAGTTTCCGGAGGCAAGGTGATGTCATCGTCAGCGATGAGTTTGTAGAGCAGAGGAGAACGATTGGGTGATGGAAATTCACATGTTGGCGCAAGGGAAGCTTTCGCACGTAAACAATCGATGATAGCTTCATGACGTGATAAGAAATCCCAACCCAGGATAAGGCCATGAGAGCAAGATGGTAGAACAAAAAATTTAACGATGTACCTAACGTCTTGGATGACGATGCGTGCCGTACACACAGCCGAGGGATGAATGCGATGTGCGCGAGCCGTGGCGAGCACCATGCCACAGAGAGACGTGGTGACTTTCTTCAGTTTTTGACAACATTTTGCGTTCATCACAGAAACAGCGCCCCCAGTATCAATCAACGCTAGTGTGGCGACTCCCTCAACATCGACATCAACACTTTGTGGCGAAAATGGAGGCCTTGAGAATTGTGCAGAAGTTGCAGTTCTTGCCTCCGGAACTACACTCCTCAGGAGGTGGTCGACGACGCATAGGCGATGGCGATCGGTGACGAGGGGATGGGAAACAAGCAGTTGATGGGCTACGATCCGAGTCGGAGTGCCTCTGTTCATATGCAGACGTGGTGGCCTGCTGCGGCGCGTAGGTAGGAGTTCCAAAGTAGGCGTGCGCAGGTGTGGGACGGCGGTGGCAGAAGCGTGCAATGAGGCCAGCGATGCTACACGCAAAGCAGATAGGATGGTTCTCATGGGTGCGATACTCATTAGATGGACAAAAAAAGTGAGATGGGGGCCTGTAAACTGGAGGTGAAGCTGGAAGAGGTGGAGCCGATAAGGAGACTGGATGCGGTGGGGGCCTCGCGACCACAGCTGCGTAGCTGAGAGGTTAAGGTGGTGCAGGTGGTGCGTAGCCGGCAGTTGAGAGATCAGATGGTACCGAAGTGCATGGATAAGGGGCTGGAATTGTAAAGAGGGCATCGCACATTTCAGTGCGCCTGCTGCAGTGTCGAAAGCAGGTTTTCGGTGGGCGCGACGCTATGCGGCAGCAGGGAGAGCTGTCGGGCGACTTCCTCCCTGATGAAGTCTTTGATCTGGTGGGACAGAGTTCCTTGGCGAACGTTGTCATTTGCGAGTGCGACGGCCGAGATCGAATCTGGTGGTGGGACAATCTGTCGGGCGATGAAACGCTGACGGCGCAATTCATTGAAGCTCTGGCAGAGGCTTACGAGGACTGCCACCGTGGTCGGGCTTTTCACCAGCAACATCTGGAATGCGCCATCCTCAATGCCCTTGAGAATCTGTCGAATATTCTCTTCTTCAGGCATAGATGGGTTAACACACCTGCAGAGGTCGAGCACATCCTCAATATAACTAGTAAACCTCTCGCCAGGCTGCTAGGCTCGGTGGCGTAAACGCTGTTCAGCACGGAGCTTGCGGACCTCTGGCCGAACGCTTCGGTCACGGGGGTTTTAAAGGTGAACCAGTTCGCGATGGCGGTTAGTAAACCAAGGCTTAGCGACGTCAGCCAAGTAAAAGATAACATAGGTGAGCTTAGAGTCATCGTCCCACTTGTTGCTGGCGCTTACGCGTTTGTACAAAGAGAGCCAGTTTTCGACATCTTGCTCACCACTGCCGCTGAAGATTGGTGGGTCCCGTTAACGGGTAGCGCCGGGGCAGGTAGACGGGGCAGCCGATGGTGCTGGCTGTGCTAAGATGCTTGTGCTGGTTGGGGACTGCTTCAGTCATGTTGTGTGGTGGTCTCTCGGCCAACTTGCGAGAGCGGAGCTCCAGGTGTCTGCTTGGGGATCTCAGCAACCTCCACCAAAAGTAGATGATGTTTATTTCACCAGAGGAGTCCCAACGAGGTCGCAACGAAAAATGGCCGTACGCCAAAGTCTGGCAAAGGCGGCACAGCTTCTCGCGAAAACAGACCGCGGGGCTTTTCGTGCTCTTCCGAATGCACATACGCGTTGGTGCGTATGCTCCACTACAATAGTAATATCTGGAGTTTTGCATGTCAAAGCCACAGTACATGTCGTAGCCACAGGCATGTCGTAGGGGAGGGCTCTGGAAATTTCCATCGTTTGGTGACCTTCAATGTGCACCAAGATCACACAGTACACTGGCATCTAGAATTTTGCCTCAATAAAAATGTGACCACCATGGCATAACTGGTTCCAAGTCCTGGCAGCACAGTGACATTTGTGCATTGAAGAATGGAGCAAGAAGAATGTGTGAGAGAGCAGCTGGTAATATTTACTTACATTGGTAAGTGAAGGAGTCTATAGATTGAACAATATACTGTAAGACGTCATCTGCATATAACACTTAACAAGTAAGCCCATTAGAGAAAAGCTAGTGTTGTTACAGTGATACTGGAGAGCACTTCATTGAACAAGTATGCACAAATGTAGTATTTTTTTGTAGGGGAGTGCAAACGTTCGGAATTTAGAATATTTTTATAATAGTGTTTGCCATTTAATTCGATTCACTCCGGACATTTACTATCAGAACTTCCCGAAAATAATACAGTCAATGTTCGATTCACATTGGCACCTTCACATTTTTATTACGCTTCACCACAGAACACCTACATATTCTTGTATTGAGGCAAAGATGACTTTCAGACTGACCCCGTTCCAAATGTATTGACTTGAGCGAACGTTAGTTCCAACATGGAGATGAGAGATGTGGCAGTGGTCGGGGCTGAATTAATGCCGTTTTGGACCTGAAAATTATAAAGTCTGAAGAAATGGACGCCGAAGATTTTTAGCATCTAAAATTTTGGATGTCTTTATCCATTGTGGGGTCAATTAATGGAGAGAGCCACGCTCTTGGAGTGAATGGACACAGTAGATGCGGTTGGAATGATCCAAGCCAAACAACACACATTTATCTAACTACGTTTAGAACGATAATATCGTCATCCAAATAATTATACATCAACTGTGCTCAAACACGCTAAAACATCCTTACCCATAATTATGCAACACTCAACAGCATAACATACACAAGGCGGCAGCGCCAACGCTTGACTCCCCACAAAGACCATTGGCGGATGGCCCGCGGTACCGCGCACCAAAGAGTCCGGGACCCACCTGAGAGACAACCGGCCGCGCCAACAGCCACGCGCCAAAGAGACTCGCTCAATTCTCTCGTGCCGCCACCAAGGCTTATTGCCAGGGGTTACCGCCAGTGCTACCGACCTAACCATGATGATGACAGTGGTGATCAGATACGCTCACGAACACGACGCTACCTACCGCTCAATAGTTGTGACCTCGAAATACGGCATCTGCGCGAGACACGAGCGCCACGCGGCACAAACAACTTTACAGAAAGTGTCACCACCTCCTCACATTATTGGCATCTGCAAGGCAGATTTGAAACTCTGGATTCGAAGGGAGCACACTCTGGTCTGCCACATCAATTTGGCTTCCATAGAAGTTGAAGGAGAAGGAGAGAATGAGGAAATATCATCTTTGCCTTTTACATGTTAAGTGTTTTCGGCAGCATTTTGGTTGCACCAAATCATGTACAAGTACATAAATACAATTTTGCCTCTGCATTGCCTCATTCTTGATAAGAAAACCATGAAATGCCCCTCCCCACCAGGGCTTCAAGATGTTGTCTCATAATAATATGTTCAGGAATACTATCCAACCTTGTTTTTTTGCTTCAATTTCACTTCAAAATATTTGAGAAGTATTTTAGAAACAATTGGTTAGATTTGCACTCACACTTCAGCATTCAAATTCACTTTGCACTTGAAATTTTCATATTCACACAGCTGTACTTTTTAATAAAAAGAAAGTTTGAGCAAAGTTCAGTGCGCTTATGGCTAAAGAGAAATCTTATACTAGTGTCATACAGGCACTTGAGATCGCGATCAGAGCTGATCTGGATTAGGCTCGATCCAAGTCAGGTGCTGCTATACAGTCACATTTATTTGTGAGTAGGCCCGACTGGGATTAAGACTATCATGATCTGGCTCCGTGATCGTGATTTGATTGATGTCTACACGAAACTTGATCTAGATTAGGCTCTGCTGGATAGCAGCGACTGACGTGTTATTACTACCAAGAAGCACGATCCGTACTTGCTCTGACTGTGATCAAAAGTGGCCTTGTGACCGCGGTGTTAGACTTGTGACACTGGCACTAGGCTCTAAAGACAAATCTCAAACTTGAAAAGTCACACTGTAGTATGGAATGTTTATTCATGCCCATCTTCAGCAAAAGCTACGGCTGAAGGTGAATGCTCACATATATATGCTGTGATGGAAAGAAGAAAGAAAGCTATCACCACTTCATACATACAATTTAAAAAGTGTTGCACCAAAAATGTGCACAAGGGGAGATGCATGTATCAACTTTAGTGCTTGGTTCGTCGACTGCTGGAACCACCTAAAATAAGACCTCCCCATTTAAGTCGCACGAATTTGAGTGACAGTGTGAAAACAAATCGCCTTCACCGAACTAGTACCAAGAAGTTGGTACTAGCTAGGTGAAGGTACTAGCTATCTTAAGCCAGGGCAGGTACAACAATAATTATTTTTGCAATGGAAACCTGTATGTGTGTACAGTTCAAGTATAAGAGCAGAATTTAGAGCACGAGGCTTTTTAATTACACATCCAAATTGTAACAAAATTCCAACTGGTTTCGAAAATAGATAGTTTATTTTGTTGTAATGTAACCGAGAAAGGCCTAAAAACAACAAAAAACTATTGCATACTTTTAATCTATAGTCATTATTCTATGATCGGATACCTTAAATATCACTTTTAATTGAGTTCCTGGTGCCAAGCATTCACGAATAAGAATTGTACTCATAACAGCGCGCCAAATACAAGCAATGCAACATGCTACGCAAAGCACGCAAAGTTTTCGCGCTCTTTATTGTCGATGATGTCCATGGCGAATATGAGACGAACGAAAGTGGACGTCAGCGTACAAAACTGTACAAGTGAGTCAAATCAGCCGGCAAATATAATCTAAATATCTCATTAAAAACTCTTTAAACATAAAAAGTTACATATTATGAAGTGATTAAATTATTATTACACAGACATTACTGCAGCTTTTAGTATCGTCTCCTAGCTTTTGGGAGCACGGTTGTGAGCACCAACGCAGCGCACTGCGGCACGATTAACAAAAACCGCTTATTTGCTATAAATTTGGGTGACATGTGAAACAAAGACGCGTTATAACTTGTAACGGAGCATTGCACAAATGACACGAAGGGCACGTGACAGCACTTAATGCATAAAGCTTTGATATGCATTCTCTAGCTGTGATGAACCAGAAGTGTCAGGTGCCAATTCTTGTCAACCTATATTAGTCGCAATTCCTTCGCCGGAAGCTCGTGTCACGTTGCGCTCAGTAGTGAGAAAAGTGCAATAGCTCGTGCACCCTTTAGTGAAGCGTCAGAGTCGTAAGTTCACATATTTTACGCGTTCCAGTCAGCTAGCACCCCACACAGAGATATAGACTGGTGGGAATTCTCAAAGGCCCACTGAGTATAGGCTGTACTGTATAATCTAGTTGCTGCTTATACGCGCTATACAAGTTCTGGTATAGAACACATTTTTTCGGCACGTGATACTGTAATTGTTGCTCTCTGAGCATCTTATTGCAGTTCTTGAGCGAGTTATTTAATTAGGCCATCTATATTAGTGGGCCTAATATAACTTTTCAAATTTATTTCAGGCTCACGTCATGGATGAGTATGAAAGAGAGTTTGGTGATCTCCTCTACTTGAGAAGCAAGCCTACGGTCTATGAAAGGTTTTACAATGATAACATAAAAAAGATGGTAACAAAGTACAACTTTCTTCCGGCGGAGCTCATTGAATGCAGAATGCAAAGCCTTTGGAAGAAGCTTTTGGCAAAAAATCCTGCTTTAAGGTATGCAGTTTATCTAGTTCTCTGTTATCCTGCTGTGTTTTTTGTTTTTTGGTTCTTATAACAAGACACATTAAGTTAAAACAGAATGAATAATTGAATAATTTAGCTGTCTCTGTCCGTGATACATTGAATTAATTCTGACATTTGAAAATGCAGACTGATGTCTGAAAATAAGATACTGGCATATGACATGTGCAATATGCAGCAGTTGATGTTTTTTTGTGTGTATGTGAACATTTTCCTAATTGAATGTACACATCGATTCCATGCATAATGATAGAGTTATCTCAATATTTTTATACACACATGAGAATGTCATGTATGAGATCACCAGGCTTCAAATACAGGTAAAGTTGTTAAAGTTCTGCTCGCTTGTCACATGGTCCCCAAAATGCCTCGAGTACTGACAACAAGGATTTTCATATTAAGTGTTGTCACATTTTCTCGGTATGTCAGATCAAACCTGTATCAGGCACAGCGTAAAGGGACTTTTAAATGGGGCCCTGCAAAACCTATTGTCCAAGCCCAAAGGCACACAAAAGTCAATGCTTACAATGATTTGCAATATTCGCGAAGAAATTTCATGGAGAAAATGTTATCAGATCACAACAGGGGTCGTTTTTGGAGCTGTAGTCGTCCGCCACCGCCTCCACTGCTGTCGATGTCTGTAACCACTATCGCGCGAAACAAGAAAAAGACTAAATAAATGAAAAATGCCGAGGACAGAATGGGATTAGAACCTGGGCCATCTCTGTGCCAGCCCCGTATTCTATAAACTGAGCTGCACTGGCGCTTGAAACTTCGTTGCAAACCGAGCTTAGGCAGGCTTAATGTTGATAACAAATTGCGTTAATATGTTTAATAAAGCATTTTAGTACAGCAAAGGAACAAACAGGTGTCACGCAATGTTGATTGTGCAATGAGTCGGTCGTTGAAGGCTCCAATCGCTTAGAAAAACTGCGGGCATAATTCTTCATTCGTCGTCAACCACAGCATCAACAATATGCATATAAATCCTTGCAAGTCTGTAGCGAGTACCACACTTGTCCGAAGAATGATGAATAATGGCATAGTGGAAACTTATCCACTACACAGAAATTATGATGATTTATGGCATTGTGGGTACAGTGCAAGTGTGATTCTAGCAGTTACCCAAAGAGTGTAAAAAAGGCTCTATAAAGGCTGCTCTTCAAGATTTTGCTGTGCCTGTGCTGTGTTCCGCAGGCATGGTGTTTTTTTTTAAAGAACTTGATAACAAGTATAACGGTGTTTTCCATGAGAACATGAATTATTTGTGGGGTTTAACGTCCTAAAACCACCATATGATTATGAGAGATGCCGTAGTGGAGGGCTCCGGAAATTTCAACCACCTGGGGTTCTTTAATGTGCACCTGAATCTGAGCACACGGGCATACAGCATTTTCACCTCCATCGAAAATGCAGCGACCACAGCCGGGATTTGCTCCCGCGACCTACGGGTCAGCAGCCGAGGGCTGTAGCCACAAGGCTACCGCGGCGGCGTGTTTTTTTTATTCCCGAGCACAGACGGTAATGAGGAGTAACCTGCTTGTAACCTTTTTCTTTTCTTCCCTCTTTCTTTCAATGGAGCAATAAAAAGTGGCATCTCACAATCATGTTTAACAGCAACAGAGCAAAGAGGACAATCAGCAACTGCCATTTTTGCACTTACAAATTGGTATAAAGAATGTGCAAATGTTAGAGCTTTTCTTTGGAAGTAGCTCACGTCCATGAACAATCGGCATATGGCCTTCATTCATGGGCTGTTGTGCTTATGTGCGTGGCTCAAATTCTGCAGAAGAAGTGAACAATATGTTATGCAATATCCCTAGCTCCCTTACATGCATGCTGAATGTTTGACTTGCGTGTTTACAATGGCATCGTTGAAGATTCTGTCAATAGCGAAGATTGTCTAAAGCCATTCGGAAACCTACATAAGTGTCTTATGCATTCGTCCCCAAAAAATACCTGTAGTGCACTCGTTGTGTTTAATTATTGCCCTTATATAGAAATTTATCTTCCAGGAGCAGGCATGAAAGTAACATCAGAGACGCAAAGCTCCTCTGTGCAAAGACCAAGCAAGCAAAGACCAGACAAAGGTGAATACAATACTTCCGCATACACAAAAGTGCATTCATAACAATAAAACTATTAATAATATTATTGTCATTGTGAGGAAGAACTTGAAAGCATGATGCTTTGTATATTTTCTAACAGAAGATCCAAGGGAAATGCCCAATCATGTTACAAGCCACGACGAAGATGTTCCCAGAGATCAGAATCCTTGACATACCATGATGAGGATGAAGACTGTGAAGGGGACCTCTTCCAAACCCCACTTCCTTGCTTTAAGACCAAGACGTATAACAGAAGGGCTGTGGAGAATCGTTACAGGCCACTAAATATACGTGTCACCAGACACTCAACAACTGTCCCAAAAGAGACTGAAAGACCAGCAACACCCCAACACAGTGACGATGAAAAAAAACGAGAAAAAGACCAAGACGATGATTCTTCATCAACAAGTGACAAGACAAGCGAAGCGAGCCAAAGTGATGCATCAGAAGAACACTCATCGGATGACAGTACAGGCATCTCTGATGAGGTATGCAATGGCGATGTTGTGTCCATATCTAAGCATCTCACAATAAAACATGAACCCTCATTTCACACAACCAAGGACAAACAGAACAGCCTGATCTGTAAGAATGAACTGACCACTGCAGCTGTTATAAAGTACAATGAGTCAGATGTTGCTGCGAAAGCAACAGTGGCAGAATCAGGCCATGCAATGCTGCACCATGTCACAACTGATGCAATGAGAAATGTTAATCTACTGGAGCGAAAAGTAGATGCGACCAAGCAACTGGACACGGTCATCGAAGATAAAAAACGTGACACTAATTCGGTGGCACATGTGGACAAAGACACAGGAAACATCGGTGATGTTACCACGCACTTTGCTACGCAGACAACGGTAACAATTTCTGCAAGTGAGACTGACGAAGAAGATGAAGATAGCGCTGCACTTGAGACCAGTGGCAGCAGTGAGGAAGGTATTCCAAAACAGCCAAACAAATTGAGACAGTCCGACACCACAAGTTTGTCGGAAGATGATGCGCAAGAGAAACCCCAAACTGGAGACTCTGAGGAAAGCTGCAGTGGCTTTGCAAGTCACATGAACGAAGAAGCTGCTACTGCAAGGTGGCAGGAATGTCATAAGAGTGAAGCAAAGCTGCTACAGGGAGAGGAGAGCAAACAAAAAGACAACAAAGACCAAGGGATCAGACAGTTCAAGAAATGTGACACTTTGGCAACGTAAACCACATGAAGCAGTCACACCAGAAAAGCCAATTACATCTGGATCAGAAAACGGCAACTGTGAGGTGATAGGGTTCGGCGAGGCACAGAGATCAAGGAAATCATCAGAGGAACTCGGTGTAAGAAAGCCACAGAATGAAACCACAAACTCAAGTTACGACAGATGCAAAGTCGTTTCAAAAACATCGCAGACCATAGAAACAGAAAAAATACAGGCTGAGAAGTCGAATTGCACGAGTGCCGCAATCAAGCAAGAACCACATGAAGCAGCCATGGGACACAAACTAAGCAGACGTGCTGAAGGCAGACATGTCAAGACAAAGCTATCTCTCAGTTACCTAACTAAAAAGATGGCTGGAAACTATTCCGAACATTCATTTGAGGACAGTATTAAGGATAAAAAATTAGAAAGCAAGCAAGAACTTGTTGCAGATGCCACTATGCCAGCAGCAAACAAAAATCATGCCAAAAATGAGAATGACATTCACAAGAATGAGGCAGGGGTCTCCTGTGCTGAAAAAGGGCACAAGATATGCAATAAGACCTTTGATGACAAATGGTCCCATGAGGCTGGTGATAAAAATGGTAAACTGAACGACAGGCAAAAACATACATCAGGTTCTCAAAATGCTACAGTGTCAATGTTGTCAAACAAAAGTGATGCTTCAGTCCTCACTGAACTTCATGAACAGCACAAGACCTGCAAGGAGCCATCTACTAACAAAACCTTTGCAGATGTCAGAAGGAAGAGTGACATAGAAGGGGACAACAGGCAGAAAGCTGCTTCAGTCTGGCAATATAAAACAACAAGCAAACTGGGCAAAAAGAGTACAATGACAAGAATTGTGTTCAGAAGAATGTCACAGTGGTCACCACTGATGATATCGGACATAATACATGCAAAATGCCACAGGCAGACAAATGCCATGTGGACACTGGCAACACTGACAAACCAAATGGGCAACGGCCTGCTTCAGGTAATAAATGTATTAACGTTAAAAGCGAGAACGATGCTGACAGAAATACTACAGTTGTTTCTCAACCTCATGAAATCAGCAAAAAGCCATTCACTGACAAATGCCCTAGAGATGTTGACAACAGGAGTAAAAAACTGATGATTGTACAAACTGCTTCAATTTTACAACATGCGACTATGCCAGACTCAAAAGCAATCAATGACAAGAGAAGAAATATTGTTCAGAAGAGTGCCAAAACAGCTTCTGAAGCTTACAAAGGCTACAACATACATAAAGAGTTGCCACAGCAGCCTTTGGACATTGATAAGAAGGGCAGCAAAGTAATTGAAGCAGTGACCAAGAGCATTGATGAAAAAGATGACACACAAAGTGCATCCACAGTGTGTGAAAAGCAAAAAAAAAAAAACAAAAGAAGATAAATGAAGACCCACAAGTGGGGCAAAGTGACGGCAAGAAGAAATCTGGACAAACCATGGCAAGCAAAAGGTGCATCGAAAGCAGGGGCAATACTTGGATGCACATTGCACCCGACTTCACAGCAGGTGAAAAGAGAAACGAAATAGCAGGAAAGGATGAAATAGGCAATGATATGATGCAGGGACCAGTGAGCGACATTGTTTGCATGCAAACATTCACACGAAAGAATGCAAAGAGCAGTGAGACACCAGGTCAAGCAGTCATTGCATACCCCGCACGACGTACCAATATGGGTGCCATTGCCGATCCAGCAGAGCTTGAAAAGTTTAAAAGCACTGGCAAATAACTACAAGAGGACACAACAAGCAGCAACACTAATAACAACTAGGTGGTGCGCAAAAGGTTTACTGAAGGTGGCAAGACGGCTACAAACTACGCTACAACCACTACTGTGGAAAGTCAAGGGCAAAGGAAAGTACGGGGAAGGACTGTGACAAGTTGTCCAACGCCCATGGCAAAAGTCTCGGCAGCAAAGGCCACACGAAAGGCAGTAGCTACCAAATGCTACGATAACACTGAGGCCATTTCTGACAAAGAAAATGGCAAGCCTCTGTGCAGCCCTCCTAGGGCAGATGCCACACGTACAGATTTTGGAGACAATGTGCTGGCTAAAGATAGTTTCAAAACTCCAAAGTCTGTAAAATCAGTGGAACTTATATGCCCACAAACGCCACCGAAGCGTAGAAGTCTTGGGCAAAGAAATCTTAAATTACATGTCCTTGGAAAGGATAAAGATCTGGTAGATGAGCAACAAAGTGATCCAGAAACTCCACTAGGCATTAGAACCAAGTGCATGAAAGAACGTGCAAAGAAGGCCACTGGGACTGAGAAAAGACATCAAAACCAGAGAGAAAAGATGTACAGTAAACAAAAGCAACAACTTCAAGAAAAGGGTGAGGCGTGGATGGAAATGGAGACTGAAAACGAAGAACTAGAGATTGATCCAAGAAGTAGGGAATGGCCGGGACTCACTCGGAGTTCCAAGCCCAACTCTAAACAACCTACGACATCTACTTTTGTTGGTGACAACATTGCGTGCGACAAGTGTTGACGTGTAGCAAACATTGTCAGTCAAGACAAAGGTAGCAGTTTAACTATACTGCAACTGTCAGGGCCTATGAAAGGAAACGCGTTGAATGGTAAGCTACGGCAAAGTGACCCTAACTTGACTGAGATGTCTCAGACAAGAAGCTCGGACGACCTTCGTGGATTGACACAGTGCCGCATTCAGCATTCAGGAACACACAAAGAGAAAGCAGTGCAGGATTTGTTCCTGACCACAGATATGAGAGAGGACAGTGGAAGTGAAATGGAATTAGACGAGAATGAATATACAAGTTGCTTGTCACAAATGTCGAGTCGCATGCAAGCCTGCGGTCTTTACTCGCAAAACGAAGCCAGAGCAGCTGCCACTCGAATCAATGCTACAGGAGGTGTTCTTGGAAAAAAACTAAAAGCTGGCTCAGTCCAGAAAGATCGAGGACAAACAGCAAAAAGATCGTATCCGGTGCTAAGTGAAAATGAACAAGTAGGGAAACATGAGATGCCAAAGGAAGCAAACAATAAAAGAAATGAAGTACACAATTTGAACGCAGAATTCGACGATGACGAATACGCATCTTCCTTTTTATTTGGCCCTTATGATGATGAGGCAGCCACATCTGGTAGATCACTTGGATTTTTAAAAATAAATCTGACTCCAACTCCACTCAACTTCCTGAAAACCTCTGGCGGCAGAAAGAATTCAGAGTCTCAAGAAGAACTGTTCCCGTCGTTCACAAACAATCCTGAGCCCGAAATAAACAAGAGAAAATCAAGGCCATCATCTCGGGATGACCCTCGTGAAAATAGCACGAACAGACCAGATGCTAAGCGGCTGCGTTTTCAGCAGGAAGATTTTGGGACGCCTGCCAGAAGGGTGGCAAATGTCAATACAATTAGCCTATGCACTACCAAGATGTATGGGAAATGACAGAACACTTTTCCCATCCATTCCTACGCACAAAAACACGTAAGGTCTTTCTAGCCTATTGCAATGGCATGCTTACCAAGCTGTGCAAGCATGCCTGTTTGATCGTTCCATCTTTGGTGGAAAAATGAACAAAAACTTGCATGACCTCTTTCATCTTACCCACTGGCATCTCATCAGACAACGCACGTGAGTTTGCATGCCGACATTTTGACCGCGATATGTGTGGGAGCAAGCACAGTCTTTCTGGATTCTCACATTGGCATGCCCTTTTTTAACTGTAAATACAGCGATGAAACATTTCTGGTCATATTCCAACAATATCAGTGAGCAGAATTGTTTCTCACAATGAGAAAATACTTGAGAGCTGCTAAACACTATTTCAAGTTTTATTAACCTCTTAAAGCAACATATGCATCAACTACGCATGTTGTGTTAAATACTTTTAGCCATGTCAAGTGGTATACTGTTGACAACGTCAGAGCAGACTCGTCTACGTAGAGGACCAACGTCACTGCATTGCCGTGTACGTAGGGCCTTCCTACGCCTACATCATGCCCTCATTCTCTACGCGTGCGCCGGCAGAGGGAAGGAGGAGCAGCTTTCTTCTTGAAAATTGACCTATTTCCGTGGCGCGTAGCGTTGCAAAGTTTGGCAGACGTGATCATGAACGCCTCGTCTATGCATTGTGCTTGTCAGTTCAAAATTGTCGAACCTGGTGAGTGGCCCTTTAAGGGCAACAGATAATCAATATCTTGCTAGCAAGGCCAAGATACCCGAAGACAATTCCTAAATGCATAAATGACCAGCCTTGTATGTCACATCAGGTACACTTTTCCAATATGCCAGAGAAATATCTCAGTTGTATTGGGCTTATTAATAGCAAATACTGTACACAAAATAACATCAGTCCAGTTAACGTGCCTCATTCAATTTTAAGAACAACAAAACGTGAATTGTGCCTGTCTACCTGGTTCACAGACAAAACAAAGGAATCGATTCTATATTCTGTTGATCCTAATCTTGAATACCAATTACACCGTGACCTCCCAAGACGTATCGACACACTCATTCATTGCCTACAACTCGGAACTGCTAACACAAAGCACTTCCTACTTCGTATTCAGTGTGCAACATCTCCAGCATGTTCATGCGGCCACGACGACGAGGATATCTGTCACCTCTCGCTCGACTGTCCGAAACACGACACACACCGAAGGCGACTAGAACAGGAACTGCATAGGTTAGATCCCGAGCGGCCATTCGGGTTGAATAAAATACTAGGTCCATGACCATCCAAAACAAACGACAAAGCAATGAAAGTGCTGCAACAGTTCTTCAAAGAACTGAATATTTGCAACGAATACTGAGCGGACAAAAGTTAAAAATGAGCGTGGTGTATACATGTTTGTTCTGCCCATAGGAGAACTTTTGCTCTCACCCATGTAGGACTGGTTAACTGGCGGAACATGGGAGAGGCCTTTGTCCTGCAGTGGACGTAGTCAGGCTGATGATGATGATGATGATGATGTAGGACTGTATATATATGTATATATGCTATGTTTTTTTTCCATATTTTTATTTGTAGAAATTAGGTGGAAAGGGGTAGCCGTCGCCAAGTAACGGTGACAAAAACTCCTTCGTTATTTTCTATTTCAATAAAAAAAAAATCAGCCCAGTTACAAGTCACAAAGTCTGTCGTGGCAAGCGATGCACACATGAACCTGTATTTAGGTAGTTCCTGCAAGTTCAGTTCAAGTTCTCTGCAATAAACTTATAAGGCACGAACTGTCAAGCCACTTTTTCAAGGCTTTTTTGAGAGAATGCAGCTAGAACTGCAACATGATACTGGTGACATTTAGCTGCTCAAAAGCTGCTAGAGGTTTTTATATTGTCCACGCATGCTATTCACCATTCCCGTCAATTCAGCATGCCAAGTTTAATACTGTCTTGTTGGGCATTTTGTGAGGAGTGACCTCTGTTCAAAAGTAATCTCTTCTGGCATGAAGCAGTACTGAGACTGTACAAAAACAGCAGGAGCAGCACATCACATGATCAATTGGTCATTTCAGGATGACACCGACCACTCATCAGTGCACGGTAGTCTCCCGCCACTCCTGTCTCGTCGTGAAGCAGAGTTCTTCGCGTCTGATGATGACAAAGACCGTGGTCATGTTGCCGATAGCGACTATGAAGTTTAAAGGCCTGAGTTTTCCACCAATTTACTTTGTTGTACGATGGTTGACGCAGAGTTTATTGCAGTGTTTTCAAGAGTGAAAAACAAGAAGCCATTGAAGTTGACACGTATGTAAAAACCAATAGGGCTACCGCTCCTTTATTGTCAGAGTCTTTTTCGGGTAAAGTTTGAGTTGTTCCAGAGTCTGTTTTGGGTTTATTGTAGCAAGCTGTAAAGTGAAATAAAGTTCCATTAATGTTTCAGCCAACATAAGCACATTTTTCTCAGCGAAGCAGAAGGCATCAAATGGAAGCAACACTTCACACTCAGCACCACCATAAATCTAGCTTTTTTTGGGTCACTTTCTTACATAACAAGCCTCAGATAAAGGCTGAACTCCTAGACTTAGTATTCCAGAGATACTATCGCCAATGTCAGCCCATAGAGTTTTCTAAATATACACTAGAGAGAACTATTGCGCTAGTATCTATGGGAGCTGCAATGCACAGCGCTTCAGTGAGCATGGCAAGGATAGGTAGTACTAGGATTTGTCTAATTTTCGTAATTCTGGCTCCGAGTCTGTTCGTGTGGCTTGGAAATGCCTTCTCACGAAACAAAAATTAGCAAATGTTCAGAGGTTGCGCTTCAACACCTTATTCTTTTAGCCTTGCCATTTCAAATCAAGTCACTGAGTTCAAAAGGCTTCATTCTTTCCTTCAAAACAAAACCAGAACACTGCAATAAACGAAGCCACAAGTGCGATTCGCCACCCCGAAGCACGAAGACTAGGCAAATCTTTGTACTACATATCATTCCCATGGTTACTGAACGATTGCAGCGCCAGAGTTCTCTCTAGTTAATTTTAGGAAACTCGATGTCTCAGCCAACTTAACCTTTTAATTTCTAGCTGCAGTTTAATGGGACCTATTAATAGTAATATCTGGAGTTTTGCATGTCAAAGCCACAGTACATGTCGTAGCCACAGGCATGTCGTAGTGGAGGGCTCTGGAAATTTCCATCGTTTGGTGACCTTCAATGTGCACCAAGATCACATAGTACACTGGCATCTAGAATTTTGCCTCAATAAAGATGTGTCCACCATGGCATAACTGGTTCCAAGTCCTGGCAGCACAGTGACATTTGTGCATTGAAGAATGGAGCAAGAAGAATGTGTGAGAGAGCAGCTGGTAATATTTTCTTACATTGGTAAGTGAAGGAGTCTATAGAATGAACAATATACTGTAAGACGTCATCTGCATATAACACTTAACAAGTAAGCCCATTAGAGAAAAGCTAGTGTTGTTACAGTGATACTGGAGAGCACTTCATTGAACAAGTATGCACAAATGTAGTATTTTTTTCTAGGGGAGTGCAAACGTTTGGAATTTAGAATATTTTTATAATAGTGTTTGCCATTTAATTCGATTCACTCCGGACATTTACTATCAGAACTTCCCGAAAATAATACAGTCAATGTTCGATTCACATTGGCACCTTCACATTTTTATTACGCTTCACCACAGAACACCTACATATTCTTGTATTGAGGCAAAGATGACTTTCAGACTGACCCCGTTCCAAATGTATTGACTCGAGCGAACGTTAGTTCCAACATGGAGATGAGAGATGTGGCAGTGGTCGGGGCTGAATTAATGCCGTTTTGGACCTGAAAATTATAAAGTCTGAAGAAATGGACGCCGAAGATTTTTAGCATCTAAAATTTTGGATGTCTTTATCCATTGTGGGGTCAATTAATGGAGAGAGCCACGCTCTTGGAGTGAATGGACACAGTAGATGCGGTTGGAATGATCCAAGCCAAACAACACACATTTATCTAACTACGTTTAGAACGATAATATCGTCATCCAAATAATTATACATCAACTGTGCTCAAACACGCTAAAACATCCTTACCCATAATTATGCAACACTCAACAGCATAACATACACAAGGCGGCAGCGCCAACGCTTGACTCCCCACAAAGACCACCGGCAGATGGCCCGCGGTACTGCGCACCAAAGAGTCCGGGACCCACCTGAGAGACAACCGGCCGCGCCAACAGCCACGCGCCAAAGAGACTCGCTCAATTCTCTCGTGCCGCCACCAAGGCTTATTGCCAGGGATTACCACCGGCGCTACCGACCTAACCATGATGATGACAGTGGTGATCAGATACGCTCACAAACACGACGCTACCTTCCGCTCAATAGTTGTGGCCCCGAAATACGGCTTCTGCGCGAGACACATGGCCACGCAGCACAAAGAACTTTACAGAAAGTGTCACCACCCCCCACACTATTGACATCTGCAGGGCAGATTTGAAACTCTGGATTCGAATGGAGCACACTCTGGTCTGCCACATCAATTTGGCTTCCATAGAAGTTGAAGGAGAAGGAGAGAATGAGGAAATATCATCTTTGCCTTTTACATGTAAAGTGTTTTCGGTAGCATTTTGGTTGCACCAAATCATGTACAAGTACATAAATACAATTTGGCCTCTGCATTGCCTCATTCTTGATAAGAAAACCATGAAATGCCCCCCCCCCCCCCCCCCCCCGCCAGGGCTTCAAGATGTTGTCTCATAAGAATATGCTCAGGCATCCTATCCAACTTTTTTTTTTGCTCCAATTTCACTTCAAAATATTCGAGAAGTATTCCAGAAACATTTGGTTTAAATTCGCACTCACACTTCAGCATTCAAATTCACTTTGCCCTTGAAATTTTCATATTCACACAGCTGTACTTTTTAATAAAGAGAAAGTCTGAGGAGAGTTTAGTGCGATTATGGCTAAAGACAAATCTTATACTAGTGTCATGTGGGCACTTGAGATCGCGATCAGAGCTAATCTGGATTAGGTTCGACCCAAGTCAGGTGCTGCTATACAGTGACATTTATTTGTGAGTAGGCCCGACTGGGATCAAGACTATCGAGATCTGGCTCCGTGATCATGATTTGATTGATGTCTACACGAAACTTGATCTAGATTAGGCTCTGCTGGATAGCAGCGACTGACGTGTTATCACTACCAAGAAGCACAATCCGTATTTGCTCTGACTGTGATCAAAAGTGGCCTTGTGACCGTGGCTTTAGACTTGTGACACCGGCACTAGGCTCTAAAGACAAATCTTAATCTTGAAAAGTCACACTGTAGTATGGAATGTTTATTCATGCCCATCTTCAGCAAAAGCTACGGCTGAAGGTGAATGCACACATATATATGCTGTGATGGAAAGAAGAAAGAAAGCTATCACCACTTCATACATACAATTTAAAAGTGTTGCACCAAAAATGTGCACAAGGGGAGATGCATGTATCTACTTTAGTGCTTGGTTCACCGACTGCTGGAACCACCTAATATGGCCTCCCCATTCAAGTTGCACAGATTTGAGTGACAGTGTGAAAACAAATTGCCTTCACATAGCTAGTACCAACCTCTTGTCTGCGCCAATTCTTGAGTATCTTGAACCTGGTGAGTGGATAGCCTAGAGAGTCAAGAAAGACCAGCAGTACACCGAGCTCTGCCGATGCGAGAAAGCGTCGAGTCAGCGATCGACCATTTGGCAACTTAAGACGAATCTGGACAACACGGTCCGAGGAGTCTGCTGGAGGCTCGGGAGGAACAGCAAGCTGCGCAGGATGTCGTGGATATTACGACAGCTAGCTTGAGTTCACTGGTTATCAGCAGAAGGTTCAGGTGACAAACAGTTACTGAGACCTGTATGTACACGTGCAGCCTTTGTCAAAAGTGAGGGACTACAATGCGTCATGTATGCTGCTTGGCTGATATGTGACTGCAATTTTCTCATTTGTTGTGCTGTTGGAACTCCTTGCACACCACATGAAAGTTTATAAATGGCCTGTAGTTGTCCATAAAGTTGCAATAAAACGTAGCCCATATACTTTTGACAGAAACTGTACGGAGAAAAAGGGCACACTGGGCCATCTGTCTAGGTTAACTTAAGGGGGCGGACTAGACTTTGGGACCAAAAAGCGACAAAAATTCATTTTTTAAAATTGACATATTTGGTTTTTGCAAGCATTTTTCTATCTCTTAGCAAATTTTCACACACCAGGAAGTGGCAATTTTTTTGTAATGTCATTCTAACTGTCCAGATTCTTGGTGCTGTTAACATGCAGAACCTTCAAAAAATTGGGAAACCAACTTCGAGGCTTCTTTATAATTTGCCAGCACCTGCATTAGAAACTCTGCTACAAATTTATGAGCACCTTTATGAGGATTCCAAAACATGTGCACCATGATTGTTGCTTTTTGAAGAAGCTGTGTGTTATCAGTTTTTTCCATTTTTCTCAAAAAGTAACTTTACGACAGTTCAATTTTGAAGCCTCAATATCTCTGCAGCCAGGGCAGGTACAACAATAATTATTTTTGCAATAGAAACCTGTATGTGTGTACAGTGCAAGTATGGGAGTAGAATTTAGAGCACAAGCCTTTTTAATTAATTACACATTAAAATTGTAACACAATTCCAACTGCTTTCGAAAATGGATAGTTCATTTTGCTGTAAAATAACCAAGAAAGGCCTAAAAACAACAACTATTGCATACTTTCAATCTATATTCATTAGTCTATGTTCGAATATCCTGAATATCACCTTTATATAAGCACTTTTTTTTCTATGGTGGCCTTAAACAATAGGGGGTGAACTTAAGTTATCTCAGGAACAAGATGGGTAACAGGAAAACTAATTAAGTATTTGAAATCAGCAGAAAAAACTGCATAATCCTGTGCAGCTTGATCAAGATCACCGAAGAAATAAAAAAAATGTCTAAGACCAGTCTGCCCCCTTAACAGGAAGCTTAACAATCTTACGTTTCTTTACAACTTTCTTTTCCCCGATTTTCAGAAAATTTGCAGGAACTCTTTAAAGGCTTAAATTAAGTGACAGATTGCAATGGCTGGAAAATCCTTACATTTCAATAAAATAAACCTCATCTGAATTAGTTTAGTGGATGTCAAGCGATTCACGATTTCCTTCATATGTCTGTGCACTTAATTATTTGAATAGAAGCTCCTACGGTAAAGCTTTCGTAAAAGTATTGTTCCGACAACGAGGGCAGTAGCTCTGGTTATTTGAACTTCAATGTACTGTAGTTGCTATCAATATTCAAAATAAATTCTATAGCTATTTGACACAGCCATTATTTCATATGGGTCATATAATGGCACCTCTCATTGATGCCACAGATAATGCTTGGTACCACAAGACTACCTTAATTTTGCAATCATTTCAATGCAGTATAGTGAGCCTACATGTCCTACCAATCACGAGTCAACCTAAAAACAAAAGACGATGCAACTGCAGAATATTTTAGATATTGAGGTTGTCTTGAAACACATCATTCCAATAGACAAAATGGGCACAAAATAAATAATTGAATTGAATCTCTAACGTCATTGCAGAAGATGATGAAACTGTCAGTGTGAAGGCTAAAGCGTTACCATTCAATCGGTCATGGTTAGACTTTCCATTATTCACATTACAGGAAATACCACAAATATTTTAGGCTATGTAGAGTAAAGCTTTTTAAAAGGCAGCCTTCAAGAAAAATTGCAGGAGTCTATACTGGCACTAGCGTTGCGAATGCAGCTAGCGCACTTGTAGAGAAAATGTCATAAGCATGGTAAGAGAGGCTTCAGATGTCACCAAGGGCAGTGTAAAAATAAGCACTAATGTTCATCAATCTATTCCTCTGTAGCAGTAGACATTAAAAAACCATTAAGATGCACTCATTGTTCATACAATAACAAAATGGCATAACACTATCTGCAGCTTTCAGTGAAGCATATCGAGGAGGTACAAATACAAGAGATGTTCAAACTCCCTGCTCTAAGTTATCAGTTGCTTTCAGTAATTTCCTATGTTTATTTTTTTCTCCCGTCTCAATATTGGAAATGGCTCTCTTTTTTTAATTTTTAATAATGCATCTCATTAGCGAAACATAATATATCACATAGAACCTTCTCTAGGTTTGCACTATCAAACATCAGACTTTTTACAATGCTCAACAAGAAAGTGCACTTGGAAGCTGAAGCACTTCTAAAACAAAATGAGTGTGGAGCGTGTATGGACAGCCTGACATGCTGAATTCGAAAAGCGATGCGAGAGGTCTCAAAAGTGAATGAAAATAGCACTTTCTGGCAAAAAAAAAAAAGGAACAAAGGCTGTGGCTGCAGCGCTTCTTCGGATGCTGCGCAAACGCCGGGACGCCATCTTTGGTATGTCGCATCATCTGTAGCAGCAGTACTGCTACAGATGATGTAGCAGTAGTGTTGAATGGCACATCGTGAGTTAGAGATACGAGAGACGCTTGTTCGTGTCAAGCAGGGCTGTTTGTCGTTATTGCAGATGTCGTAATCAAGCTGTAGAAATTTTGGCCTTGCTATACTTACTTGAGCCTTTGTCACATAAACATTGCTCTTACAATTTAGATCAGTGAGCGGCAGGAAACTTCTGTTGGAGTGTGGCACACCAAAAGAACTGAAGATGACGCAAGTTTTCATGCACTTTTTTTTTGTGTGTTCTTAGGTTTTTCGTGCAGCAACCGTGAAAAAAATTATGACATCGTCGACGATAATGTCGTTCCTTGCAAACCACGAAGCTTCATCAAATTCTGAAATCTCTTCAGCTTCTCTTTAATGCATGCCTAGCCATTAAGGTAAAGGATGCTAGTCGAGCCTTAACCACAATTAATCGCTGATGGAGAGAACAAGATCACAAATGTGTGTGAGAGAGGCTGAAATAAATGCACCAGAATTATTTGCTCTGCTACAAACACCACTCACAGTAAGGAAAAAGAAAAGTTAGTCACCTTGTCTTTCTGTTCTCCCTCATTGCTGTGAGTGTTTTTATGTTCACTGTCGCAAACCGGTGCTTTTACGGGTACAGGAGGGCCGTCTTTAGGAGCACTAGTGTGCTTGTCACTGTCACCACGTGGTGTTGCAATGGCTGGGATCTCCTTCTCGGGCACAGTTATTGACCCTTTGCCAATGTGTGGTGGTGGTAAGCTTTTTAAAGCTATGCTTTGCACACTTGAAAGGCCAAGCATGATCACCTCCTTTAGCAACTTGCCATCATCATCGTCGTCGTCATGAATTAAACAGTCGTTAACATCTGGCACTGCACGAGGAGATGCTGGATATTGAGTGGGAGGTGGTGGGTCACGGACAGCAGGCTGCATCGTCATGCAGGAGCTATCTCCTACAAGTACTGAAGAACTTTCACGCTGAACACGAGACTCATTCTTCTGGAGGCACTTAGTGTTTGAGTTCATGCTCTTGCCTCCAGAATGCTGCTGTTTGCCCACAGCCGCACGCCCAAGACTGATCACTTCAAGCAAGATCTTGCTGTCCTGCTCTTCATCACTGCTTTCAGACAGGTGCATATTGTCATCCAGAAAATTGCTACCTTCAGGTTTGGAACAAACATGACTAGGGGACACAAGTGGCACTTTCATTGTGTTATCTTCAACGCTCATTGAAGTTGAAGCAACACCATGCCTGGTGTCTTGAGCATACTGCTGTGGTCTCAAAGGGCTTGCTACTGAAATGGAAGGTGTGCTTGAAGGTGGGGACTGCATATCTGACTGAGGAGGCGCCTTGGGTGATTGTGTGCTTGGAGACGCCATGTTTACAGATAAGTCTGGGTTTGCAGCTAGCGCCCTTCCCATCATCACTACTTCCTGTAACAAACGAGCATCATCTTCTTCATCACTACTATCTTGGCATAGTGATTCCATTTGATCCAAGCTGCCATGCATGCTATTGCTTTGGTCTGCACAAGAGTTCATCATGAAGTTTTGTGTAGACGAAGGCTGGCTGGCATCCAAATGACTCTCCAAAGCCACTGAGCAGCCTCCAAAGTGTTTGTTTAGTTCACATACATTCCCGATGCTACTGCTCTTCCAAGTAAGCTTTGGAGAGGTTGTTTCAACAAGAGTGCTCACACTTGAGCTCTGCCTGGCTCGTGCCAAGCTGAATTTGTGTGAAGGCATTTCCTTTGGCAAGGCGCTATTCTCAACGGTATGCTGCAATTTACTTTGACAAGTTACATGACTAGATGGCAAAAGCGACAATGAGCTGCTTTTATCGGCAATAGATGAAGCTTTCCCCGGAGTACTGTTTATGCTCCTTGGTTTTGGCACTGGTGCACTTATAGTAATACTGTCCTCTGGCACTTTGCTCCAGCTTTTAGTTTTTGGCTGACAATTTGATGACTGTGAGACCTGCCAGCCCAGCTGAATACACTGCACTATGAGATCAGCGCTGCCTTCCTCTTCATCAGAAACATCAATAAGGGCTTCTGACTTGATGCAAGGCGGCTTTGGAGAGTGCTCAGCTGATTCCCAATTCTTACTATCATCGTGACCCATGCTGAGGTCAGTGAACGACGCAGAATGGGAAAGTAATGATGGTGTGTCCTCTGTGCAGTACACACGCAAACAATCTTCTTCAAAAGATGGTGACTCTGTTTCATGCGGGGACTGAAGATGGCAGTCGTCATTTAGCGATGCACGTTCATGGCGTCTCTGTGGCTTGGGATTTTCCTGGCTGCTTTGTGACGAAGGCCTACAACAACCATCGGGTGAAACTTCAAGCATGACGTCAACTGCAGTCTGCGGATTAGGCCAGGATTTAGCACTGCCAAGGTCATTCAGGGAAGGTGCATGGGAAAGAACAGACGGTGTACCTTCCGTGCAATAAACACGAACACAGTCCTCGGCAAAGTAGGGCACAGCAGTGTCTTCATGCGATGGGCGCATGACACAGTCGTCATTGAACGAGACATGCTTATGTGTTACGTGAGATTTCTGGGCTCGCTCACCACTCCACCTATGACTGTGACTTCTATCAAAAGGCACAGGCTGCTTTTCTTGGTGAGGCCTCATTTCATAGTCATCATCCCAATCAGGGACAACATTTTGCGAACAGGCATTGTTCTCGTTAGTTAATAAACAGGGGCTATCAGGTCTAGAGTAGCGGCGTGGTGTGCCTTCATGAGCATATCGTCGTGTTGTGTCTGCAAATACTTCGACTGCACCTTCGTCAATGCTGGCGACACCGTGGGATGGCATATGAGAGTGACCTTGCAAGTGCTTCCGCTCGTAATATGCCCCGTCCACAAACTGTGCCTGTTCTTCGCGCTCTTCTTCAAAGCTGCTTTCTTGAAATACTTCATGCGCATCGTTATGCCTGAGCATTTTTTCCGTGTTACTGGCGTCATCATCTTGAGTAAGAGAGCTGAGGCTGGTCGCCTGTGACATGCGGCAAGGAGTTCCTTCTTCTGCAAAGCTTCGTGGGCAGTCTTGGAACACACCACCAATTGGCTGTGGGATGGGCTTTCTGCAAGGGGGAAGCCGGAAAACAGGTTCAGGAGAACGGTGGCGTGGGCTCGGTGGCATCGTCTGGCTCGGAGAGTCAGGTAGGTCACTGGGAGAGACAGCTCCACTTGTATGCTGGCTGTAAAGGTGAGAGTTAACCAATGTGTTATTGATAATGGTGAACCTATTGAGCGAACTTTAAAATTAGTGACAGCAGGCAAAGCATCAGACATCCCTTTTGCATTTGTCGATAACACTCGATGAAATTTGTCGATAACATTGTCGATAACACTCGGTATTCACTCGATGAAAAATATGGAGATATAAATGTCAACTAATGGCTTGCAAACTCATAAGATATCTTCAAAATAAAACAGCATACACAGACACATGCATGTATCAGGTGTGTGTGTGAATTAGAACTTATAAGTCGTGAAAAGAGACATCATTAATGCCCCAAATAAAATCTGCTTGCACCTAATACACCGAGCCTTCTGCTCTTGGCAAGAAAAATATTCATGCAGATGAATCTGACTATAAAAGCAAGCAGTAGGTCCTTTATCCAACCAATCACAAATTGCTTCATGTAAGAAAGAGAGTTTGTCTCAGACTTACATTGCAATATGACTAAAGCATGGAAACTATGCACCATTTATACGAATAAAATTGCAAAACTTGAAAGTATCATTTGTTAAACTGCATATAGTGGCGGACATTTACTGTAACCACATCGCACAAAAAAAAAATAAAAAAGAGAGAGGCTTTGTGACGCCCAGTATCGCCTTCACAAAAACGTGCAACTTTTTCTCAGTCTAGAAGTGAAGAAGTGTCAAAAAGCCAACGTCAATTGCATTGTTAAGAAACACCATTCGCACGCGCTTCGAGTAGTGAAAACACAAATGCCGTTGCATGTCTTCAGTAGCAACAAGCTAAACACAAGCGTGTTCCTACGTGTCAACACACGATGATAGTTATAGCGCGAGAACAAAACGACGACACAGAGACAAGAAGGACACGAAATACACGAGCGCTAACTTCCGTCTTTCGTGTCCTTCTTGTCTCTGTGTCGTCGTTTTGTTCTCGCGCTATAACTATTATCATGCCATACCAACTAGCCCAAGCTGCCACACTTCTATGTCAACACACGTTCCAATCGACCAATAAGGAATCACGGAGATCACGACTGCCATTTGTGAGAGTTAACAGAAACGGAGAGCAAACCATAAATAACGAAAGAGAAATGCGTCCCATGACAGCGTAGCCTATAACAACATAACAATCAGTGGAAGAATGTAGTAAAAGGAGGCATGCCTTTGATTGACGGCGAGGTTGTGGGCATTTAGTGCGGCTTGTCGATCCAGGCTGCTGAGAGACCCGAGCGAGCTGCTCCGAGAAAACATCAGCGGAGTCTCGTTGACCTCACCGAAAGCCGCTGCCATCGTGAGGGCTGCACATAAAAAAGGGGCGGCAGGTTGACGCCTCTTGACAAAAGTGCTGCGCCTGCTCAAGTGACGTACCACTGCTTATACAGTGAGGAACGAGTTAACGACAGAGGCGCAGCGCCAGCCCATGGAAGACTACTAGCAAGACATTCACCGGCAAAAGGGTGCACTTGGTTAGCGAATCCCGGTCATGAAGCCAGCCCGCTTCTCCATCGCTCACGAAGCATTTCGCCGCTTTCAGTTGGCACTGGTTCGTAAAACCTGATCGCAACCACCAGTCGGTTACACATAAAGCAGCGTACAAACAAGGCAAACTTCTACAACTCAAAACTAAAGTAAAAGCAAAACATGACAACACGATGTCCATGGCGGCAGCGCTGTTTGGAAACTGACATAGTTGAGTGTACAAAAAGTAAAAAATTAATTAAAACACAAAAAGCAAGAAAGTTTTAAAACAATTTTTAATTTTGAAAAATTAAAAAAAAAGTTAATATATTGTTTTTATTGATGACCACTTTTCGCAAGCTCAACAGTGCGCAAAAGCACAGCCTTTGAGATTTGTAATTTTTAGTTGAAGACTATATTCAAAATTAAACATCCTAAACATTACCTCAATATTTGTTCTAAAAATATAATGTGTAAATTTTTATAATATACTAAGTTTTAGTAAAATTTATATTATTACAAAGTTATGTAAGGCTAATTGAAGCCAAGAACTGCCAAGAACAGTTCGCAGATTTGTTGACAGCTGCTGGCGTCGGCACGTGTTTGGAAACTGGCGTAGTTGAGTTACAGTGCTGTAGTTGAGTGTACAGAAACAAGTTCAGTGGAAACCATGAAGCAAAGAGCGGGAAACAAGCTCCCCAACAATCTGCCGCAGTTGCAGAACTTGATAAAACGTGACCCTTTATCCTACAAAGATGAGGTGAGTAGCTGTTTAGGTTCGTAGCTTTCCGTGGTTCCCGTGTCATGACGATAGTTGTAGCGCGAGAACAGAACGACACAGAGACAAGAAGGACACGACACGGACACAATGACACGGTCTCTGTGTCGTCGTTCTGTTCTCGCGCTATAACTATCGTCATGCCATGCCAACTAGCCCAAGCTGCCACACTCCTGTGTCGTGTCGTTGCTGATACTCAGTACGTTGACTGTCGCCTGATTACTGCTGACGACTTTTCGTTCCAGTTCAATCTGCAACGCCACTTCTATGAATCGCTGCTTCAAGCTTTCCGGCTCCGTCCGACGGAGCACAACAAGGAGTTGGACGAGCTGGTCATGTTTTTGGCACAAGTCAGTCACTGTTACGAAGAAGAGATGAAACAGTTCCCGCAGGACATGGTCGATCTCCTCAAGAATTACAACACCCAGCTTGATCCGGAAATGCGGATGGTATTATGTTTTGGCACTTTTACGTTGTTTACCTTTACATTGTCTACTGCGACCAATTGTTGATATATCTGCGTTTAGCGCGTATAATACGGAACAGGTTCAAAGCGGCTTCATGGTCTGGTCCCAATTGCACCTCAGTTTGACAAACTCCTTGTTTGGAGTGCAACCGAACTCGGAACTTTCGTAATTCACAATAAATACAAGCAATGCAGGAGTCTGTGACCTTATGGCACGAGAAGAATCCAGTTGGAAATTAAAGGAGGAACGGTTGAACTGATCTGTTTGAACACCGTTTTGAAGCGCTATCTTTACTAAGTAAAATGTCTGGGAGATAAAATGCCTTTGAGAAAAGCATTTATCTATATTATATTTCTAAGGCCACTAATGAAATCTGCTTGCTGTTGTCTTGCATTTTAGTGCCATTTGTCACGCGAGACTGCAAGCTCAGACTGAAGTAGACACAGAGGTGAACATAAAATGCACCTAGACGGATAAATTGGCACAAGTCACTTGACAAGGTCACAACTGACAGCAGAATACATCCCTAGGTCAGAGATCTGCACTGAAAGTGCTGCAAAAAGAATGTTTGTTTAGTAATTGAACTGGCATGTGTCTAAAATGTGTCAAAGTTTTCCCTACTTCCATGTCTTGTTGACTTACTTGTCGCAGATTGTTGTCGAACGTGCCAGCAGAATTTGTTCAGAGATTTGAGACTCTACAGGACAAATTAACATTAAGATGATCTTACAAGATCATATGTTGCATGCCAGCGGTTACTAGAGCATATGTTGTAAGCATTCCATATTTGAAAACATATAAGCCTGACTACAGTTAGAGCAGCACTTGCTTGAGATGGAAAAAAAGAAGCCGATGGTGCTCAGTAGCTCCTCATTTCAAGAACACTCAGCTTTCAGAACATTGTGCTTTTCTTTGGGCTAGTAGGCTGGGCACATTTCCGTGTGTATATGTTCTCTTTAGCTCACAACACTTATATTGTAGAAACATTTCCTAGGACGATGTGCTTGATAATATTACAGTAGAATTGACCGTAAGGAGTATCTTGTGACTTTTCATCTATGTCTTTTGTCACCTGAACTGTATTTATGTGTGAGCAAGTACTGATGACATTAGCGCTGCTCATTGGGAACACAGAAACAGTTGGTTGTTGTACAGTGCAAACACATCACAATGTTGTGTGCACCAAGGTTCAAGCTGGTTGGGGCTACATTGCTCTGATTGTTCTCGCAATTGTTTCTGTACAGACGTTCTGCAGAGCCCTAATCCTGCTGCGCAACAAGGGTTTGCTGCAGCCAACAGATCTGCTCGAGCTTTTCTTCAACCTTTTGAGGTGCCAGGACAAATCTCTGAGGGTTTTCCTCAAGAACCACATAATCCAGGATATAAAAAATACCAATGCCAAAAGAAAGGATGCCAAGCTAAACACGGTATTTATTTTCATCTCTTCTTTTCAATCGCCATCACATGCTCCCCAAAGTGGGAAAAGTACTTGACCAGTCTATTCAAGGAACGATCGTTACCTACTCTGTGTGTATGAAAATACCCAGAATACAATTTTTGTTTGTTTGTTTTGCCAGCTATCTACGGTGCTTGTGGTTTATGCTGAATATGCCTAGTGCTTGCCATGTGCCAAAGTAATTAGAACGTATTTCATCGGTCAGCTGCACTATGTCATAAATATGCAAAGGCCTTGGGTAATACTGTTTAAAACTTGTACTGTGCATTGAAGTAAACCATTAACAGCAGAGACATATCTTTCATGGAGAGTATACGGACAAGTTTGTGGCAAGATACATGACAATTTTTGCTTGTGTTTCTTGGCCATTCCTTTCAAGATTTCAATTGAGCTTTCTTTTTTTTCCCTTGTTTTCAGACGCTGCAGAACTTCATGTTTACCATGTTGAAGGACAGCAACTTAGTAGCTGCTAAAACCTCTCTTGTAAGTAGCACTGTGTATTAGTCATGTTACTTCTCAATCTCAATGTTCTGTCAATGCAATACACTCGTGAAAGGTGGTTTCAAATACTATAATCATGCACTTGGCCTGAGGCAAACGACCACAGTTTGACTTGTAGAGTGATGAATAGTGCACACCTATTTTTCATGCCATCAGAGATTTCTTAGGCTCTTGTTCATGTGGCCTCAGAGAAACCAGCTTTGGCATTGTACAGTCATGTCAGCAGTGAACTCTATTCATGTATACTGTGGCTTAAAAAATAAATTTCCAACTCGCTATTCTCTTGCGATAAATCTATAGCCTCCATAACCTCATTATTATTTTTTGTTGTTGTTTCAGTCAAGCTTTTCAAAACCAGGCATACTTTCTATGTCATGTCCAAAATGCCCGTCGTTTCTGCTTGTGACTGCTCCTTGCAAGCAACACAAGCAACCCAAGTATTTAAGTGCCCTAGAGATTACTTGCATGCTAGTAGCATTACCTTTTTTGAAACCTGTGCAGCAGCAGGACAGTTGCCATTCTGATAGATCTGTAAAATGCTCCCCCCCCTTGCCCCCAGCATGTAAGCTTCTTTGCTGTGCTTCCCTTAGTGCCTATTCTGTTGTTTTAATAGGCTGACAATTATTTGTTTGCTTGGAAGGCTCTAATTATTTTAGGGTACTTATGGTTTTCTTCACTAAATATGTGAGCCTGTTATGAGATTGTTCTTCAAGGAGTCAGCACTGCTTTTCTGCCGAGTGTTGAACAATTATGCTTGTTTTAGAGATGTGTAAACAGGTGCTGCATTACCGTTTAATTGAAAGCATCACGGTATATTTAGCAATTTTTTAAAGGTGTACTGACACGAGTTTGAGGCGTCGCAAAAGGTACAGTTTTAGTTTTCTTGGTATGCTGTGTTGACGCTCTCCACACACCAGACTCGGACAACTTGCTAAAATATTTTAATGCAATAGCGTCAAAAAGCTCGTTTGGCAGAAATTCTGGCGTCGGTGTTGTTGGCTGTGAGCAAAAAATCATGATCTTATGTGTGACTGAAAAATCGAGAACAATGCAAATAAAATAAGTAATAAAAAAATCCTGAGTAAAAATGGGGATCGAACCAGGGTCGTTTGCGTGGCAAGCAGATGTTTTACCACTGAGCCACGGGTCTGTTTGGAAATACAGTGAAAGTAACTTGCACGTTTTACAAGCATACACGCACTGTGTATATGCTTCACAATATACCATGAAATAATGCTGTAATAATGCATGGTACAAGCGTACATTGCCATTGGGCGTTAGAAAAATGCGATTATTATGATGACCTCATGGTTTAAAGCCAGTCACCCACTGCAAAAGGCACACACGTTACCATGACTTTCCATTAAGCATGACGATAGTATTAGCGCGAGAACAGAACGACGACACAGAGACAAGAAGGACACGAGCGCTCGTGTGCTTCTTGTCTCTGTGTGCGCGCTCGTGTCCTTCTTGTCTCTGTGTCGTGGTTTTGTTCTCGCGCTATTACTATCGTCATGTCGTACCTACTAGCCCAAGCTGCCACATCTTCATTAAGGTCACGCTGTGAGTGCATAACAAGTTCGAAAAGATTTCGTACACTAAGTGTACGCAGCGAAATATTGCTATCGCATTCAACTCTTGAAGGCGAAGCTTAAGAGTCCCACTATTTCTTACTTTGATGTTGAAGTTTTTGTCACTGAGCATCAGCAAGCCAGTTCACCGGAATGGACATTATCTCGATGAGTCGACACAGTTCCACTAAGTTTGCAAACTGTGCGTCCTGCGTGCAGCCTAAATCACAGAAATCACTGTCAGTGTCGCTGGAGAGAACGAACTAATCATTGTTTAAGTGCACGTTGTTTATGTTGTTTAATCATTGTGTGCATCACAAGCAGATGGCAGGTCTACCGCTAAAACATCACGAATTACTGTCCTCCCGTGATGTGTTATGCAGTGTGTGGTCACGGAGAAGCCGCCCCTTTGATATCGACACAGAAACTGTTTTTCTAAAATAGTGTAGTTAAAAATATATGCAATGAATCTCCAGGCATCACAGTACTCATTTTAGGGTTCTCGAAACCAGTGTTCTTATCTAAAGCAACAATCTTGAAATATTTAAAACTGGCATCTGTACTCGTTTAAAATACATCGGTGTTTTCTCATTGTTTCGTTCTCAGGATGTCATGGTGACTTTGTACAAAAAGAACATATGGAATGATGCCAAGACAGTGAACGCCATAGCCACAGCCTGCTTCCACAAGGCAACAAAGGTGAGTCCAGTTGCATGGGCTTTGTCCAGTTTTATTGACTCAGGCTTTTCGTAGGTGCTGGCCACTGCTCTCAACTTCTTCCTCGGTAGCGATGAAGAGGAGAAAAATGAAGATTCCAGCAGTGAGTCTGAGGTAGTGTGTTAATGTCGTCCACTTTTATTCTTGAAGTTAAAGAAAAGGTGAAACTTGTCAGTGTTTGCAAATGTCCATGATGTGTGCAGCCTGAAGGCCCAAGCATACAGGAAATCATCATGGCTCATCGGGTGAACAAGAAGTCGCGGAAGAGGAAGCGCATCCTTGACAAAAGCAAGCAAGCAAAGAAGGTGGGAGGCCTTCCATAAGGTTACCCTGGGTGCCTTGCGCTCTGTACTAAGGTGCTCAGCATATAACTTAATATGCTGTCTTTCATGTTTATCGTGTGGAAGAGCTATTTCTATAGAAATCATTAGTGTTCCTAAGGCCAGTATTTCTTCATAGCAAAGTAAGTCAGTAGGCAGTAGGAAATCTTGCATTTTTTTTTCTCACTGAATCAATGTGTCATCTGAATAAATGTAATCTATTAGAAATGATTTGAATATTGTGTTAGATTATTAACTTCCTCTAACATAATACAGAAGTAGAGAAGCAAGTGGACAGTAAAAAATATATAAAAGTGATAGTTCTGACTTTGTCTTTTTAAAGTTCCAAGAGCACAAGAGGTCTGCGAGTAATCAATGCTAAAGAGTACAACTAAGAAAGCATTCTCGTGAATGTCTAGCGAGGCCACCTATGTTTTACAAGGTATAAATTTGTTTTTTATAGCAAAGCCACTAATGCAGAGTTGTTGCAAACGAACCTCTGAATGGTTGATTGTGAGCAGATTCAAAAAGCCACTGACTTGATTTCTAGTTTGGGCTCACTGAAATTCCTCCATCATTAAAAAAAATTTTCCGTTAAAGGTTCATCATCTTCCAGAAAGACTCGAATAGTCATGAGAGTAAATCGATGACTATGTTTTCTTTTTTCTCTCTATTCTTTCGTCATGCTTTTCTCATTTTTCAATTCTAGAAACAAAAGAAGGACAGCAAGGCACAGGTTTTCAACTTTTCTGCGCTTCATCTGATACACGATCCACAATGTGAGCTCATCTTCTAAATTTTTTTCTTCATGCCTTCAGTGTTTTCATTTTTGTATCATTGCTATGCGTGCCGCATGTAGTGGTGATGAGAGTGTTGTGTACTTACCATACAATTTAAATACCTTGCAGCCATGGCTGAGAAGCTGTTAAAGTCCCTTCAAGAGATGAACGAAAAATTTGAAGTCAAACTTCTCGTCATGAACTTGATTTCACGCCTTATTGGCATTCACGAGGTAATAATATCCTCCTTTTTTTTTTTTACAAAGTGCTGTAAATCTGTTCACAAGAAGAGACTGGTAGGATGTGTTTGTGAATTTGTGTTAAGGTTAGCTTTATGACAACCAGAGGTACGATTTGCCATGAAAGTAGGCACTCTTCTTTTTTTTGCTCAGTCCTTTCTTATACATTTGTGCGCTGTGCCGTCATGCAGAATCTAGAATGCCAAATAGTCATGTTTGAGCAAATCATATGTTCATAAATTAAAAAAACATACCCTATTTTCAGCCTAACTCAATATATTGTCTCTTTTTAGTGAGTCATTAAACTTGGCTATATATATCAGATTATAGCTATATGTATAATTCAGACCTCAATATAACGAATTTGGATATGACAAATTATCCATTATCGATTATAACAAATTAAGGGAAGGATACTTTTGTCATAAACACAGTGTCACAAATAATCATTTGTAACAAATTTTTGGATATAACGAAGTATTTTCATGGCAGGTGTGACTTTGTTATAATGAGCTTTGAGTGTATCTATTTAATGTGTCTATTTATTCACCAGCTCTTTGTGTTCAACTATTACCCATTGGTTCAGCGATACCTTCAGCCACATCAAAGAGGTGGGTCTCTGCTTATGTGTATGCTGGCGTAGGGTTCACAAGGGTCTACTGTGAAACATTGCCAAAATTTGCTTGTTTCACAGCATCTTCTTTGTGACTTGCCATTTCTCTTTCTCTTACAGAAGTCACAAAGATACTACAGTACACAGCGCAGGCGTCCCATGAGCTCGTTCCACCCGATGTAAGTCTTTGCTCATTTGGTCTGCCAGCACTTAATGCACAGTTTTGTTTTTCTGACACTGTATTTGTGTTTTTTTGCTGGCAATTGTGTTTATTGTGCTTCTTTGTAGGTTTTAGAGCCAGTGTTGATGACGATTGCCAACAATTTTGTTACTGAGCGCAACTCAGTTGAAGTAATGACTGTTGGGTGAGTAAATTGTAAAACTCTTTATACACATTGAAAATGGCTTATATACTATATGCATCTATAATTATAGTAGTATAAATAGTATTTAAAATCATACGATGGGACACATTCATGCACTAAATAGTTTATTGAGGATACACAATGTGTTTGCCGTGTTTTGCATTGATTATTGTCTGCCATATTTGGTACCTGTGCTGGCTAGGTCCTATTAAAGGGACTTTCTCCAGGTCACATAATAAATTTTAGTCAGGCACTAGAAGTCGTTGTATGCCCAATGAAGAGTATGGTGCCACAAGAATTTTTCAGATCAGTTCATAATGAGTTGAGAGAACTAATATTTTTAGGCTTGTGCGAATAGTGGATTTTAGGCTCGAAGCGAATAGTGATTTTGGTCGAATAATTATGAATTGAATTCGAATACTACATACGCCCCGCCGCGGAGGTCTAGTGGCTAAGGTACTCGGCTGCTGACCCGCAGGTCGCGGGTTCGAATCCCGGCTGCGGCGGCTGCATTTCCGATGGAGGCGGAAATGTTGTAGGCCCGTGTACTCAGATTTGGGTGCACGTTAAAGAACCCCAGGTGGTCTAAATTTCCGGAGCCCTCCACTACGGCGTCTCTCATGATCATATTGTGGTTTTGGGACGTTAAACCCCACATATCAATCAATCAATCGAATACTACATACAACATACGAAGAAAACGGGCATATTTATTATGACCTAACTAACCTACACATAATTTTAAAAATTAAAATGAGGCCTCTATGCAAATGTCTTTTTTCCGTTCAAAGGAAGTCGAAACAACTTTGAGTAGTAGCAGGATTTGACTTTCGGCAGGATGCGAGTCATAACCCTTATAATATGTAACATTTTTATAAAATAAATTGATTTGAGGGTAATATTTCTATTTAAAGGGGCTGCGCAACACTTTTTCAAGTAACCATGAAATGGATTCACGAAAGAAGTTTATTGCCTCATAAATTCATCGTCCCCAAAATTTTTAGAATCCTTCCAGTACGTGCGGAGCTGCAAATATTTGTCGCACACTGCAAGTTAATTATCTTTTCTCGTCCCAACGAAAGCACTGGAAGCTAAGCAGGGAAGTATAGCACGAGGAAAGAAAATACGTCACACGTGCTTTTTGAGCTTGTGGAGTCATTTGCCGAGAGAAGGAGCAATTTTTAGCCGACTTTGAGAATTTGTTGTGTGCTGTGCTATAATTTTTGGCTTGCGTGTCCTCGGTAGCCTCCACTACCGATCGACAGCATTTTCTTACAATGTAAAAAAGTGTTGCAGGGCCCCTTTAAACTTGGGTAGCTTCGCGACAAAGCGGATTTTTCCTGGATAGGTTGTTTCACGGTTCAGCACTCCTACACTGCAGTGAAACCACTTTTACAAGCGGTACATTTGGATTAGTATGCATCTATTTGTTCCTTGTGAATACTTTGAAATTTTCAATAATTTCAATTCAAATCAAAGCAAATTAGAATACCCTACTATGCGAATATTCAAAGCATTTGAATATTCGCACAAGCCTAAATATTTTGTTGCAGCGCAAAACCTTGATGCGAGGGGGCAAGCTTGAAACCCTTACCATGGATCCCATGTAGCCTTTGCGAGCGAAATTCTTTCTCTGCCCTCTTCGGAAGCGGAGTCAGAGTATTATGCGTAGCATACATATGAGCACATGATGCACATGCAAGGTCATGTGCGTGTGATGTGCTCGAGCCTGCCTGAGATCTAACCTGTGCCCCCGAGCACGCAAGTCGTGTTGTCGAGTTTGAGGTGGTCATGTTATGTTGGCATACTCTGAGGTCTACCGCCTGCTTATGCAGAATGGTTTCTCAGTGTTCGCATGTTTGCAGAGGCTGGCACGGATCATGGATCCTTACCGTGACACACTGCATCTTTATCGCTAGCACTGCTGTCTGAGACGATGCACCGAAACCATGTGAAGCGTTGTCCGGGGCCTGTATGACACGGGAGCGGAGAGAAGAACACAAACACATGTGAAACGGAGACAAATTAGCCTCGTATCTTGTGGCTATTAGAAGTAAAAATACACACATGCACACACATAAAAACATGCCAATTGCACTTGAGTGTTTTATCATTTCCCTTAACTCATTCATTAATTAATTGATTCAAGCAACAGATAACAGAAATTACATGCCTCGAACATTTCTCAAAGTGTCACCTGCATCCATGTGCCACATCCAAGCACAATTAACTACGTAGTGCCATACCTTTTTGTCCATCATACCTTCCATTTTGGGGAGCGCACCCACGAGACGAAGGGCTAGTGGCATTCAGCTTGAAATTTTATCGATTTTCGCGTCATGTAGCTTTGCAAGTTTTGGCAGCCGTGATCGTGAATGCCATGTGTACGCATAGTGCTCCTCAGCTCAAACTTCTCAGTCCTGGTGAGGGGCTCTTTGAAGTCTTTTTTATCTGTACATCAGTCATGCACTTCAAACTAAAATCTGCGTGAAATGAGTACAGATGATGCTGATGGTGTCCTCGCCTTTGATCTTTTTTTCAGGTTGAATGCAATTCGAGAAGTGTGTGCACGATGCCCCTTGGTCATGAATGCAGATTTGTTGCACGACTTAGCTCAATACAAGTCATACAGAGACAAAAGTGAGCACTTCTACTAGTCTTGCATCTTTTCCCAGTGTTTCACAGTTACTTTTTAGGGGTGTGTGAATAGTGAATTTCAGAACCGAATCAAATTCGAATTGAATACTTTATTTGAATAGTGTTTGAATAGTAAGGCAATCATTTTGAAAGCAGCCCCAGAATGGTTATGTAACCATTTCTGAAAAGGTTAAATAGTTCCACATTTTATTTGAAGCAAGATATCACTAGCTTCAATTAAGGAACTTTACAATTACGTTTTGCTAAAAAAATACCACAATTATGTAAACTGATGCACGTTTGGATGCTACAGGAAATATAATCCGAGAAGTATTTTATAACTGTAGGTTAGAATGCAGAAGTGACTACAGTTTTGAGTATGGCATATTACCAAACAGATATTAAATGAAGCTTGTACATAAATATTAACCAGTATTCATAAGGCTAGAATCTGAGAAGTATTTTATAACTGTAGGTTAGAATGCAGAAGTGACTACAGTTTTGAGTATGGCATATTACCAAACAGATATTAAATGAAGCTTGTACATAAATATTAACCAGTATTCATAAGGCAACATTATCATGAACATCATAATGAAGGTAATAGATTGATGACTTTTGCTATGGCAGCATTGGACTAACATCCACCATCCTGTGATCAACATAGCATCAATGGTCCTGTAAAACCTTGGGCTTCATGTGTCTTGGTAATTCTGCAGTTAAAATAAGAAACATAACGGCTCGCCGTTCCAACGCTTCGTTCCTTTGATGTTTATTTTTTCATCGTTGCTTATTATTAAAAAAATATTCTAAAAGTATTCAATTTTTGTCACAGGCACTATCCAATTCGAGTACGGAGTCGAGTAGTACGCTATTTGATTAATTATTGCACTGTTGTGATGGGTATGCTGTGTGCAATGTTTCATGCTCACTAGCAGTCATTATTGTTTACTTTTTGTGTCATAGTCGTCGTAAATTGGATGTAGGATTTGGAGAACAAAGCCATCCAGCTCGGTATTCAATTCAACTGTCTTGTCACATAGGTGATATCATCCTATTTCAAAGACTCCTAGTTTACTGAGCATACCCTAGAACATGTCATGTATTTGGTTTCCAAGTAGACCCACAAGTTGTTTAATAACTGCCAAATTCATAATGTTACCGTTGAACCCCTTTATATAAGAGGCCCTGATGTAGCAGACCATTGGATATAAGTAGGGCTTCGTGCCCCGCCGCGGTGGTCTAGTGGCTAAAGTACTCGGCTGCTGACCCGCAGGGCGCGGGTTCGAATCCCGGCTGCGGCGGCTGCATTTCCGATGGAGGCGGAAATGTTGTAGGCCCGTGTGCTCAGATTTGGGTGCACGTTAAAGAACCCCAGGTGGTCTAAATTTCCGTAGTCCTCCACTACGGCGTCTCTCATAATCATATAGTGGTTTTGGGACGTTAAAACCCCACATATCAATCAATCAAGTAGGGCTTTGTGTTTTTTTGAGAAATAAAACAAATACAATAAACACTCGCTAGTAAAATTTCTGACTATTACAATTTATCTAATAAGATCCGATTTTAAAAAGACATTTTCACTGTTCAAAGGGCATTTTCAGAGTTGACAATTATCAATCGAAAGAAACGCTCCTCCATCAGCGTCAAGTACCTCGTAAAGCATGCTGGCATCTATTACAACAAGCTGTACTAAAATAGCAATACGAACAAACATAGGTGCTTTGTATTCGAGTATGTGTGCTTGTACGTAAAATTTCGTACAATGGAGAATAATAATAATATGTCGTATAATTGTCATCAAGAATGAGGGAGGCTGGGAGAAAAAACTTTGAAGCAGCTTGACCAGCTCTTTCTCACCCCAGAAGTATACTTTAGTGAACTTACAGCAATGTACTATCGGCATCAAATGAAACGCGAATTGCAAAGTGCGCGGCACAAGCCTTATTAATGGCATAGGGCCTGCCGTCCACCAGTCATTGACAGACAGGCCCGCACATCCGGTGTGGCAGCACTGGGCGATCCCCCTATAGTGCAATATTTCTGCTTGTGTTCAAATGAGGTATTTGAAATGAACAAAATAAAAAAAATACAAAGTTTAAACTATTGCAGCTTAAGGTGAGTATTGTAGCACGGTTGGTCATCATGGAGTCCATCATCACGGAATGCCTGGCAAATTTTATTTCTAGTAGACAAAGGTCAGTTCATAATGCTGGCATTTCACGCTGTTTCACTTCGTGATGGTAAAGCGAAACAATTTGCACTCTTTCTTCCGAAGAAACACTCGACATTATCAGTTAAAGTAAAGCCTTTTCGGGACGGTCTCTGAAAGAAGGGTGCAGGTGAAGCAGCGCTGGCGAATGAGATACGATGATCATATAGAAATCAACCACAAGCCGATTATATTTCTCTTTTTGTTTTATCGTGCCAAGACACCGATTGCACTGCGGCGCTGAAGTAAAAGCAAGGAATTGCGAGTGATACGATCAAAAGCGCTTGGCGCGCCCACGATGGCCACCATTATCACCATACGAAAACTATAGCAGAAACGGAGATAATGCACTCTAGGGGGATTGCGCGATGCTGCAAAACCGGATGTGCACTACTGTCAATGATGATAACTGAACGGTCAATACTCTACTGTTTCAAATGCTTGAAACACGCGCTCCGCTGCTCGGGTTTCATTTGACGCCGATAGTACGTCAACAGACTTATCAACAGAGTAAATGAAAAGGAAACAAGAAAAAAAATGAAAGGTTCTTCAGCAGAATTATCAGCAACCATGCAAGGCATTTTTATTACAAGTAAAATTAATAAGGAGACATTGAAACAACTTATAATGCAAAATTAAATACTAAATTTTGCAGGATTGGAGATTTACAATAAATAAGTTGAATTCCAAATTTTCACACATGCTCAAAAAAAAAAAAACTCTGGAAAACACATTTTGAACTTCAAGAAAAATAAACTCTGAAAACACGGAGCTCTAGATATAAGAAACATCAGTGCACCTACATTGAAATGGGATAATTCAGAAAATGAAAACATACTGTAAAATTTCCAGCAACCACCCCTACTCCCCTACAGTAAAAGATAATCGAACAAGATTAGAAGAGTAGCACTTGATCTAAAATCGAAGATGTCAGTGGAAGAGCCTTAAGAAAAATGCAAATCTGTGTTTCCAATGCAATACTATAGTGAATATGCGCGCATTTGCTGTTTTGCTGAAGCAGAGAGTAAGGGCACCCTCATGTGAAGTTTCGTGTGTTATGACAAGTAGGACAAACATTCCGACAGATGTGACTACTAATGGCGAATTCCATTGGGAGAGCAGGAGCTCTCAAAAGCATGCTTAAAGTGTTCTCTTCAGAGCCGGCAAGTTTCAGTGGTTGAACAGGTGCAGGAGGGCTGTCATCTACTGGTAGAGCGAGAGTGCTTTTGCTGCGCCGAGAGCAGCCAGGAGCAGTTTCAGTGCTCTCGCCTGAAAAGCAGAGTAGGCGCAGTACGACGAGTCACGTGGTCCATGAACGCCTGTGGCCTCCAAATTTTTCTTCAGCCGGCGACCGCGGCGGCTATGGTAGCAACCATGTGTAGTTTGACATCTCTATTTTGTACTGATGGCTACAATGAGAGTTGGACGTTTGCCGAATGAGTCATTGCAGAAGCATACTAGGTATTAGAATAATGAAAAATATGTGGCTGACCGATTTCACGCGTATTTTGCTGCTGCCCCACAAAGAATATGCCGGGGCTTGGAATGTTTCGACAACATGGTCTCCCCACTCATCACCCCCTTCACCTGCCCTCCGGGAGCGTGCCGCATTCTAGTGGCTGGTTGAGTGGCCCTGCTCTCAGTGCTCTGCCCCTCTACTCCTGTTCTCTCAATGGAATTCGCCATAAGGTTGGATCCTGAGGCACCACACTGTAAAAGTAATAAATTGTGCACATATGTACAGACCATCAAAACTCGTGTTCTTAGTAGCTGCTGCGGATGATTCTGCAGTGCAGAACAGGTTGGGAAAAAAGTGGGAGAAGAGGAGGGGGATGGGGAGCGCTTGATCAGTCATGGACGCATATTTCGTACCTCCCTAAAAACGGAAAAGGGGGCGCGTGCTTGGGATTTTCAGTAGTGCAGTAGACTCTTAGTAAACGTAAATATCCTATACGGAATTGCTAAACAACTGCCTTTAATGTGATTGCTTTCATACGTGAATTAAACACCCCTGTTTGTCTCTCAGTAAATGAAACTCCTGTTCCCTTAAATGAACTCCCTTAAAGTTCTATTTATTGAGTTTTGTGTACTGCGCTTATAGGAGACTCGGGACAAAAACTGATGGCCAGTGCACGTCTCTTATGAAGTGATTCAACTGTATATGGAAGCTTTAGGTTATCTTACAGCACCGCCTCATTTCTTCATATACGTGCCTCTTTTATAGATGTTTCAACAGCTGCCAAGTCACTGATCCATCTGTACAGGACCATTAACCCAGAGATGCTTGCAAGAAAGTTTAGAGTAAGCGTTATTCTTCGTATTGGTGAAGCTTATTGCACTGCACCTGATTGAATGTTAAGCAGGTGCTGACTACTGCTGTGTAATTTGCACGGACTAAGTATCATAAGAAAATGTTTTTGACTGGCAAGCAAACCTGCTGGTTGCACAAAAAAATTGGTTTCGCTTTTGTTTGCTACTACCCTACATCTAATATTTGTTTCTTTAATGTAGATGTTTAGTGTAATAAAAAGCAATATGTTACAATTACTTCTTTGTTGGAGCTTATGTATATAGTATATATATTTATCATATGTCCCCTGATGGACTGATCGAGACAGACAATGAGGTCTATATATTCACTTCTCTTTCTTTCTTCTGCCATGAATTTTGGCGAGCTTTAAAACTAGTTGAATTTAGTTACATTTTACTGTGTTCTTTATTCACACACTTCTTGTCCTCTAAAAATTTCTCTGTAGCACTCATCCTTATACTTATAACACACAGTCAAAAATTCTTTCGCTGATTTCGCAGGTCAGTGAGAGATTCCTCTCAATGTTTTTTTTTTCCACTGATATGTATCGAAAATTATGTAGCAACCAAGAGCCATGACAATTGGAAGCTGTTGTGTTTGCAGTTTATTAAGTTGTTTCCTAACTTGTACTTAGATTAGTTAATATGAGTTAGCCTAGTAACTGTCTGTATCATCATGATTGTTTGCCTTCTTGGCTGTTTTAGCATTGTCCCTATATTCTGCTTTAAGCTTGCTGCATATTACTTGCAACTCTAGTAAAAAAAAATTGGTCCCCAAGAATACATGCCTCTTACTACTTAAGCCTTCTAATATAGCACACATTCTCAAGGCTTTGAAACCCTGTACACCCTTACAGTGGGTGAAGCTTTTTAGACTCAGGATGTTGAAAATATTTGGTCAATCAGTCTTCCTACAGCATTTGTGCAGGCCACTAAAATTTAGGCATAGACAGTACTGGGCAACTAAAGTCATTGAGGAACATGTTGAGACTAATTTAAGCTATGCACCGGCTGTCCAGGGTAAACCCACTGAAGAAACGCAAGAACTGAAGGCCCTCAAGTATGGGGAGCTCAAAGCTCCAAGCTTTGTACCTGGTGCTGAAGTGCTAGAAGTTGATGGTGAAGAGGAAAACAATGGTGAGTCTATGTTACTAGTTGAAATACGTTGCTGATGCATCACAAGCTTGTTTAAATGTACAAATAAGTACACAAATCTTCAGCAATCTAAAGAAGACGCAGGCGGAACATGTAAGCTTAAAATGATGAAAAGTCACTGAGCAGGAAGGTTCATTACTTCACGAATAAAAGCTGCTTTCTTTTGTTATATAGATGAAGAAAATGACAGTGACGATGAGGATGACGACTCGGACGGCTGGGTTGATGTCCAACATTCGGATGATGAAGCACCTGACCCTGAACCTGGCCATGAAAATAAAACAGAGCAGGGAGCAGATTCTGCCAAGGTATCTATTGTTGGGCACTGGTGTGCTTTTGGCACTGCAGGCTATTAAAATGTGGGCGTACAAAAAGGGAATTCATCACTCTTTCTTTTCAACAAGTTGGCAAATTTTAAACATGGAGTGATTAGTTCCTCGGAAATCAAAGCGTTTAACTTGTACGAGGTTACTGAGGGTACGAGGTCATTTGCGCAGCACTCATGAGTAGGACCAAGGACGAGAACAAAAGACAACAGGTGCTGTTCTTGTCCTTGGTGGATTGCGAGCAACAGCCTGCTAGCTCAGCTAACCATCTTAATGAATAAAGTTAGTATGTACCGAACGCTGACACCTGTGTTGTCTGCGGGGGCAGTCTCATGCATGAAGACTGGTCATATCTACCAGTATAATGCCAGTCTCAAAATCAGATGGGAAGCTTTTTATGGGTCAGATTTGCAAAAATCAGTGATGAGAGGGCTGTCAGACCACTTGTGTTATCTTTCCCAGTTCCCTTGCTACCAGAGCTTTTTAAGGTAACCATATAATGAGGTGCCATTTGCACAAGAACACTCGCTTACTTTTTGTAACAGCTGCATTACCACATGAACCGTTACGGTGTGATCGTCTTGCCGGGCGCCTAAGCATTATGAGAGCCATGCAATGAGCAAAACGTCAGCGGTATGGAAGAGTGTTAAGTGTCCCCCCAGTATCCTTCAGGTCTTTGTCGTAACTTATCATTCTTCATTCTACCAGATGTAGTTGTGAATATATACAGGGTTTGTGTAAAAAGTATTGGGACAAGTTAAAAAATATATATGTTCATTAGAGAGATTTCTAAAATACCTTAAAAGTTTTCAAAGGATATCCTTCGAGTGTTGACACACTGCCGACATTTTTTCCACAACTCAAAGGCTTCCCGATAGGTGGAATCGGGAAAGTTCCTAAAGAGGCCATGACACCCAATTTTCGATCATAATCTGACTTTTGTGGGCTGATTCTTGTGCATTTGCCAGTAAGCTGGCAAAATTTTAGCACATTTGGTTGCCCATTTAATTTATAATTGAACATTTTTACAAACTGGAGCGACTTGATAGTCAAGCAACACTGCTGCACTTGTGAGCTGTGATGTAACAAGAAGCTGGCTGTGCGAGCGCCTGCTCTCTAGAAATTGATGCTGTTCTGTGGTCAGCTGCAACTGTTTAGTTTTGCACGGAAATGAACTATTTGCAGTGGCAGAAACTTCGGCAGAAAATGACTGCTTTGCTCCTTCCAACGCATGACATCGCACTCGACGTGGCAAAATGGCCGTCGCCAGCAGTGGCTGGTGCTTATAGCCGGCGACTTCTGCGACTGGTTTGGACTGAAAAATTTTTTTTCACGGCCCAATTTTCATATCTTTATAGGCATAATAGACCCTCTGCTTCTTGTTTTTGCTGAAAGTCACGAATTGTTCAGTGAACATTGAAGCACGTATGTACAAGCTGCTTCCAATTCCAAATAGATATACCGGTCTTTTAATACTAAGTCTGGGTTGTAAGGGGGTTCTGGGGTATCGTTGCGATGTTTATCATTGGGAAGACACATATTGTCGCATATAGCCGGGCAAACAAAAACTTCGATGTCATGCCGCAGTTAAATCATTCGCTACCTTAGTTCTTGCACCAGGTCACTCAACAAGTGTTCACTGAAAACATGATCTAGCGTGAACAAACGCTTGTGGGCAACCTAGTGATTGGTGCTTTTTGAAAGTCACAACTTCAACCTCAGTGCATGTGTCGTGCAAGTGCGTTGTGACTAACAGTCATGTTGGGAAGATATTGTTCTCTATACTGTTCATACAGACCCCGTATAACTTTATAAATTTAGAAAGACTTCACAGAGAAAAAGTCTGGGTGCCTGCACTCGGACATCTGTGGATTTGTGCATATCGTACATTCAGCAAGTGAGTGTCCGTGTTAACTCAAAGTTGACAAATGATGTGGTGGCGTCTGACCAGGCTGTATGTGTGCCCAAATTGTGACCTTAGGTGACATAATTTAGAAATGCTCATGCTGTGAGCGGGCCAAGAGCTATCATATTGAGAGGCCATTTATCCAGCTACAATGGACTGCCGCAGCATTCTCATAATATAATAGGTTGACCTCTCACCTTTTGTGTCCGCCAGACCTCGCACACATTTTTGATTACAAAACTTAAGCAATGGCTCCTGCTACTTTCAGCAACAACCTCAGCAATTTCTCCTTGTCTTCAGCTTCTTTGGGTCAGAAGAGTTGAAATCTGGGCCAGTTGGTTTATGATACTCGAAGAAAGCCAGCAATAGTATGGGACACGGTCCCATGCTTTTGCTGGCTTTCTTCAAGTATCCTTCGGTTCAGTCCATTATGCAGGAAGAACTTGAGAATTTGGGTATGGCCATCTGCAACATCCATTTCTTGGACAAGAAACTAATTCCAGGTTACCACTATTTGGGCTGATTTGTGAAATGCCATTTGTGCGTGGCTTCCTTGTTCACAGAACATGCTGCATATTCAGTGCACTTACATGCTGCTTTTAGAAAAACCACGCCGCCACAACAGTATAAACACCCTCTTTTCTTTCCGTCCCACAAATCAGAAGAAGGGCAAACCTCTGCTGAACCTCGAAGAACGTGCTCAAAAGGCAGCTCTGGTTTCGGAGACTCGAATTCTAAGCCAACAGGAGTTTGCCAAGGTTCGCGCTGCTCAGCTCTCGAAGAAGATGAAGGCTGCAATACCACAGAGGTTCACCAAGAAAGGTGCTGCTACAACAAAGACTGGTGCTGCCACTGCTACTGCCGAAGTACCAGATGCCACCATTGGCGAGAAGTAAGCAAGAATCTTTGTCATGGCAGTCTACACCATTTCATGTCGGAGCACATGTAGATTGGAGGTGTCATGGGGCAGCTGTCTGCACCCTTCTATGTTTTGGGCAAGGTAATAGGGATATGTCCTTATTTATAGATAGCAACGTTGTCCAATATCCTGATGTGTTCTAGAGAGAAAGATAAGAAAAAATGATAACGCTATCTCTCTGCTTAGAGCAGCACACTGGGGAATAAACACTGTATTTTTCACATTTTCAATTGCAGTGATTGGTTTCTGAATGTATTGTCAACCTCATTCTCTGTTTGACTTTCTTTTGCAACAGGAAGGAGATTGTCTCCCTGAGGGACATTGAGAAGCTGGTCAAAAATCCAAGAAGCACCAAGGAGTCTCGGCTTGCTTCGATCAAAGTAATCTTTTTTCTCCAAAAAAATCTTTTCTAAACTTAGATTTTTCCAGTGGGCACATTTTCCCAACATCTGTCTCTGCTTTGCTAGCATTGCATGTCATTAGCTAAGAACTGAAGTGAAACGATTTGATCTGTTGTAAGTTGTGGTGTATCAAGGCAGTCTAGCACAGGGCTTATCAGTTTGCTCCAATACCAATGGTCCCTGTTTGTGATTAACTGTGGCCATAAACATTACAGCCATTGCCGTTTGCCAGGTGTAGCAGTGTACGTGCTGCAGCATTCTTGGTACTTTAAGGGTTACCATTCTTCGGGACTGCATTGACTAACTTGCAACATAATTTGCCGTGCCCGTAGGAAGGAAGAGAAGACCGGGAAAAGTTTGGTGGACGGAAGAAGAAAAAGGGTGAATTTGCAAGCCAGAGCAATAAGGAAAAACGCAAGACCAAGGTCTTCAACATGGTCAAGCACAAACTCAAGCGCAAGCAAAAGCGCTCATTTCGTGAGAAACAGGCAAGTAGTGCATCTCTTGGTAACAATTTAACGCCCTAATGAATTTATTAGAATAGCTTTAGTTCAGCCGAGACGTGCCTGCCACAAGCTATACTGGAAAATGTGTTCATATCTGCAGTACGATAAGGTGATCATATTAGTAAAGGTATTCTAAAGACCTTAGAAAGACGATTCTGTGTGGCAGTACTATGTACAAATATGTTAGTATGTCTCCAGCAGTAGCTTTTAAACAATCTCTGCTTCTCGGCAGTTTAGGAACTGCTCTAAGGTGCTTTAGATTTTCATTGCAGTTTGGTGCCAGGCATAACAAACCCAGTAACCATATAAGTAAGGCTATAATTTGAATCATATATGTATAATTAAAATATTGTTTCTGCTAATGACAAATTTTGATTAAGATCATTTATGTATCTCGCATAACATGGCATCTGTGCAAGTTAAAAGCATTTGCATGCCTTTTATTTTGTTTACTACAGTGGTTCTGCACAATCATTGACACTATATATAGTATTACATTTTTGAGTGAAAAATAAACATTCTGTTTGCACATTGTTGTATTCAACCATTTTCTTTCATTTCAGATTGCCTTGAGGGATGCATTGTTAAAGCAAAAGAGAAGAAAATAGTAGGCTCACAAATATACATTTTGTTTTAATCTCAGTCTCTTTATTGAGCACAGCACCCAGCGTGCAATAAGTGAACATAATACAGGCAAAGCATTTCGTGATCACGCTTTCCACAAGCAAGCAGAAAAAACTGTCTCGCTATGTTACATACTGTACAGTGGCACCTGCATTAAACTCATGCCTGAAATAATATGGCCAGTGATGCCATACCATTACACATGACCCATTCTCGAACACCAGTGCAAGTTTACAGCACCAGGCAGAATGTGAGGCTCATCGAAAATGCAAGGAGTGTTGAACAACAATGACCCACAACTTCTAACGAGTGTAATGCACAGACATAAAATGAGCTTCTAGTGCAGCCAAGTTCTACTTTCTTCCCATGCGGATTGCATTCAAAGAAAGAAAAAGGAATAAGGCTTCTGTTGTAAGCACACACACTTGTACGTACAGCCAGGACATACACAACTATTCTAAATGCAGAATGAGTCATCATCGTTGGAGCTTTCCTATCAAATGTTGGATTCCGGAAGTCCAAGCACAAGATTACTTTAACTTGACTACTTGGTGAAAAATAGGGCATTAATTTCAAGCTCTGTGCACAGACAAATGCCGACGACGTAAAAACCGTGGTTGCAGATATGGGCAGTGCAAAGCTGAGGACATAGTGCATTCTTGGTGCTATTGGAGGACAACTGAAGGTTGCAGAGTTCCAGCAAACAAGTTCCCGAGTGTTTATTGGATCATCCAGCTAAACTTGTCAACCTCCGTGCTAATGGTATGTTTGCGTCAGGAATGATTATTCGTTGTGGTGCTTATTACTGTAAACGATAACTTAATTACTTCGAAGTGGAAGCTGAGTTGATACCATAATGTTATGACTAAAGTAAAATTTAAGACAGAGAATAGGGAATGCTGTAGCATCAAACATAAAAAACAATAGTTGCTTGTCAACACCCAAGAATTGCGTTACAGTTTACTTGTTTTTAACGTCATGAGCTATGTTCATCCGTTTCACGCAGCTAATAATATAACCACCAAGAGTGTGGTGTCTGAGCCTGACAACATGTAGCAGCTAAATGACAATTCCTCTGGATGTTTTCGATAAAAATATTTATAGTACCAAAGAAATGACTGTACATAAGTCACATGTCCAAACAGAGTTGACAGAGTTAGATAATATTATCAGACTTGTCTTCAGCCTCATGCTTACAATGTGACTACAAGAGCAGAACGAAAAGAAAGCATTTGTGTTGCAACAGTCTTTAAACTGCAGCAATTGGGATTTGTATATCAGAGCATAATGAAGGTTTTACTCGACTCCTTCAACTAAATTTGCTGGTAAATGCATGGAAGCATCTGGACTGAAAATCAATGGTACAACAACATCATGCAAATGCAGTATATCAGTAGCATATCAATACTTACTGTTTTCATTTGGGATGCCCTGGATAGCTTTGTGCGAAATATCAGTTTTACAACATTTATTTACACAAACATACCAGCACGCAGGCACCATTTCCAACACAGTTATATGTACATGCGGAAGCAATAACAGGCGTGAGAAAATGTTGATGCCGCAGCTAGCAGACACCTAAACACTCACAAGTCTTAACACGTTAGGCATGTTAAGAGCTCAAGACTGATCAGCAAAGTTACGCCTGTTAATCTAAAGTGAGGCCAGATATGCAGCATGTGCATAGAGTCTAGCAGCCTAAAATGACGAGCACCATTGTGCCCTGAAGTCATCATCTAAGTCAAAGTGCAACATGCCGTTCCATTGTTTGTACATAACAGCATGCATCATCTTTTTGCCAGCGCAAGCACACATAGAAAACGTACGCTGTTACAGTTGCCCTGCTTTAGAGTGTGTGTGCAGGCAGATATTTTGAGCGCCTCTTGGATAGATGCACAAAATGATGCGTTTCACCGATATAGAATTGCCACATGTCACACTGTTTTTAGAGAGGACAAAATTTTTTATGCAATTTGGCTTAGTTAATTTTGTTTTTTTAACATGCTAAATGTATCAGCTTAAACTCAGTTGGACAGCGAGCTTGGGGTGAATGCAGAAAAAGCTTAAAAATACAGCTTGTTGCATTCCCGACTACGGAAAAGAAAAAATTGACCTATAGTCGGCTACAACCCAAGAATAAATAAGGGCTTTGCCCCCAGTACTGCAGCGCGCCTGTCATTCACCTGTGTAAAAGAGCAATGATTGGCTATTCCCGTTCGAAGAATTAGGAATTTTTTTGCTGATAATGCAAATACTATGCATATTGTGAAATAAAAGTTGGTCATTTCTTGTTAAAATGTTACATTTGGCTGATAAGTGATGTTGCAATTTTTTATGAAATTTGCCGAGCAGTGAAATTTTTCGACCAATAACTACTAAAATGAACAAATGCCTGCACAGCAAGTCACATGCCTGAAATGCGTGAAAGGTTCCGACGTTGCATAAATAAGCGGTTCAAGTTAGTGGGATATTTATTAAAACATTGCCTGGGATGGACCGCTGTGGGGGAAGTTTATAATTATTCTTAGGCTGAGGTAGTGTTCCTCAAGACCTCAATAAAGTTCTGTGTCTGTAACTGACTATAGAAGCATGCACTAGCACTGCTCAACATTTTAAAATGCATTTTTGTAATGGCGTGCCTTATTTTTGCTGATGGCCACCATGAGCTCTAAATACCCAAGGTGTACATTCAAGGCGGAAAGCTACATCTTCAGAGAGCTGGCTTGCAATGTGGACACAGTGTCTTATCCGTACGCTACTGCACTGCAAGTGTCTGCGGTAACAGTCAATGTAGTGGTTTAACCGGCACTGCAAACATAGCAAGCATGCAATTCTAAATGTACTTGGAGTATGTACATGTAATAATCTCATCTTTATCTTGCAATCACAAATTCACGAAGTGCAATTCGTTAGTAGTGCCATTCGCAGAAAATCGTGTTGTTCAAGTAAGTTTACAATGCGAAATAAAGCTTATGTGTGTGTGTTGTCATACAGATGCGCTGAGCAATTGCCACCTGTGCAGCATATTATGCGGTGAGCAAGTTCTTGAAGTTGCCATAAACTATATAGTTTTAACCAAACATGATCTGAATGGGCAACCAGCTGACACTAGAAATTATGTACGTTCTCAGCTTGCTCAATCAAGGCTGATGGCTTTGCCATCAATACCATGGGAATCAAACACTTCCATTATCGGACCACTTCTAGGCAATACCTGTGTGACACTACACGCCCAATAACAGTGCCAACACATTCAACCTATCAAATCGAGGGAAACATTCAAAACCCTGTGCAGTACTCTATCGCGAATCACTGCTGGACACAAGTTGGCATCGGAATCCCGAAGCCATCCCTCAGTCAAGTTTTTGTTGCACAGCAAGCAGCTGTAGTATGGGAACCAGGAGCTGGAAGCCATCTTGGATGTAGGTGTTGCTATTTGAGGCCTGCAACAGAAAATTTTACCATGAGGTGCACAGTGGGTGCTTACAATTGAATTGTAGCGTTCAATTTTGGCACAAGTCTATAACAAATGGGTAGCTGTGAAAACTTTCTTAAATGATGCCGTAACACGGGAGTTACAGGAATTTGAGATACAATGAAAGCCGACACTCGCTTGAGTTTTTCCTTTATTACGCTTCGTTCACAGCTCGTCTCTCCTCCTATCCCAGTGCTCCCCTCACCGTGTGTGGAGGAAGAGCAGCAGCCTCACATGCCTACAGGCAGACGAACAGCACTTTTTGTGGACGACATGTCCACACATGAATGGTTATGACAGTACCCATGCTGAGGCTACTGAAGGGCCCGGAAAAGGACAAGGGATTGTTCTTCAAATTTACAGTGCGCCCGTGCCTTGAGCCACTGTTGTGTCTGTCATTGTTGATAGCGACAGTATTCTGAACTCGATGCACATCTACTTGAACCATTAAAAATTATCGGAGGCGACATTAAGGGCCTTCTAAACTGCAAGGTAGCATACTTATACAATCTTCTGTTGCATTGCCCAGCTTTAGTGCATGTATCTTGCAAAAATGACAAATGCTTTCCGTGGCAACTACACAGAACAAATTCTGGCTGTAGTTAACCCTTTACTGTTAGTCATGCAGTGTGGACATGCTAATTCCCTGCTATACTGCATGGCAATGTACTGGAAGCATGTCATTGCTGCTTAAGCTTTCTTCGTGTTCATCTTGAAAGATGTGTACATTAGACTACACCCCCCAAAAAATGGTGCACTATTCACTAATCTTTACATTAACATGACAAGTCTGACAAATGCATAAGAAATTTGAATCGTAAGCTATGCATAAAATTTGGTTCTCCCAAGTTTTAATTAGCTATATACGCAAAAAATTGTAACTTGGGTTGACATATTCAGAATTTTAAAACTACTTGGGAAGTTTTATATACGAAATGCATTCTTATTCCTGGTTTGTAACAATGAATGGTTTCAACAGCAGCGCTGTGTACTAGAAGAGCACTGATTCTTAATGCATTGAACATATAGGGTGACCACCTGAGCTACACAGTGCTTATGTTGTTTCTAACAAGTAGATAGAAGCCTCAGCATGGAAATTATTTTTTGGAGAAGCTGACTTCTGGACGTGATAAAAATCCTGGCTCTGAAAAAAAGCAATTTTCCACCTCACAATTAAAACGATATTACTAGTCTCAAATCTGTGAGGCAATGAGCTGTGTGACTTTCTATCCAAGCGTCCCAATTGGTCTCACAGCCATCTTCTTTTGCGAGAAAGAAAAAGCAAGACTGTCTTCACTAACAGCTTACCTCCAAATAGATATTCGTAATCAATGGCGTCACTGAGTCTGGGTCTTCCGAGTCATCCTGTGAAAACACAAGAATGTGCTGTGTTTCATATTCTGCACGTCGCTTGTACTACTAGAGTAATGGAACTGGTTGACATACCGCTGCTGTGTTGAGGCAGCGACCGCATTGGGCAGACAGGATGGCCACTTCAGTGCAAAGCACCGCAGTCAGGCTGACGGGCGAAATAGATGCAAACATATAGTGAACGTCTTGAAATGAGTTGCACATTCCTGTCATAAAATCGCTTACATTCTAACACAACCATTGACTTAAATAGGCCTTGCACACGTGAAGTCCTTTAGTTCCAGTACAGCCGCACATTTCAACAATTTGCTTGTTTGCATGAACAAACCGTTCCTCTAAATAGTTTTCTAAACATGGTTCCACAATAAATGCCAATTTCAGCCCTATATAGACATGACAATTTTGTCTTAATGAATCGCTTTTCAAGTTTAAAGACTGCGACTGACTGATAGTGTTGACAACTTCTTTACAAAATGAAAAGTGAATTTATGCATTTGACATTTACATAAATTCAGATCACTTGCTAATCCCATGTTCTTCTACAGGTGCCATACATCTGATCAAAGCACACAAAGGATGTGCATAGCTGCTCAGTTGATGTCAATGCCAATTACTCGCTACTGCCAACACTTATAGCCTAACAGTGTGAAGGACAGCAATAGATGCATTAAATGATGGTGGAGAGAACACACCCTGTGAGTTGACTAGCGTAGTGCATGGGCGTCCGGTCAGGTGTAGACTTCACGAGTAGAAGTTCAGCAACCTTGTGGTACAGCTCCATGGTTTTTGCTGTCATTTCGGCCAGGGTCTCAATGCCTCGCCTGTAAATTTCCTACAGAGAAATGAGATCAAGCCAAGTCACATCCTTGATTGCAGTGCCTATAAAGTGTCTATCATGCAGACAGCTCAGTCAAAGTCAAGGGTTCTAGTCGCAGCCAAGGATTCTAACTATAGGCAAGCATTTCAACAATTTTTCAGTGTTACATAGACTGACTGTTAACACAACGAATGATCGAAGTATCCGAGCCCAACACGGTTAAAGATTCGTTTGGTCTCCTTTCTTGGCAATTCTACCTTTATTAAATTCTCGATTGTCGGCAGTGCGTTTGTACAAAAAGATCAATGAATGCCCATTTTACATGTTTGCATTCTCCTTTTGTATATTCTAGAATACTGGGCCGTCATTTTTTTTTTTCGTTGCTAAGACCAAAGTGATGCTACAACATAAATCGAGTGCACCATTACCTTTGCATCCACCTTTTCCCCTTTTTCCTGTCGTTCTGTGCAGTCTCGAAGCCACTCTCTCACTTCAAGGTCAGTCTGCACAAGAGTCAGCAATGCACATATAGCATTAAAATGCTTTTGTTGTTTCATTTTGCATGCTTTTATGAAATTACTACATATGGTAATTATTTGAGAGAAACATTTTCATGTGTGCGTGTACGGCTTTAGCATGAATAATAGTGCAAAAAAGAAGCACTAAACTAAAGTGCACATCTGTGCCAGTGTTGAAGAGCGAGAATGCATCTTATAAAACAGTGGCTGAACTGCCACATTTTGCACTAACTCACTTTGCCCTTTTGACAGGTGTATCAATGCAGCAACAGTTTGAACCAAGGTGCACACCATAGCTATGGTATTGATGTAATTATCCGAATGCTGAAAGGTGCTACGAAAAACAACAACACTGATTTTATTGAAACCTAAATCTAAGACATGAACTAACACAAGGCAGTGCCCTGGCACATGCAACATACGCAGTACAGTCTCTATTCTGGGCTTTATATGCAAGCCACGCCGAAAATTAGGTCTGTTTTACATGCTCCTTTGAAATCCGCACTTTCACCCACGAAGGTACATGCCTCTCTGTCATTTAAAGACATTTTGCTGCTGTTCATTCATTGGCTACTACAGTGGCTCGAAATCACAAATGTGCCCAACAACACTGCTCACCTCTTTCAGTTTCTCCCCTCTAAGGTTGAGGCCAATTTCGGAAAGGTGGCCCGTCACCAACTTTTCAAACTCTTGTTCAAGCTCATCATCTGCAATGAAGAATGGGGAAAAGGCCAATGTATTAGGCTGTACTTCTTAGAATGTGGAAAGGTGGTTGGTTCAAAAGGAAGCAACAGATCCTTGGCTCATCGGTGTTCCTTTCCAAATAAGTGAACACAAAATTGTGCAATGGTGAAAACAAATGCATGCTGCGAAACTACAGGTCATCCTTGAATTTTCTCCACTTCAAAGGTGGAGAAGATTCAAGGATGACCTGAAGAGTTCTGCGATAGTTTCAAAAGGCAAAGCAGTGCCAAGATTATATGCCAAGAGCATAGAGATTGCTACTATATCATTGTATGAAACTATATGGCCAAGAGCATCTACGCCGAAAGTGTGCGACATAGATGTGTCACCAAGATAGTGGAGCATTCCAGTAGCACTTTAATGCCGCACCTGGAGTATCGTCAGTCGCAGGCAGGCTCTCACAAGTCCTCTTTATTTTTTCGAGCAAGGCATCCAGTTCAGCCCTCTCCTCTTCCCGAGCTTCCATCAGTTTCTGCTGTACAGCTGTCTTCCGCTCTCCGCACAGCATTTCTAGTGCTTCCAGATGCACAAGACCTGTAATACAATAAGGTACCTATAAGTTCTTACTTCTCTATTTACTTACAATACCACATTTTTGTAGCTGTTTATAGCCTGATAATCATTAAAATTATCAAGGTTAACTGGCAGTGAACCCATTTCAATAGAAAAAAGTCTTTGCAAGCGAAGAGCCTTTAAAGGCTCTCTTTAGGGCCTGGCCTTTCGTTCAACACAAGAAAACGACATAAAAAATTCTCATCTTAGAACCCCTTCAAACACGGCGAGCAATGCAACGGGATCATCAATGAAGCTCAATATTTGGACTTCCAGCTTTTTTTTTGGTGCTGTGGCCTCACACTGTTGTGCTCACCTTGGTGCTCATCGAAAAGCTTGCTGTAGTTGACCACTTCCTCGGCTTCCTCGGCTTTTCTCTCCTCGGCTTCTTTTTCGGCCTTCATCTTTGCCTCACGCAGCACCTAAACGACAAAGTCAACAACGCATTGAATGATTGTTGCAAAAAGTGTAAAAAAGTGCTTTTGATTTAGAGATGTCAACTCTGCCATGAAAAGCTCTTCTTCAGAGGTGGTAGTGTTAGTAGTAGCAGGTAGTGTAGAATGACTGAACTAAATGAAATGCAAGCATCGGAAAATTTCACTTTGTCTGAATTTAGCAGTCATACCTCTGCAAATCATTGAGTCACTGCATTCGGAGCGAAAAAAACTTGAACTCGCAATTCCAAATGGAGTTTCACATTTTCCCTGTCTAAGCAAGCTGTTTTGCTCAACACAAGAGGTCGGCATGCTACCCTACCTCGGAGAGACTTGTCTTTTCTTCAAACATGCCTCTTTTCTTTCGCAAGCCAGGGTCTCCTTCGGTCAGGATGTCCATGGTCTTCTTGCCGATCATCTCCAGTGTGTCAAGACCGCCACTCAGCACTTTAGAACCCTGAAGTAAGTGGACGCAAATGCATAATCAATGTACAAAGGACAGTGAGTATTTGAAAAATGCTTTTTATCATTACTTGAGAGACCGATTACCAAGGTACTGTTACGCTAATCAGCTATCTGTCACATAAAGCAGCATAGTACCTGAGAAACATGGAGAGACTCGCAGCAGAGGCAAAGCTGAGCGCATAAAAGCACCCATGTTGTGAACTCCTGCCTCATGAAATGTAGGTCTCAATAGTACACAATCGAATGAGCCAATGAAAGGAACAATACCACAGCTTTTTTTTTTTTCAGGTGTCATTAACATTTGCAATCTAGCAGTCAATAGTTTACATATTTTAAGAGCAATGGTTCTTAAGAACATAGACCACCTGATCTATTTGCCGTGAAGAGGGTTAATTGAATTTGTCTTATTTTTGGTATAACTTCATACCTCTGCTAGCTTTCTTTTCATTCTAAATGCTTTGCCGTTCCAACACTTGAGACAGTAACAGCTAATTTGAAGAAGCATTTACAAAAAGGCAACTGCACTCTCCACATTTTAATGACTACAGCATGCCTGACTACAGCTACGGTAATCATTATAGCCAAAATATTTACACACTATAATGGCATTCATAATCAATGGTTTCAATCTCATAAAATTCTTTTGGCTGATCTACACACAAATCCCTCATGCTGTCTTGAACTTATCACTCATGTCTGCTCATATCTGTATTCCCACTGCTTATGCAACAGCATTTAATATTGCAACAGTGTTAACGCCGTATTCAAGAGATAATTAATCAAACTAAACTTTATACAGGGCAGATAAAGTGGTAGAAATACTTATAACCCAATTAGTTTGATCAGAGCACCTAAGACTTTAATAAGGAGCAGTGGATAACTATGGCGATCTGAAATGCGGTCCAAAGCATTAACTTACAGTGGCTTCAACGGCTTTGGCGATAGCTGAGACACCACTGAAGATACCACCTACTCCTGGACTGTCGTGCTTATCCTCAGTCTGAGGAGCCTTGGACTGGTCTGCAATGTGGATTCAGAGAGCACAATATTTAGTTCCATTTCTACTCAACCAACTTTCAATTTAATAAACACGAATACATCAAATGATTGACTCTAGTGAGCTAAACATAAATCTTTTCTTTTGATGATGTTCCCAGGTATCGTGATAACTAACAATGGATGTAACGAAGCTATATTTAGGTAAACACAACACTTCTATAACAAAGTTCAAAATAACAGACTAGAGCATGAGCTCTGTGAGACATTTTCATTTTCACAAACATATCCAATACTCTCTACATAACACTTTAATACTTACTTGTATTAGTGACAGCAATGAACTTGTCATGTAGGGCAAGAAGGTTCCCTTATTTTAACATTAATCGTGGTAGACTAGTACATACCTGCGTCAGAAGTGACTTGAGCCGAGGAGGCATCTGGCTGCGTTTCGAGTTTTGCACTTTCCAGTTCCTGAGCAAGTTCTTCTGGATTTGGAGCACCGAGGGTTGACTCCACAGTCTCGATGACAGTTCCAATTCCCTGTGCTAGAGTTGACAGTTCACAAACAAACATATTTAAGGGGAGATGCGATTAAAAGGAAAAAAATAATAATCTTTAGCCTAGGGCAATCAAATTTCTTGCTCTATATTTAGACTTTTATGCTGATTTCAAACATTCAATCAGTTTTATAGTAAGTTACACAGTTGTCATTTTATGCCATGACGATGTGTTAAGTATAGTTCGTTTTGTACTTTTTATGCCATTATACTTTTATGATTCTAAGCCATTATTCATTCATATTGCTCTACATTAACTGCAGAATGCAAATGACTATCAAGAAAATGCATATTTTTTTTTAAACCTGCGTTTTTCGACTCGCATCTTCCCTTAACCCCTATATGCCTAAACTTAGGAAAATTAAAAAAACTAATTAATTTCTTTAAAATGATTGTTTTTACGACCTCAGAAAACAGAATAAAGCTTTTATTTTTAAAAAAATTCTTTCGAACAATGGTTTTGGCACCGTCCTACATGTGGGACACCTATGTTTGACACATCGTGAACAAAAAAACATTAGCGCCTATCACTTTCACACGTAAGTTACTGCACACCCAATAACTGATGAAAAATTGAAAAATATATCAGCAGCATCGAGAATGATTGGACTCTATATTACTTTTTTTTTCGCGGTATGGCACTCAGTTACACGCACGTGAAATAACCATTTTGTGACTGCAAGGACGTGGCTATTTCTAGGCTGATGATCACCTAGACTTGCATGTGACGAGAGCAGGGCATCATAAAGACACCTTAAGTGGTGCTACCTTTCTTACAGAAAAAAACATTAAAGTTAAACCGAAAAGTTTCACTGTCCTGCGTGTTGGACACTAGGCATATATGGGTTAAGGAAGTTGGTAAGCAGTATACCTCTAAGTATGCTTTACACATCAGTTAACATTTATTCAATCCAGAATTAATTATTCCAGAATCCATGGAACATGTGCTAAAGCCAACTCATGCGCTTTGGCAGGTGTGTACCTAGCACTTGTGAAACACGTATAATGCGATAATTCATGTCTATGTGTACCACCACGCTGATCTACATGTTGGAAATGCTTATCCCTACGGGCACATTGCGATTTCGTGCAGTGCCTGTCGCGTGTGTCCTTGACAGTACTCAATATCAATGCATGAAGGGTGTGTAGTTGTCTCTGTTCTGTTGAACAGGGAAACGATCCCCAAGTCTGTCTGAACTTCTTATCAATGAGTGGACAGCTTTCTCATAGTTTAATCAAAAGATAGATGAACTTCCCAGTGTTCACTTACAGACTTGGTTCGTGAAGGTGCTTACAGATGTTGCAGCTGTAGACAGAATGGATGATCCCCACTTTCCAAACCCCCAGTTGATCGGTGAGCTCTGCAAAGCAGGTTAATCATAGAATACAGATAAAATGGGAATAGACAGGGATAACATGGAATAGTCTACAAAACCGTATTTACACATTTTTGCAATAAGGCATCATCATGTCTGATTATATGCACACTGCGATGTGTAATAAGCAAATACACTTCGTTTTTACCTCCCCATAGTCCTAATACATTCATAACTAATATAAGTATGCCATCTATAGGATCTACGAGTTCTTATAAGACAGTCAAAAATACAAGCTCACATGTCAAAAGCATTTATACTGCACTTTGATGAAATGTAAGGTAACCTCAGTATGAATGTGAATGCGTAAGAATGCATGCGAGTACGGGAAAAGCCCAATACATATAAAACGAGCTAGAAATTGTCTTGATCGTGTTGTTAACTGGCAAACCACACAAGCTGTATAATCAGTGTGCACTGGCAACAAAGATAACAAGGAATCATCTTGACAATTACTTGGTCAAAATGTTTATCGTAACTTGGATAGCGATTGATGTTTGATTTCTGACAAGGATGACAAAAAATTGGTTTGCGAGTATCTCTACATGTTGTACAAGTTATTTATGCCAAGTGACAACGTTTTGCTCTTTTTTTTTTTTTTCGCCATAGCGAATATATTCGTCTCGTCCTGTATACGAGCCCTAGCTTCGTCCTAGTAAATTTAACGCACGCTGGAATGATTCCTGCAGTTAATTGCAACTATAATAATTATATACGGCGTGACACTTCACAATTTTTGCTTTTCACCTCCTCAAACTTCGAAATAAAGATCTGCGAAGCGACGTTACCTTCTCATCCCTAGAAGCAACCTGCGCGAGGCGCTCTAGGACACCCATCTCCTTAGCTGGTGGCGTCTCTGCCGCATCGTCTTTACTCTTCGTTTCGGAGCCAGTCTTGGCGTCGTTGTCGGCGGCCGCAGCGTTCCGCTTCTCGCTCGCACCATCGCTTTGAGCGGCGTTGCCGACTTCGGGAAACGATCCGTCCCCCTTGGCTTTGCAGTCGGGCGGCTCGGTCTCTTTGATCTCACCCAGCCTCTCGGACGTCGTTCGCCCGCGCTTCTTCGGCTTCGATTCGTCCACATCCTCGTCGGCACTTTCGAAAGCCTCCTCAGACTCGGACATCTGAAACAAAACGTGCGGAAATGCTCCGAATAACTGAGCCACCTGCGTCGGATGAAGCGAAATCTCAACAAGTGATGCTAAGCATCGCTGCATCGTCTTCTCTCTGCGTGTCTGCACTGAAACCCCGCGTAACGCGGGCATGCCACTCAAGTTAAAGTTATTACTCGGGGAAAGACAGCGCGTCGCATCGTTGATGATGTCCAGTATAAACCTCATGGCGACACGTCAATTCCAACCCGCTGCAGCATCCGCAGTTTTGGTTAGCGAGCATACGGGTGGCGATCGCGGGCGCTCCGCGAAAGGAACGTTAGTGGTGATCCTACCTTTTCTTTCGTCTGAACGAGGGCTTCTGTCAAAAATGAAGGCGAGTACGATGGCAGTTGGACCTGCGAAGCGCGAGTCCGTTATTTCCTGCACTTTCTAATGCGGCTCTTGCTCTTCTGCTGTTGCGCCAAATGGCGCAGTGCTGCCCCATTACGGACGATTAGAAAAACAGGCTGGGGTCTCAAGACCGCCCTGCCCTCGTGCTAACCCGTGCATCCGGTTGTATCTGTAATTTTCCAAACTGCATGATCAAACCCCGTGTGTTTCACAATTAACAGCTGCGCGCCGCAAGTTGCGGCACAGCCTCTTTCTTTGCATCGGAGAGGCTCACGTGGCCGCGGAGACATATATTAAAAGACGGAGAGCGGAGTGAGATGGTGCGGAAACAGAAGCCGCTCCATGTGAACACCCGCTTCGCATGTTGCCGCAGGGAAACGTGCCAGTTGGGGGCGCGGGCTGGCGCGGGAATTTCCGCCCCCCCCCCTCCCCCGCACCTATGCCCCTCAAGGGCCAACGTATTCAAAACATACATAGCGCTCACGTTCACCTTATTTTCCTCCCTGAAGAAAGAAACTTACTCATTGCGAGTGCCCCTCCACTCCCTCCAGATCGAAAAAAAAGAATGTGTTGCTTTTGTACGTTACTGCTTAAATATCTTGGTCTCTTTTATCTTAATGGCAGCTTCAAATACTTTATTGAATGTGTTATATGTATTGGATGGCACGTACTAGTGTGCGTATGTTCACAGAAACAATTGATGTTTCTCAAGTGCTTTAGAGGGTGCACGTTAAAGAGCCGCACGCCCTCCACTACGCCGTCTCTCATAATCATATGGTGGTCTTGAGATGTTAAACCCCACGTATTATTATCTTTATTATTATTACTACTAGTAGTAGTAATAGTAGTAGTAGTAGTAGTAGTAGTAGTAGTAGTAGTAGTAGTAGTAGTAGTATTCAGTGGCATACCAACTCCGCGAGTGGGGGCAAACATAAGCATACCTAATTCGTCCCTGGAGTGTGTGTGTGTGTGTTTCGACAGGAGGGCCTGCCTTCGTCGAGGAATACAGGGTACACGCAAAAACACATTTTTGAAATAAATGAGTACGGCAGAGGCCCCTAACATGTGCCTAACTATTATCGTCTTAGATATGGCATATATCGTGTCACTATCAATAAACATAAGCATTTGGGCGATATCTTTATGACTGCATGAAAAAATTGTGAGCAAGACGCAGTTTTCTACTACAAATTATGGGGTACGTGCAAAAACATGCAAACGGACAATGCTCCATGGGATATATACCAACGTTGTCACGTATATATATGATGGTGGGAGATGTTGATTGATATATGTGGTTTAACGTCCCAATACCACTATATGATTATGAGAGACGCTGTAGTGGAGGGCTCCAGAAACCACCTGGGGTTCTTTAACATGCACCCAAATCTGAGCATACAAGCCTACAACATTTCCGCCTCCATCGGAAATTCAGCCGCCACAGCCGGGATTCGATCCCGCGACCTGCGGGGCTGGTGGGAGATGTGTATAGAGGATTCGTGGATTGCGCGATCATTTCCGAGCAAACACCTCTAACATCACACCAGTTTGTGGATATGGGAGAAATTTTTTATGCATCATCTCACAACTCTCCGCATAAATACAATTAGCTCGTCTTTGCCGAGAAAGAGAGGAATAAGTAGCGCTGCACGTGTGTGCTTCTTTGCTGTAAGAGTTGTATGTGGAGATATACAACTCAATTGAAGTTGAATGAAAATGGACTAGCTCGACTCTTGATTAAGTCTACTTAGTGCAAAAAACCACGGACTTTTACTATCTCCCTGGTTCGTGGGATCAAGTTTCTGGGAAAGAATATAAGCTCTGATTTTCCCACTGCTTGAATCCGTTGCTTTATTCGTCACCACTTTGCAAGCTGCTGCCATCGTTGCAAGGTGCCATAAGCAAATCTGATCACGGATTTGGCTGCTCGGAGACCGAAGGGCATACCTTTCATTTATTTTTTTGCTGTTTCAGTACGGCAAAACCAAACATTGAAACAAATTCATCACACTCATAGGCTCACAGCAGCTTCAACAGAGCAGCGGTGATGCTATTCCTTTTTTACGGAAGAAAATTATTTGCGTAAAGCAGCAAGTGGTGTTTCACTGGTCCATATAATCATTGCTCATTTCTATCTGTAGCTGCATCAGCCAGGCACAGCAGAATAAAAGCATGAGCCAGTGATGCAATCCTATAGGGCCCTGTTCAGGGTTAGCCTGCTCTGCAGTTCTACAGCACAAGCCGCGAAAGCGTCGTACAGTGGTCTGCACCGCAAAGAGCCTACTAGGAAAATTTTCACTGCGGAATTGCTGGAAATATTCCATTATATGTAACATTTTCTCGTAATATTTTCATCTCCTCATAACATCATAACTGAGTAATTACTGTGGTCAAAGAAAATATCATTGTTATTATGTGGGGTTTAACGTCCCAAAACCGCCATATGATTATGAAAGATGCCGTAGTAGAGGGCTCCGGAAATTTTGACCACCTGCATGGGGTTCTTTAACGTGCACCCAATTCTGAACACACGGGCCTACATTTTCGCCTCCATTGAAAATGCAGCCGCCGCAGTCGGGATTCGATCCCGCGACTTGCGGGTCAGCAGCCAAGTACCTTATATAGCCACTAAACCACCGCGGCGGGGCTCAAGGAAAAGATCGTCTTAGTTGTTGGTTTCCCCAGCCTGCAGCCAACATTGACCATTGTCAGAAGTGGGGCTAGGCCCCCTACCTCTTTGGTGGGGGGGGGGCTAGCGCCCCCCTTGCCCCCCCCTCATCGCTTCTCGGCTTTTTGGCTAAGATCAAAGTGTGTTGCCCCCCCCCCCCCCCCTGGCAGATACGCCTATGTTGTTGTTGTTGTTGTTGTTGTTATTATTATTATTATTATTATTATTATTATTATTATTATTATTATTATTATTATTATTATTATTATTATTATTATTATTATTATTATTATTATTAAATGCTTTAGACCAGTGTCCGAAAGAAGAAAAATGTTAAGGGTTCCTATTTTTCCACTGTTTACCCCTCAGTATCATGTACAAACTGGCCCTTCAAAACACCCTTCCACAACATTAGGTTTTTTCGAATAGTGGTCTTAAAGGTTTTGGAACCCAAAGCCCTTTGTGTGCACTCACTTTGGGCCAAATGGGAGCTAAGAGTTTCCAAATAGGGTCTAGACACTCCCACTATTCCAGGTTGCTCCAGCCTTGGCAAAGATCTGTTGCTTCAGTGGCTTCTATCAGGTCATGTTTGACATAAAACTTTTGGGGCATGGATGCCTTGGGGCTCCTGCTAAATTCGAGAAATGGCGTCCCTAGAGCAAGACCCAAATGCTGTTTGTGTTTCGCACATGCACAGCTATATATAGTGGCCTATCTCTCAGGGGCCTCAAGACAATTGAGGTCCCCATTCGAAAATTCTCTAATAATGAGAACTAACAGGAAATCAACACATGGAAAGTATAGGGGGTGCTGTTTGTAGTAATTGTGACATAAGTGAGAAGATAACTTGCCGCTTGCAAGAACCAAACCTGCTGACTTTGAATTCAAAGGTTGCAGGTTCAGTCCTTGCTTGTGGCAACTTAACTTTTCACCCACTTAAATAGCTTCTTATTTTTAGCCCAATTATGTACTACTAATAACATCCCCTACACTTTCTTTAGTCCTAGTTCTGATTATTAGACCAATGTTGAAACGCCTGAAGGGCGACTTTGTACACACTGTCTGATTTGATTGATCTATCAGGAATATATTTTTCTATGTAACTTAGACATGTTGATATATAAACACCACAAACACATATTGGCTGGTAAAAACTATACTGGTAATCCTACGGAGCATTTGCTAATCATTCCTTAGGCCTCTCACGTGGGGATGTCAAGGCCTTGCCTCACTGCCGCATCGCGGGCCTGCTGGACGGCCCAAAGTTGGTCGTCAATAGCAGAATCCTGTAGTTTGTGGCTTACCGAATATTTTATCTGCAGCAGAACATATGTAGAAATTAATTATTTGGATGATAGCACAGCTTGCACAAGTTGCACAACGCTAGAGTGTACTAGCAGCGTTTCTAGTGCAAGGTTAGGTCACAGCTGAGCTGGTGGGCACTTGCAACTGTCCTGGCTTGGCTGGTCTTTTACCCACCACGTCTCTCCTTCTTAACCCTTGTTATATTATACTATACATGGCTATACTTGCTTTTTTTCTTTTTGTCTCTGCTTGTTTCTCTTTCTTCCTTGCTCCTTCTGCACCTCTCTTTCTTGCTACCTCTTTCTATCTTTTTCTCTCTCTCTATTTATTTCTCTTTCTATGCTATGCTTTACTACCTCACTTTATTCCTTCCCCACAATTCCCTTTCTTATGCCCTTTCTATATTGTTGTGCTACATAAGGCCCATAAGGCTACATGTCCTGTTAGCGTGCCTGGATAGCCCAGTGATTATGATTCTTACCTTTTGATCGTGGGTACACGGGTTCAAATCTCACCTCACAGAAAAAATTTATCGCCAAGCATTTCTCTTTATCTCACACTGTATTGGTTCTCACCCATCCAAATTATTTCATGCCATGCTGAACGAATTGGTGCATGTGTTCTAAGACTGAAAAAGAGTACGAAGAGAACATGTACCCTTTAATGATGATAATAATTTTCTATGTACGGCACACAGCAAGCCTCGGGCATAACTGCTGTGTTGTACGAAAATGTCAGTTCCATTGTATTCGATACATACACTCCTGCCTTAATATAGATATGTACACAAAAGCCTGCTTAACTTTTCAAGAACCAATATAACCTTAACACATTTAATGACAATAATCATCTTGCTTCATATATACTTAATGCATTGCTATGTTAATTGTTACTTGCAACTTGAACATTAATATACTAATTGCCAATTATATTTAATTATTAGAACCACACTTTTATTACTGTTGACATGTCGCTTATGAGATCACTTTTACCATGTATTCTCGTCACTATGCTATTGCTTTGTTTATTGGTTTTACTGGATTTGTCTATTGGATAGTACAGTGAGCTCTCAGTAGGTAGTGTTCACTGTAGAGCAGGTAAAGATACCACATGCACAGTTAGCAGCCGTACGCAAAAGTGCCTTGCTTCGAGTTTCTCAAAAAGTATGGAATCCTGCACAGAATATGGCACATCCTATTTTCTAAGGCAAAAGCCTTTAATGTCTCATGCTCGCCGTAACCTGCTGCATCCGTCCATATCCTGAATGCTAGCACAGTCTATGCTAGCACATGCGCTAGGTTCTCTTAAGGTTTTGTCAACACATATAACTTGGGATGATACCAGCCACAGCATGCAGTGCTTCCCCTAAAAAAGCCTTTAGCTGTGCTTAATATCCTTTAAGCTAATGTCACCTAATGCAAAGTATGAAGCACACACTTCTTGAGAATAGTAATAGAAAAATTAGAAGCTACAACAGAAGGCACTTTGATTGATCACAGCTGGTGACAAACACCGGGGCCATATGTTGCAGCTTCGCTGGTAAATCAAATCATCTGTTTGAAATGCTTGAGTGGTGAGGGTGTACTTTAGGCGCTCTTCTCGTTATACTGTCAGCAATCACGTGATGGCACAGCAGCGTGCACGGCAATGCTTCTTCGTCAGACGTCTCGTTGCAGCAGCTGAGTCGAATGGCTCCGACACGTACGCGTCTCCTTTGTAGCTCGGCCACAATCCGCCCACTTATGCGATAAGGGAGCCACATGCATCGCATTCTATTCTGACTAACCCTGTCTCAATGGGCCCAGGCTTTTATGGAACACACTTAGAAATTTACAAGGTGTCCTTTTTAATTCTGTTCTTGCTATCGACGATTCTCCAAGCGTTTGGTGCTGTCTTACACTGGCGTCACGAGGGCACTTTTGATTACGATCAGGGCCGATCAGGATTGGATTTATTGTTCGCAAACAACAAGGGTAGCTGTTTCACGGTCTGAACTAATCTGTATCACACTTGGCTTAGATATTAGTCAAATCACAATACGCATACCACGATGCTTTGTTTGCGATCATCTTGATCATGATCGGACTCGATTGCGAGTAAAAGTGACCGTGTAGCAGCACTTAATCTGGATTGAGCCTAATCCGGATGAGTCCAGATCGCGATTGAATAACCCGTGCAATGCAGGTAGTTGACTTTGATCTACTATCACAAAATTGCTTCTGTGAACGGTGTAATACAAGATGCTCCCACCTGGTTCCAGTGTACATAATTTCTTGGCTATGGCCAAATGATGATGCGCGAAAACAAGCAGTCTTTAGAAGTTCTCCCTGCTAGCTGTAATCCCAGCTTTAGCGCTATAGACTCTGTGACTAATAAATCAAGAGAAAAATATTGTATCACTTTACGTTTAACTAGAATAGAATTTCAGTGAGTGACAACAGACAACATTAGCAAAGACATGTACGCAGTTCTTTTTTAATATAGATTTCAATGACTGACACTGGGCATGACTTGTTGCATACACAAACTCTTTCGCACAAATAAAGAATGAAGAGCGTTCACACACAATGCAAAAAGCCAGTTTTAGAACATGCAAGCTGGAGAGCTTCATGTCCACGCTGCAGAGCATGAGCATCGACAACCACTTACAGTGTTCGTTTGGAGCAGCACAAGCAGCAAAATTTGGAATGTTTCGAAATATTTCATTTTTTCCTTCATGGAAGAAGCATTTTCACGACACTAATATTATACAAAAAACTGCTTAAATGCAAAATCCACACACTAACCGAGCCACACAGCTGGAAACATGACTGTCACAGCTAAAGAAATAAACTCTTCATGCAGGCATTCTACAAAGGTGATGAAAACAACGCTATAACTTGAAATGAATGAGCTTTCTGCACATTCAGTATTTTCTTTTGCTTGCAAAAGCAAAAAGCACAGATTGCACAAGCCACGCCTTGTGAGTGTTACTGCATGTGGTATGTAAGCCTCGTAACTATGATTGCAAGTGTGCACACAAATACCAGAAGTTATTCATTTCGAGTGTTAGAGCATATAGGTTGAGTAGTGGTTCCAAGCAGTGTCCCAAAACGTTTGCACATTGTTCATGAGTTGCATATTAGGGAAATTCAGGGGGTGACGGTGTTTATCAGTGTTTATAAATTTCTACGAACCCTGAATAATGTTGCATTACTCAAATCGCCAGCATGTCTCCCTGTGGTGGCTCCACAAAGGTCATTTGTCGCTATGACTGATAACTTAGCTCCCGTATGTGTTGAATGATTTTTTTTTTGTTCGTCGCGATAGAACTTCTTTTTCATCTAGAACAGGAAACAATACAGGTTTATAATAAACACTGAAAAATGTGTGAGAACAAAACGTGATGTAACCCACATTCCCTAGCCAGCATAGAACAGCTGAAAAATGTCCTGAGACAATGATTATGAACACATGTTGTAGAACATTTCTTAAATAACAAGGACTGGCAACGAGACACTTCTATTGTATCCCCCATAAAGCATCTTTTAAAAAGAAGAAAGCATGTACACAGAAATAAACTTAAACATCCACTTGTTTCCTAAAAAACAGCTCATTCGAAGACATTTTTTAACTAAGTAATCTTTCAAGAGCCAAGAATGCCATTTCCAATCCAATTAAGCTATTTGCATTGCAGTAATTATAATAAAAGAATACCTGAAATTATATGTGACACAACCTATTCAAGTCAGCCCTAATGCTCTTGACTTCAATTTTAACAAGTACACTGAAGTCTTTTGAAAAGTTTGTAAGTAAACATATTTTGATTGGTATTTGCCACAAGCAACTTTTTAAAAATTTGGTGGAGTACCTACTTCTTCTGGTGGTTTCCAAGTATTACAATAACATGCATGGGATGTACACATGAACAATCCAGAGGTGGGCTTTGTACCCTGTTAATCTTAATAGTTAAGAATAAAATCCATTTCAAGTTTCACAGATGTAAAGGGCATGCTTTTGTTGTTCACGCTGTAGCTGCCTTGTACGCATGTTTGCAGTAGAACTGCTGCATTTAGGCCTGCTTTATGTTCAAGGGTTAAAATTTATGCCTGCACATAAGGTATCATAATAATGTGGTAAGTAGTTGGCTTTAGTTCAGTACTGTGACACAGGAGAGAGACCAGTTACTCTTGTAAGTGAGTTTCATGTTTTCACAATGCTTTGAGGTAATTGAACATGAGGTACAAGTATGAAAAAGTGCGACAATCACTTCTTGCAGCAATACCATCTGCCCTGCGAAAAAAATGAGATCTTCCCCCACAGGTGGGGGGAGTAGACAAGATCGATTTTGGGCATTTCTTCTATGCTTTAAATGCAAGACGAAGGTAAGCCACAGCATAAAATATGGCAGGGACAAAACGGAACTAAACAAAAAGTGTTCTATTATATTTGCTGAGGCTTGTTCTGCTGCAATCAAAGAGACTAGATCAACCTGTCAGTGTTACACACTGTTTTGAGCTAGACTTGTCTCACAGAGCGATATGAAGCTTGAGATGCAAGTTTAAGAGAAAACAACGAAGTCATGAATGTAGTATTTTGTAGCGCAGCTGTTAACAGCGAAAATGTAAGAGTTAATGAAAGAAAGTGAGTCAGTTGACTTGTTTCAAAAAAACAGCACCTGGAAAAGATTTAGGTGCGAGACTATATGTGAAGACTGTAATTCAGAAACTGCAACCTGTGCAATTAACATGTAGAGTTCATGAAATTAACTCTAATCTCCAATATGCTTTGCGATAAGAGTGGAAAAAATTCCAGTTTCCAGTTTCACATCAAAAACTTATACATGGCTAATTGCAAAGGACTAGAGCAAATAGACAAAAATAAACACACAAAATAACCTTCAGTTATATAATGATATTCCTTCTCAAAAAAAAAAAAAGAAAACGAAGGGCAGAATTATGCAGCTAAACTAAAAAACAATAACAAAGGTGTATAAAAAAAGCAAGAAAGTAAAGCAAAAACTGCTACAAACAACAAAAAAACAAGCTTACATTTTAACCTCCATCTTCAGGAGCAATGACACTAGACACATGTAAATTGAGAATTGGAGAAAGGATTCATTAAGCCATTTAGTTTGGCTTCTGTTCCAATGCTCACGGGTATCGGTGAAAATAGGCCTGTGATACACTTAACAATAGGAGACGCTTGACCATTTTTCCTGGGAAAAGTAGCACACATAAAAATTGTTTCAAAAGAAGATCTAGATACAAAGATAAATACTGACAATAACAAAAATGTAGGGATACACTATTGACTGACTTTTGGGTCTCGCAGTAACACGTACCAAAATTGCACTCGAAATATAAAAATATTGCACCACTGACCCAGCCATGCCAACATGGCTTCAGGGCTGTAATTAGGAGCAACTAAAACAGTTAGGTGCTTCATTATCAGTAATACTGGTATTTCTTCACAAAGTAATGAATTTTACTCATGTTGGGAACCTTAGTTTGGATTAAGTGGCACGAGCCTGTAATCACGACGTCAATATTAAGGTAACAAAGCACATTCATGTTGCAGTGCTTTAGTTCAAAAACATACTATGGAACGAAAATGCTGCCAACATGGGCCAAACATTTCCACCACATATGCTACTAAACCCTAAAACAAAATTCAACAAACATACTGGATCTTACCTAAAAAGTATGCTGCAACTTGAGCTGTGAGTATTTCTTAAATCTGAACTATGTAGAATGGTAAGTAGTAACAGCTACACAAAATAACATCAGACAAATGCTCCAGGTGTTCTTCACTACACAAAGAGCACTGCTTGCTTACACATACTTTCTACAACAAACCTCAAAATTTGAAAATAAATAAATAAATCAATAAAAAGAGAGGAAAACAGAGAAATTATTGCAAAACAATGACTTAGCAGCACTTTCTTTACCAAACCGGATAGGTGAACCGAAGAGTTTGGGAAGTTTCTAAAATGTCCACGCATCTGACATATCTGTGCACATAAATCGTTTATGCACCATCATGCAAAATGATTCGGCAGAGCGTGGAATGTTGCTTCACACACAATTCAGTAACAAACAAAAAGTGAGAGAAAAGATGAGTCGACAACATATATCGCATAAAATAAATTGTAACGTAATTAGATAGAAAAAATAGAACACCTTGAAGATGAAAGAAAGTCATTAAATAAAATGAGGCAGCATACTCAAAGTAACGTACCCCCTTGTTCCAGCCTCTCTTTCGAAAATAGTTTCAGCTTAGCAAGAACATGCTAATGCAGACGCATACGAGAATGCTGAAAGCAGCATCTTAGAATGTGAACTGCGAATGGCACCAGCTTCTAAAACACTGATAAACCACAACGCACCAGGACTTCCTGGAATTCCATGACTCTTTTTTTTTTTTTTTTTTTTGTTGGATACGCAATTTGTTGACCATGACCTTACTTTAGGTGCGCTGCACAGACAACAGCAGAAATCGACAAGCATCATTTACATCTTTTTTCATCATGGCAGATATATTAAACAACTCTACAGTTGCAGATTACACTCCCTTCAGAAAGCTCCATACAACGTAAACATGCCCATAGAAGATACACCCTGGTGTCCCTTCATCTTCAGAAGATTTGCAATGGCAGGTTCGTAAATTGACGTGCGCCGCTTCGTGAACAGAATCAATTTCTCGTAGGACCTCATGCAACACTCGTGAAATCGACAGTAAGCCCAAATTTGTACCATTGTGGAAACAGTCAGTTAACTTGAGTTACCGTAATACATCTATGCCAGTCCAGTCGTACCAGGAGAACAGTAGAAAGAACCGGCCATATTTCAATTAAAAGCACTACGCAACTCAATTTAGACACAGTATCCACAAGACACGACTTGCAAGGACACTGTTGTTTGCTTCTACAGCTTTTGGTATTCTGGTACATGTCAACACTAATATGACCCTGCTACATTAGTACACACTAAATACCATGCAATAAACCTCAAGGCTCATTTCAATTAGCAAGAAAAGCTCATAAATGCCACAGTCAACATCATAGCCTCGCGCTATAGAAGTAAACCACTCTGTGTCTGGGGTACCGAGCCAGCCTTTCACACATGAGAAAGATGACGGTGAAGCTTGCAACCAGACTTGCCAGAAAAAATAGAGCGCCAACTTAGCAAGACTAACAGTCACACTCTTTTCTCACATATATTAACAAACACTAAAAAAACTCCCACAGCACACTATAAGAAACAAGTGTTTCCTAAAGGAAATAAACTTTTTTTTCCTCCATTCCGGACCTACAGTCTCTCGCACGAAATTCCTCGACACGCATGTTCAAGTTGAAGCAGTTCAGAGGTGGCTGCAACAGAGTTTCAATAATTTGCTCAATTCTGAGAGCAAGGCCTTGAATTAAGGGAAGTGTTGAATGCCGACTGAATCTCACACGCGTCACGGCGGTCTCGCAATAATGACAGGCTGAACCAACTGTGTGTGCCCTTGTATAGACTTTATCAACGCTGGGGCAAGCACCTCTGAAATGCTTCTAACTGTGGGTTTGTGCTTCGTGAGTGTGGGCCATTACTTCTCCTGCAGCCCAAAAAATGTTGTCCTTTTTATGGTGAAACATTTGTCCAGCCACAACAATAACTGTTGCACTGGTGGACAATTTCCTTTTCTAACGATGCATGCAATGTAACTCACTGTTAAGAATGCTACATGTATCCGCACTGTTCCCAACTGCAAACATTGAGCACGCAAGAGCTGGATGACGGAACAGCCCAAATGACTCCAGTTAAGTGTTGCTGTGTGAAATTGCACCATTAGATGTGCAACATCAATGCACCGCTCGCTGACATGCAAGCTATGAAGGCTGCTGCAAGCCTCTTTATTCAGAGCTTCTAACCTTTCAAACGAAGGTAAACTAAATGTCAGGCAGATAAGTTACGGCTGACACACTCAAGAATCGTTACCTAGGCATGTTGTTCTTTTTACTTTTTTAAAGGTGGACCACAAAAACACAAACATTTTACATGTCCACTGCAACAATGCAGCACAATGTGAATGTGTGTGTGAGTGTGTTTTACATTAGTGCTAAAGAAACGCTATTATGAGTATGAGTTCTTCTCTTTGCAAAACGTGTGCTAAGAGGCGCCTGTTAAAAGCCAAGCGCGCGCATTATGCTAGAAATACTTCCCAGTTTTGGGGGGAAGGGGGGTGTGTAAAACGATTTTCGTGACTACTTCTTTCACCTTTGAAAAAAAGTAAAAAGGCATGCACATGAATGCATCGCACATGTGCAGCTTCACGCAGTCCAGAGCATCCAGCTTCACAAGATCGTGACTGCACATTTGTTCCACGTAATACCAACTGGCAGTTTGCAGCAGCCGTAGAAACCTTTCGGGGGTATTAGTAGCCGACTGAAACGCACGCGAGCACTTTTGAATGTACAAAACTGCCAAAGATCTTCCCGAGTTTAGGCAGACCTCTGCAGACTAGACGATCAGAGAGGCCTTGGAGTGTGCAGCCCATACACCTTGCGGTCGATGGGTGGTACATGATTGGTCGCTGAGGGCCCCCAGTCGTGCAGGCCGCCCGTGAAGGACACCCGATGGGTTAGGCGATGAGCAATAGAGAAGCCACCGCTGCCTTCGAGTTGAGTGAGCACAATAATCACTTGCCTGCATGGAGATTACACAGTATTCTATCAGGGTGTCGGAACTGAACGAAAACAAAGACACAAATAAAAATCCACAATATTTTTATTTAAGAGAACACCGTAAGCGAAACGTTACTTATTATTTCATTCTGGAGTCCAACCGAAATATTTTAAATCAGTTTTCGGTTCGAGAGAAAAGCTGGTGATCCAGAACAACTGAGGTCATGCAACGTAAACATTGATTCATATCTCGTGAGACAGTATTAGCGCATATCTTAGGCAGAGATTTCAAAGTAAATGGGTTGAAATTTTGTGCAAAACATTAAGAGTGGCAACTGGAGGTGCTTTACAAATGCAAGTGGACCTAGGTGTGCTATTCACATAGAGCAGTATAGAAAAAACATTGTCACTGCCCAAGTTTTTTTTATCCGAACAGCGGTTTCACTGCGCTGCTTCTGAAACCATGTTCATTCCCTTGACAAAAGCATTGAGTCTACTCGAAGAATTTGCAATTCCCTTATGAAAAAAAATCATTCTTTCCTTATTACCATTTTATCACTAGTCTAATTTCAAATTTTTTTTTGTACACAAAGAAAAAGCATTATGAACCATAATCAAACATTTCTTTTCATTGCAGATAAAATACGGAACGAAACTTTTTCAGTAGAACAAAATTGAAACTGAAATGAAAAGCATTTCATTCCAACACCCAGCATTTCACAGCAGTGTAATGACAAGCAGCATGTACAAACATTTGAAATTTCGAGTGAAGTAGAATGCCTTTCCTGGTGATCAACATTACAGAAATTGGTATATGTAATTTCATTGTGTAAGCAAGTGGCGAATGGGGAAGGTTGCAAGTGCTACGACATGATATGAAAGACACGCTGGCTGCGCGTTCATGTCATCTGCAGGAAATGATCGGCTTAAGAGCTCAAGAAACTTATATGAGGCCCACCTATGCAAAGGTGGTATGCTGTCGACAGTCCTCAGGGTCGCTCTGGTGGAGACCACATTGACGCTTTCAGAACAGTCGCAGATCACTTGGACAAAGCGGTCTGGCAACCGGTTTTCCACGACCACCACCAGGCCTGCCCAGCCTTTTGTCAGGTAGTAGGCAGTCATGCCCTCACGCCCCTGGGCATATGTGCACGTACACGTTAAAATGGTTGATTGGGCGAGTTAGGGATTCATGACGGATTTAAATATGAGCGTGACAAGGAGGAAGGGACAGGAAAGACGAGGACAAGCGCATACTACCAACTGGAGGTTTAATCGGTAAGCTGTGAAATATATGCTGACAGATGAAACATTTCCCAAGCATATAAGACCACACTGCAAACCAAACGGCATCTGCCACTGTCTAAAAACGCAAGCTCCTTGTCAGAAAAAGAAATACACATGAAAGAAAACGAAGCGAAATGTAATGTGTCGGATTGATTTGCAACTTCGAAGCAATGTTTGATAGACCGTATGCAGGAAATAAACTGTACGCATGCTTGTGTGGCAGACACCAACCAAAATGCATACCCTGTACAGCTTACATGTTCAGCCAACAATGCAATCATAGTCAACTTGCACAAAATGACATCACAGAGTAAACATATGATCAAGCTATACTTGCCGACTAATATGCTCACGTGATTTGCCACGAAACTGGTTACTTAATAAGTGGAAGAACACCCACAGAAATATACTTAACGCATGGAAATATACTGTGCAGTAGGGTAATAACATGGGACCATCTGCCGCCCCATGTTGACATTCAGATGCTGGCATTCTAGTGCCAAACTCAGAAATGAAACTTTGGCCTTCCCATTTTCTAATAACGAACCTAAAATTGCTAAGATGACAATAAAGATTTCAAATAATGATACACAGTAGCATGTAGGTGCCTTACATACATCAACAGACTTCTCTGTTTTAATTATTGAGCCTTCTCTCTCCCTTAAGTAATAATTTACCTGTCCAAACTGATTTAGCATTTTACCTTAGTGTCTTTGTAAAGCAAAGTGCTCTGTCTGTAAATGCTACTGGGTGAAAAGCGAACAAGAGCGGCAGCCTACGTACCTCATGCCTCCTTCCCTTGGCCACAGTCAGGTTTATGATGGCATCGGCCAGTACGTTGGCATGCGGGATGACCGTCTCGACCAGCAGTCGCTTGGAGCTGTGAATGGCTAGCAGGAACTTTGGGTAATTGTCGATCTTGTGCAGGCTAGTGTGCCAGTGGTTGAAGGCAAGGCACACGACCATGTAGGAACCTGGGTCGAGCACTGCGTTGCAGCCGACGAAGCTGCGAACCTGTCTCTTGGAGTGCTTCACCAGCGGGCCCACAAGACCCGCCGCTGGGTCCTGCGCCCGGAACACAACCACGCACAAGTCCAACTGGCAGCGCCTGGAACGCTCAGAGCTCCTGCACAAGACGTTGTGCCGCACACATACAGCATCTGCAGAGTCCCCGCAGCTTTGTTCGTTAATTTGTGCACGCCGTGAATTTCGCTTTCATCTTGGCTCTTGCGGTCGCTACTGCTCGCACTTAGTTTGCAAGGATGTTCGTGAAGCACGACGTTTTAGGTGCCACATATGGCATCGGAAAATCGTGTTTGTACGCAGCCAAGCACTCGGCAAGCAAAAATTCACGATGCATGCGTGCGTCGTTGGAGCACCAAATCCAAATAATTCTTCCTTAAAAATATTTTCCCAATTTTGCGCTGTCAAGCTGGTGACGAGTCCCTCACATGGGTGCGACACTTACACACCTCTATACGGCATGTCCGCATGAACCTTTGTTTGGCACATGAGTAGTGCTTAATTTATTTTGCTCTAATCAGATAATGCAGCAATTAGGTACGATGTACTTGTGCATACGACCGGCACATAATATGGCACAATTACAGCGTCCGCTGATTTGACATTGCTAATCCACAGACCGGTCTAAAAGGAAACGATATGCCTCGCATCAGAGTCCAATTTTCCCCCTCATCTTTTTGGTGAAACTACTACTCATCACGTGACAGACTGCTCTTCTGCTCAGCCACCGGGGTAGATTAAGCTGGAAATCGATAAACACGTCACATAGGTTGTGCGACAATTTCTTCTGAGAAATTTAGCAGAAAGGTCTATCCTTAACTGCACAATTTAAATAATTCCCATGTGCTTGCTTATGAATTTAGGAAGCTTCTATATTGATACAAGACATGATAAACATCAAGGAATGGTCCACCAAGGCGACAAAGATGACAATTGAAAAAGAGCTCGTGTTGTTGTTGCCGCTCTGCCATCTTGGCTGAAGGACTCTGTTTACTCCGTGTACAATCTGTAAATATATTTCTTTCTACCTTTTGTCTGCTACCACCCCGTGACATTTTGGTAGAGGTGCTGGGCATCGTCAAGGGATGGTCCATCAATATATATATTAGAAAAAAGAAACACAAAATAAACAGAGAACTGTGCCATAGAATGCTGTCTAGTTAGTATCAATTTAGCGGATCAATTTCAACAGTGAGAATACTGGATATACGAGCACGGGGATTCTGAAACGGACATGACAAACCTTCAACAGCTAGTTGCTACAATAAAGGTCTCTCACCTCTGGCCTTCCTGAAAAAGGCCAAACTCCACTTCAGTGCCTTCGAGAACAGTAAGCAAGGTGACAGCTTGACTGTCTTTATCCGTCTGCGGCGGAAGCACGCCTTGCAGGCGAACCTCGTTCCAGTCGGGCCGCACTTTGCAGATGTCGATGCAATCAAAGAACCTGCAGGGAATGCATTCACTGTGAATAACTGCTGCCTGTAAACCTTGAGAGCACTGGAAGCGGAGCAAACAGTCCAGCTGTGCAGCCAACAGTTCAGCAAAAGTTCGTCTGGCCAAGCAAAACAACGATTAAGAAGTTGCAGCGACTAACCAAGTTGAGATGAAAAAACTAGCAAAGGCATTTCATGAGCTGCGCAGGCTTCTTCATCACATTAAAATGGTCAAGTGCCTCATTTGTTTAGTTTTTTATTCTAAAAGGTGGTGTACATAGAAGACAGCTACCATCCTGCGGCATGCTTTTTCCGCTCGACTTGTTCAGTGACCAAAAAGTCCAGTTGTGTGGCGATGCCGAGTAAAAACTTTCCGCCAACAAACTGCCAGAACTGCATGCAGCAATTGCAGCTATCATGATGTGACCAGGCAGGCTACAACAAGCTAATCAAGACAGGAATAAAAATGTTGGCTTTCATAATAAATAACTTAAAAGAAACATATAAATATGATACCGTGATACAAGGAAATGAATAAAGCACAAACTAGCAGTGCTTTTGTGAACACCCTTTACTTATAAGCCTCTCCTACTAACTTACAAATTTTACCAAACATTTAGGATAGCGGTTTCATAACCAGTGCCTCACAGGTTGGCTTAGCATAGCTACTGTGAAGGCGATAAGAAATGTAAACGGTTGACAGATGCTAGATGATAACCGTGCTGGCCGTGTTTGGACCAAGTATAAATGTATCTGTCAAATAGTCTAGAAAAAGCCCCACAGTTGCACTTAATTATATCATACAAATTTGTTTTGTTATGGTGAAAACATGCGAACATAAAAAGGACCTATCCTGTACTCACTTTAAAACATCACTGAATGACATCCAGAATACACCATCGTCAGCCCCATGCGGCATTAACGCTTCTCGCATTTCTGGTGTCCAGAGAGGAGAATTGTCAGACCAGTCACCTCTCCAAGCATAGTGGCCCCATGGATTTCGAAGGCGCACCAGCCTGAAATAGCAAATAGTCATTTAATTGTGAACAACACCGAAATGCAGAGTCAGGTGGAACGTCCAGACAATCCCAGATTACGGTACCAAACTGCAAAAGACCACTTTGAAAGGAATCACCCCTGCCCATCCCTATTCTGCCCCCAAACTGCTTGGAGTAAATCCTTATAGCCTTGTGCAAAACCAACATACAGTAACACATACAATGACAGCTATGACATTCTACTGTGCTCTTCTGTACTCAACACTTGATAACCTACTAATTATATCAAGTGTGAACCTTGTGATAATGCTGTATCTCTGAACAGTTGTGTTTTACGCCTACTTAGTACTCCATTTCGAGCAAATTTGCACCATCACGTGTAACTGATTTCAATTGCATTCATCACCCAAAGTCAAGCTGCATTGTTCCGAGTCGCCAAAAACCAAATTAGCCTTCTTGTTACTGTGTACATATTCCTAATATACACAAGAAGCGTCTACAGACAGAGAAACAGCTGCAATTCCAAATTTTTACAGCCCTAAAAAATTACGCCATTAAAAACAATGTAGTCATATTTCATGTCAACTGTGACTATAGTGTGATACATACTTTATCATTTACACAAAATGATAGGACTCACACTGTTAAGAATTATTTCATTAATTATTTAAGTTTAAAAACATTTGAATGTAATACTGGTAGAATTCAAACAAAGTACTTGAATAAAACAAAGATGAAAAATCTTGCTCACTAACCCATGAAAGGAAGACAGAGATGAAGTCTGTATATTTATGGTGTGTCTGATAATGGGCACAAGTAGGTTGCAAATAAATAAATAAACAAACAAACAAATAAATTTTCTGTTTTGTGCAAACACATAACATAGTTATAAAAGGAAGGAAATTTAGAGGCACATTTATTTGAAAATTGGGCTGATTTACTATATTGTGCTGGCTGGCAAGCTTAAATTATTGAAAATTTTGAAGCATTTCACATGAACAAATCTGTGCATATTAGTCCACACCTAACTCCCTGCAAAAGTAGTTTCACTGTAGTAGAGGAGTGATATGCCATGAACACACTTATCCAAGGAAAATCTACACTGCTGTGTGGCCTCACTTCAAGGTTAACTGAACATTTTACCCTCACATCCGATTCATTGTTCTTTAAGTTTGAAAGCTCGTTCTAGCGACTTATACGCTATAAGTATAGTAAATTTTAAAATGTAACACATTGTTCTGGTTGTCACTTGCATTCTAGTCTGCTACTATAAAAAGTTGCTTTAACTTCCCTTTGAACCAAGAAGAATCATATTCCCACATGCCTTGTTTAAATTAGAAAAAGAAAGATATCTTGCAGGTTGGTTGGGTAATGACAAATATGCTCATTTTTCATAACAATATGTAATACATACTATTCGAACTTGTTTTTAAATTATTCAACCAAATCAATATTCGCTTCGAGTTCGTTTCGAGCCTAGTAAATAACATATCTACATACTCATTGCGTTCCTGTTTTCTGGAATTATACTGAGTATAAAGTACTGTTAAATGCAACTTCAACTTTGAGGGAAACGAGCTATGGCAACAACTGCAACGTCCACACTTGCAGACGGAAGGAGTGGTCATGACCAGCTCACCTAACTGCATCAATGTCTTGGACATCTAGCACCGAATAGGCATGTCGAGGCCGCAGACCGACCGCATGGTAATCCTGGTCATTCACTTGCATATTACCGGAACCACAGGAAGCACCCATCAGGAACCTTTGTGCAAGGCAAAATGCACAATTAGTAAGCAGTGACATTTATTGGCATTTTACTTATCATAATAACTCAATTATTCATCCACGTCATATGGTAGAGAATATCCTTTTGAGAGTTTATTGATTTCAAATTAATCACTGAGGGCATCGAGCATTAATTACTGCATTAATCACATGCACTGCATATTTCACATGCATTGTATACTTCACACTGTCACTGTATGTTTCACAGTGTCACTGTATACTTCACAGCGTCACTGTATACTTCACATTGTGACTGTGCTCACCCAGCAGCTCTTGAGCTTAGCAGCTGTGCCCAAATCAGGTCCTCATCAATGCCTTCTTCATTTGGAGAAGACGAGTCTGAAAGGAAAATAGAACAAGCGGCTTCTACCTCGAACTATCATAAGGAACCACTGAGGCAGGAACCACTTTTCATGCAAATATTTGTAATTATTGTTAAGATTCACACAGGCAAGTGCTGCACTGTGATGTTTTTACAGGCATTAAGAATCATTTTCCGAAGACCTAAATGTAGCATGACAGAGAATGCTAGAATTCCTCTATACACTTACAGAATAAAAATGTAAAAGCGATAGCAGCACTGCAACAAAAAGAAAACAGAATAGTAAGCTGCATTGCAGTGTGTAGAAGGCAACGAAGCATAAAAATGACCTGTTATGACAAGAAAAGTTCCGAAAACTGGGCTAGTTAGTAGAGCACACCACAAGTATAAAAGATCTGTCAAGTGCATATCGAGGGCAGTAACCTTATATGTTATTTTGCTATCTGTGTGCTCAGAAATTGTGTAACAGCTGCCATTATGTTCCCAAATACAGTAGGACTTCACTCGTAAATTTTCCAAGCTACAGCATCACTGCCGACAGGAGCACAGTTTTCGTCATGCTAACACCACGCCAGCTATGCTTGCGTAATGTGTCTTTCTGGCAACTAGAATATCTAATTTCTGCTGTCCCTTCAAAACATATTACACGTGCACCAAAAATGTTGCTGAGCTTCTAATGCTGTCTAATCGTGCTCACCAGGAGTTCTAAAACATTAATGTGAACTCTGTGTACTAAATACAAATAATGATCAGTACAGTATTTTTACTTTGTCCAGTTTAGTTTGCTTTCACAGCCTAAAGCCAGACATTTTCCATAGCCAGATTTTGGAACTGTCATCTGCTATTGGTAAACTGCAAAGTGTCATACACTGTGCAGCATAAAATTTAAAAAGGGACAATGCCATTTGCCACTAAAGCATAAAGGTTTCTCCCCACAGTGCACAACTGTGCCAACTCCTGCCTTATATAGCTGCAATCACCAGTGTTCTTTGACGGCCAGACAAAGCCTGTTTTCATTCCAGCGCAGTGCCAAAGAATGCAGCAAGAATACAAGAGAACTAGCATACTGTGGCAAAGAGAGCGATGACCTTTACACATGTATAATGAACCGTACATGAGCATACAAAGAAAATAGGGCATTTCATAAACTCACATTGAAGAGGCACACTTTCACATGGTGCTCCAGTGAATGTTGACAGCCCCTCGATGCAACGACCAGACACGAGTGCTTCGTAGCAGCCATGAAGCTTGGCCACGGCCTTTTCAATTAGTGGCACCCACAGCTGTTTTCGTTTAGCCTGGGATTATTTAGATAAAAAGAAATCATCATATTAAGGGCATTGCATAAATATGCTGAAAAATAAGAAATTTTCTCGCATATAACCCACCCCTGTATATAGCTTGAACCCCTGTAGTGTAGTATAGTGACGCAATTGTGTTTGCAAAGTGTGGTGTGTAGTGGCACCGTGGTGTTGTGTATGACGTGTTCGGAGGCGACGGCAGCGGTGCTTCACGATTGAGCGGCGGAGGGACGACGATGACGTCGGTGCGAAACGCCACGCGTGTAACTATGGCCCGCCAAAAGAAGAGAAAGTTTGTGCCAAAGTCTGCATGGCCCAAGGCCCTTACGGACACCAATGGGAAGCAGATACAAGTAAGAAGAAAGAGGAGACAGTCGAAGAAGAGTCGAAGGCAAAACGGTTTTGAGCAGGCTGGAGTGAAGATCGGTTGTGTCACACAACTGCGGTGTTGGGTTCCAGACCTGAACATGTGAAGTGAGACAAGGCCAGGATGCTCCAGCTGCCCAGGGTGTACTCGGAGGTATGCGGCCTTCCAGAGTTCTGGCCGTGACTGTTCAAGGTCATGTACCAGCTGACTGTGCCTCGACTTCAATCCTGAACTGCCAGCGGAGAGCAGAACCTTCCGGATGGCATTCACCTCCTCAAAACGAGGCTGAGCCTAAAAGCAGCCGCAGTTCTTGCGAAGGCAAGAGCTGTTGGGTTTTCTGAAAGCGTCGACGTGTGGGCCAACACGTGACTTCAGCTACTGGGATGTCCCAAACATCCACCGCCTCAACCCACCAAGCCACCAGCGCCATCAACACCACTGATGACTGTTTGCTTTCACAAACCTTATAGCGGGACAACTTATAGGACATATTTTAGTTTGTCAGCTTAGGCTCAGTGTGCATTTTGTAACTTCATCTCCTTTTTCTTCACTGTACATAAGGTTTCTATTTTTATTGTTTTATCCTAATGGCTTCGTCGTTTTTTAGCTCTGAGATTTTCTCTCCGAGCAACGATTTAGTTAAATGTAAACCTACATTACAATCCCTAACTTCAACTCTACACGAAGAAAAAAATTTATACATATAATCCCTGCATACTTAACACATGCTTCCACTTTTTAAGCACATTTTTCTATTTCTTTTGGTGAGAGCTATATGCGAGAAAATATGTTAATATGCTTATAAGCCCTTCCACATGTTCGTCGAATAGCCTGTAACTCGGTGTATACCAGCTTGGAGTGAGAGAATGACGATAACAGTATTCTGCTCAGTATTTAGTGATATAAAATTAACAACATTGATAGCGTGATACATGACAAGTTATATTGAAGGAACACATTTACAGCTGAAGAAACACGTTTACCACGTTTACAACTGAAGTTCCTTCTACAGTGGGCAGCTAAGTGAACAATGTGCAGTTTGCTTTGAAGGCAAAATAGTACGGCATTCTTACAGCCTCTGCTACATGTAGGAATGTCCTATCCTTTCATTTTAATAATGAATGTTAAAGATCATAAAAAAGAATGCTAATAATCTGCTCCTCAATGGCACATAGGCAGTGTCAGTAAGCAAACTACTCAAGTGACAAACTTTTGAAGGTTTTACAATGATTATCATTTTCTAGCAATTCCTTAAAGCTATGCTAGAATACCTTCTAGAATAATAATGAGGTACTATCTACACATATTTATGTATAATGTGAACAGATACTTGATTACACCACTTCACAACGGAGGCATCGCCTAATGAGAATTTTTTGTGTCCCTGTTGTTTTGTACATACATATACACAAGGCATGTGTGTATAGACGCAGTCTACATAGCGTTGGCTAAATAACTTAGTTGCTTTGGTATAACAAAACTAGATTGCTTGTGGTTAACCTTTCTTGGCCTTAAAAACGTGCATTAGCTGAGTGTTTTACCGTGCAATTTTGTTTTGAAAGGTACCACAAGCATTCATTTGCCTTGATGGCCAGCAGTGAGACAAAGTTCAGAAAGGTTAGGCTAGGAGTACCTGGGAGTACACAAGGCAGCCCTTGGCATCACACGGCAGCAGGTCATCAAGCAGCACCGTCGTCCACTGACCATCCTTGCAAAGCCGCACCTGGTACACGCCTTGGTGACAGATGGCGCGAGTCACCATGACGCGCTCCACCAACTCTGGCTGCTCGGCCAACACAGCGAGAGCTGACAGGAGCCAGCAGTTGCCAAGAATGCCTGCAGATCATTATTGTAGACAATGGTCCTAATAGAACAAAGAATGCTGTGATGGCTCAGCTTGAATGCAACGTGAGCATAATGTAGATGGGAGGTACTGTTGATTTTGATTAATCATCTTGTCACAAAAAGAAATGGAGACATTAGCCAGAGCTGAAGCAAAAAGCCAGTACGAGGTAAAAAACACCCAGAAAGGTTAAGCTAACACGTAGTACATAGCTATTACTAAGTAAACTTTCCCACACTATTATTATTACTATTATAGCTCAGCTATTATTAAGTAAACTTGATCATAAAGACATCTTTCAGAAGCAACACTTCAATGTCATAACCACATTCACTGACAGAAAGATGTATGCATAGAAATTCCATAACACTAAGAAGGCTAATCTTGTAAGAGAGCACAGTTTGATTATTACAAAAGTGGAGAAGCATGTCTATGGTTCCTACTGTTCCACAGTTCAATTTTGGGGGTCAAAAGACGGAGAGAACGAGAGGCAAATCTGGTGACAGGACTGACCTTGGGATATGTCAGATGGCATTGGGGTACGAAACACGGTCCACGAGATTTTGGATTCCTTGGGGTCACAGGTTATTTCAAATGGCCTAAGCCATTTGACTGCAATTTCTTCCCTTGGCTCATCAGGGTTGTAGTACAGAGACTTCAGCAGAGGTGGAAACGAGTCGTCTACAAAGGGCTCCCGATTCTGCAGAGCAATACGTAGGTGACAAAATGCTCAACCATAAGCTACACTTGTGAATACAAAAGGTCAGCAGGAAGTGAATTTAGTAAAACTGGCTTGTTTGGACCAACTTAATTTGAGCTAGTTCTTGATTAAATTTCAGGTAATCATTCTTCTGGAAGACTGCTAGATGTGCTAATGGAAAGCAGTGGTCTGAAGAATGGAATATAAAGACATAGCAGATTTATACAATGCTGAAGACAGTTTACAAACGTTCGTCAGTCTCTACTTCTAGTATCATAGTATCTAAAGTGAAGTGAATCCTACAGGTTGCTTGAACTGATGATTCTTAGCTATCTATTATCTGACTGCCATTTTCTTTAGAGATTCCATCTTAAACATGTGCCTTTCTAACACACAGAAACAGAGCTGAGTGCCTCTTTTACACTCACCGATTTGCAAAATGAGACAATGTGGTCCCACCGCTCTCGTGCCTCGCTTTCTTCAATGCGCCGCAACTCTTCCATGAGTTCACTTTCACCACGCCCAGTGGCGCCCCGTGGCCGTGCAGCCTCTGGCCGAAGGGACACCAGACTACGCGATGTACAGCACATTTCACAAGCTGCATGTGGGCCAGAATTGAGAAACGTACATGATGGGCACTCCCAAGCATCTTCACCGGGCTCTCCAAGTAATTTGGTCATGCGTCGGTTGCGAGTGCTGGCTCGTGCTGTTCCAACGTTAATAAGTGAGGGCCGCTGGGTACTGCAAGCACAGCACTCAGCGAGGTGGTTTGGGTTACGCAAGGTGCAGTGAGGACACACCCAACTCTCGTGAGGTTTCAGTGTCTGGTAGCGTTTCGCTGCAACACTATTTAGCTTGGAACCACCACAGGCACTGCAAAATCGGTCCTGACCTGGGTTGATCAATGTGCACTTCACACACACCCACCGTGAAATGGTACCGCGGCCATCAGAAGTCCCACACACTTCACAGTTCGAGGCTGAGGATGGATTTTGAGAGAAGGAGCACCCCGAACACATCCATGTATCCTCTTTCGGAGCAGCCAGGCCATTACCAATAGCAGGGCTTGACGGAGAGCTCTTGCGCCCATCCATCGTCTGAGTTCCTTTGACTTCGGAAAGGGAACGACTTCGTCGCGCTGTAAAATGGCGCTTCTGAGAACCCAGAACTTCGGCCAGAAAGCCGAGGCTGAATGCATTGCGTGGTAGCAACAGTGGAAAGGTCGCCGCTGGCATGCGCGACAGCCCACAGCCGGGGCACTTTGCGCACGATGCCTCGTTGTCCCGTGAGCAGCGCTTGCACACCCATGGGGAATCCAGAAGTGTCACATCGTCTGCGGAATGAGCATTGGCAATTGCAGAGACGAGCGCGCCACCCTCTGCACTCAGCCTGAAGAGCCTGTTCAAAGCTCGTCGGATGAGTGGCTGCTGCCTACGCCGTGGTGGCTCCTCAATTGTTGGTACAAGAGACGATGGGCTTTCCGGCGGTGTCGCATAATCTGCTGAACTGATTGTTGTATCACGACCAAGTGTTTTTCCGTTCAGGGTTCCAGTGGCAACAATGTCATCACAGAATGGCTCTCCGCAAGCCGCACACACCTTGTTAGACAAGGAATTCCATTCTTGGCACTGGAAGCAGTACCACTTTTCGCTGAGACGTGATGGTGTACTCGGATCGCTAGGTTCATCCTTCTTTGGCTTCTTCTTCTTGATGCACTTGACAAATGTGTGGTCCAGATAGTTTGCTGGTAAGTTCTCGTTGATAACAACTTCTCCTGCTACAACACCATTGCCATTGAGACCACTAGCATCTTCAGATAGGCACTGGGAAAGCTCTACATATAAGGGCTCGTCGTCTTTAGCAGATTCTCCAGAAGAATCCGTTGTATCATCTGCATCTTCTGGCGGTGGGGGTAAGGGAAGGTCGTCTGGAATATCATCTATGACAGAGTCATCTTCGTCCTCTGGCAATCCATGCCAGCTTATGCACCGGGGTTTCTTCTCTGGTTTTTCAGAAGTTGCAGTGTTATCATCACAGGGTAAGTCATAGATGTGCTGTTCAGGGCTCTGACTCGAGTTCCTGATATGTTTATTTACAGGAGAACAAGGAAAGAAAGGAGAAAGAGAGAGACAGAGATAAAATATAAGGTGTGTGAAGAACTACCATCAACAGTAAACAAACATGACAGTAAATAATATGCTGGTGGAGCAGAAATTTATGCTGTGCGCAGTTGCTCCCCAATATATTAATTACTCTACAAACTACATTTCTAGAGGCAGTTGCTATAGAGCTTCTTGCACACAATCAATGAAAACAAGTGAAAGTCAGCTATAAAAACAATATTATAACATGAGAAGACGAAAAGTTCAAACTCATGAAGTAAAGGGTAAGAGTAAGGACCTACATGTTCTTTAGCATCGCCAATTTTTTTTCAACACCCAGCATACAAAGGCAACCTCCATGCAATTTGATTACAAAACATAATATAAATTCTGCCCTTTTGCCTTAGCCAGAATTATTTTCTTTTTTCTCCCATTAGATTTGAGAGATTGTATCATGTTCCTGTGAGCAGCTTTGATTTTATTTTCTTTATTTTTCTTCTAAGCTTTCTCTATTGCTCTGCAGTGCACTTTGAGTGGTGGGATTGTGCATCTTACATTGAATTGTTAATTGAACTCGTTCCTCAATCGGTGACATTGCAAACAGCGTGTTTTAACTGTGCCAGGCACTTGTGCACATTGAATTGTGCGTAAAGTGCAGTTTTCTCAAAGGGAAGAGCTTTCCATCCGATTGAGACTTCGACCACTTTTACACCACGCAACTATTTTATACTCTGCACACACAGTTGCGATCATGCGGCCCATGTGCTGCACTTGTTCATTTACAATGGTTAAACATGGCAAACGAGCCACGAAGTTGTAATGAAGATGTTGTTCAGTTGTAATATTTTTTTATTTATTTGTGCATTATTAATGTTCAAAGTAACATGGTAGTACTGTGCATATTTTAGAAACTACAGCTTCTGTTGCTGTGCTGTTAAGAAGCAGAAATTATAAACAGACCCTGCATTGAAAGATATTAGTGGTCTGTTATGACAGCTAATGAGGATATACTATGTTATGTGCAGGGCCCTTCATTTTGAGAACTGACCCACAGATCAGTTCACTCCTCCTTGAGCACTTCCAGAAAGCTAAATAAGGATTGGATTAAACTTGATCTTCATAAAGCTTGTGCCTGAATTGGCAAGCACCTTCTGCTGTTCTTGATTATGTGTGTTTTTTAACTAGAAGTTGTTCTTGCAAGCAAGGACACGCCGAAAAATTAGGCAGATCCCACGTACCATGAGAATTGATGTTACGTAAAGCATGCGGAGGGACGGTGACTGTGGTGTAAATCTTTTTATAGAGCGAAATGTTATAAAGCAACGCTAATGATAAATACAAATGTGTACACACAGACTTATAATGAACAGTCACACATGTTTTATATATTCAGTTGTATGTATATGCTTCCCATCCTCCCCTCCAATCTAAACAAAGGAAGAAGGAAATTCAGGAATGAAGGTAGGTGAGAAGGAACAGTCGGTATGCTGAATGGGGTAAGTCAAAAGGAAAGATGAACAGTCCACAAAAGAGAAAGAAAATATGAGGGTTGGGGTGGAGGGTTAATTGCATCAAAGAGTAGAAAGAGAGGTGGAAATTTCACCATATTATGGTTGTCACAAGGAAGCACCATCTGGTAATAATAATTTCATGGGGATTCATTCATTCACCTCTTTATTTCAGATAAATTGTCTTGCATGCAAGGGCAAAAGGCGAATGTGCTCTGGCTGATGGGACCTTAGCACCCAAATGCACACTCAGAGCATGGACTAACAGAAATAACATTCTAACTTGTTAATACATACAAATGAAGTTTCATACTGGGTGAACAAAATGCATAGTTTTGTAATAATAATAATAATAATAATAATAATAATAATAATAATAATAATAATAATAATAATAATAATAATAATAATAATAATAATAATAATAATAATAATAATAATAATAATAATAATAATAAACACCAAGCCCGTGCAGAACACACAGCACAGTCACAGCAAAAGTTGGAAGTACGGCCTTTTGAAAGCCTTTTTAAAACACTCTTGGAGCAGCTACTACAAGCACACAAGCACGGTACCCACTACACCATAAATCGTCAATATTTCTGGGTAGCGGGGAAGCGTCCACAAAGCCATTATTTGCCGTTCTTTGAAAAAGTGTGGTACCCTCTACACATGTGTAAGGTATGCACTTTGTTGACGCTATGGCTGACGATGATGAAGAATTATACCTGTGGATATTGTAATGGGTTGGAGCATTCAATGACCCACTCTTTAAACAATTTGAATTGTGTGATGCTCGATTGTTACATTACTGTTCTAAAAGGTGTTATTACACATGTTAACGCATTTCCTTACCCAACATGAAGCCTGCACAGGGTCAGCTTGCAACTGAGTTTCAAGCACTCAGTGGTAGCGTACTGGGCTGCTATGCTGAGGACCTGGGTTCCATTGCCTTTCTGCCCTCAGTATTTTTATTTAGATTCTTTCTTATTTCTTGAAATAGTGATTACAGGTGGCAGCAGCAGACAACTATGACACCAGAATTGACCTTTGTTCTCATCTTATAATAGCTTTTGGCTGTGCAAAAGTCATGAAACAACAAATAATGAAGCCTAAGGAATATATAGCTACTGCATACACAACTTGTCAATCATGAGAACTGGAGAGGAGGTGAGCTTTAGTATTTTTTGAAGAAGTAGTGGGACAGTGATTTCTGTACAATTTCTATGGCCTGTGTTGCGCATTGACAAAATTTGGAATACTTTAGCATTTGAGTTCCACAGGTGGTTTGCACAAGTGGAGTTCTGTAATGGTTTCACCTTAATTTTTAAGAGCTATTGCTATTATATTGCAGTTTTATATATTTAGAAGGATTAAGCTTTATTTACTTATAAACATGGGAGAGCGAATTCAACTTATATAATTGATTCACTTATAGAACAGTGTTCTTAAAAGTACAAGCCTATGTGGTCATTGTATGAAAAGTTTTGACATATTGTATTGCTTGTTGCTGCAATCTTGTCAACCTCACAAATCTAACTTTGTTTGTAGTAGAACTCCAAACCAGGATTCCGTAGTGAAGATGTGAATGAATTAGGGTGTAATATTACTGTTTCGAACTTGTGGAAACAAAGTTTCTAAGTTTCTGGTATACACTGAGGGACTTTGTTTTTGTCGGAATATACTCTGAAAGGCGCAGGAAGACTTGACCAAACAAGGTCAACAGAACCGTTTATTACATGGTGTCTGTCGTGGCTACGAACAACAACTAGAAGGAACGATGATGCTGGGTATGTACAAGCGAGAACGATGAAGTGCTTGGAATGTGCTTACAATATGTTGGCATGAATTTCATTAATATGCTGGGACCAAACCAAGTGGTGCTTTTCAAAAGAGATGCCTAAAAACTCACAGAAAAAAGCACATTCAATTACATTGTTTTCAAATGTGAGCTAAGGTTCAAAATCATCAGGTTTGTTGAGTGCCTTGAATACAATAATCCTTGTTTTACAAACATTCAAGCTTAGTTTATTTATATTCAACCATAATGATAACTCTTGTAATCATGTATTACCTTGAATGCGTAAGCACGGTTAGAAATTCCAAGAAGTTTGATTTTTGTTGGTTTTTATTGTGTATGTATGAGCCTCCTTTGAAAAATTATACCATTATACCTGTTGCACAAATCATGTACATACAGATACTATGGAAAGCAGTAGCTGCCCTGAGGAAAAGTCTGCTTGTTGAAATATAGAGTCCAGCACAACCTGTGCTCATGAATTTTGAAACTCTTCAAGCTTTCATCTTCCCCTGGTATCATTTTTTTTTTCTTTTTTTTCATTATCTCACGAGATATATCACTTGTACCGAAAGAGAGACCAATGCAACAAGCACGAAAAAAATTGCCACAAAAATTCTTAATTTTGGCTGCCAGGAAACAAAAGCAATACATTTCTTTCCGATTCTTTCATAAATATTCACCAATTTTGACTCCGAAACTACATTTTTATATCTCGAAAAACAAGGATCCTAGATAAGCGTTTTTTTTTTTTAACCTGGTAGTTAAAGGCGTTGATCTTCTGCTTTTGCAGAACGCCCACCGATCTCAACTAAGGTGTCAGAAACTGCATTCGGAAGAGAGATTTCGAGTGTCTCCTAATGTTCCGACACACCGTTCCGGCGATTGTGATGTCACGTAGGTGCGTGTTTCTTTCGCGTTCACGTGGGGCGCGACGACAACGTTGCCGTCCAATTACGCTTCCCAACCGTCGCTGGGTGATGACGCGCGCTCGCGTGAGTAATGCATCGTGTCCTTCGCGCCGACGATACCGGCGTTTTTGCAAACCCAAAAACAGATACCCGCAGTTCCGCGTGGGCGAGCATATCGCCGCCCTTCAGTCGGGAAACTCGCCGACGTCAACTACGCGCCAGTCGGTTTGAACTATTCCTTTTCCCGACGCGTAAGTCTGCAAGGATATCGAAAGAACGCAGGCAGCACCGAAACGCCGCGCACAAGCGTTTTCCGGGGAGCCGACAAGAAAACAAGAGCTGCAGACTCGGAACCATCGTAAGTTGATCAGCTGTGACGCCCGATCGATCCGCCCCCGCGTCTCGCCGCGTGCGTTTTGTGGAACATTTCATTTATTTGTTTCACTTAGTGCGAGTCTTGCTCGACGGGACATGCGCCCGGGTGCTGTTTCCCCCCCGTGCATTGAACTTGCGTTGCAAGGTGCGCGATCAATAAGCCGACATCAAGTGCATGCCAGTGCGGGCCTCTTTGGGAACTGTTTACCGTTAGCAAGAGAAAAAGAAACGCTAAAATAAACGTATGTGTATGTGCGTGCACACTAATTGCTTCGCTAGAACACACAGTGCAGTGTATAAACAGTTTTGGTGATGTTTGTAGTGAGATGTAGCGCACTGGCATCATCTGCGATTCAGCAGCTTTCGAACCGAGCTTGCTCAGCTGTGTTGCTACCTGTGATCTTTTGCAAACATAGCGCGGGCTTAACAACTCTGCCATTCGGCAGAACGGTAATAACCACAAGAGAAATAATCGTGCAGTAGTTCTCCCGATATAATGTTTATTGAATGCGCGCTTTGCTCGCTGTATATTTTATTTCTCTCGAAAACAGAACAGTCATGCTGGGTGGCATGCGGGTTCGAAGCACTACATTTACGGATTACCTTGCAGGAGCAACGGAAAGAGCTGCGGGCTCCACACGGCTCTCCACGCGACGTGATGTAAGAGTGAATTTCGAGGAGCCGTCCTTGGAGTTTTGTGGCAATGGTTCCCTGGATGCATCGTCGTCTTCGGGCACCGTTCGACTTGCGCCGCAGCGTATGCAGGATCCGCTGTCTGTCGGGTTTATGGAGGTACAGTTTTTGCAGTGCCATTGCAATACGGAAGCGTTGGAGCCCATCGCGACCCGACTGAGCGCGTCGAGTAGCGGATAGGAACGTTTCCCTACGGCTCTAGTTTCCGACGACCGCGCATACAGTAGCCAAAACGGGCCCACGTTCTTTCGATCATTGCGATTTTTAGGGCTACAAACAACACTTCGAGGATTACACAGCACGATCTAGGTTTCGTTAGTTCTTGTTCCGTGCGCGTCGCTAGCTCGCTAGTTCGCACAGTGCACGATAGGCGGCTTCGCGTGTGCTGCTTTCTCCTCATATTTTAAGTCTTACAACTCAAGATATCGCTCAAATCTTACACGATACAATTACAGAAATTATTAGTCGAACAACGATTTTTTAGGAGATACGTATTATTGTGATAAATTGTGTGTGTGTGTGCGTCTTGTGCGTGGTGACACTTCCGGCATGATGCATCAGAGGGGGCGAGGCGGTCTAGGGGTAAGTTTACGGGCTGCGCACGTACGGATCGTGTCACGAATGAACTGTCGGTAACGTGACCTCGCTGGGCGAATTGAACGTGTGACAGTGCTTCGACGATGATATTCGTGCTCCCTTCGATCCTCCTCACTCACACAAACGATCGGTTGTAGGAAGCTCAAGAGCAACAGCGAGAGTCTTCGCACGCGAAACGGTGCCATGGAGGTAGTCTACGAAGGATGGCTCGTCAAATCGCCGCCGGAGCGAAGGATCCGACGAGCGGTAAGCACTCCGAAGCAACCTTGTGTGTTCTTCTTCCTGCAAGCCTCTGTTTGAGCTTTGTTTTTCTTTCAAGTGGTGTCTTCGTGAGGTGTTGAAACCACTACTCGATGTGTCTGCCGGGGGGGAAGAGGGAGCGGATAAAGACACGAAATAACAACTGGTTTCGGTCGCCCCTTTTCGTTCGCGTGTTTGACGTTGTTTCGTCGTCTACGCCTCGTATTGTTTGACGCGTACCTCGTTTACCTTGAAGTCACAGTCGCATACGTCTACACCTCTGATTCATTGTGGCGATTTCGTGCAGCTCATACTCGCGGCTCTGTGGCTGACATGTCAGCTGTTCGTTGTAGTGGGCTAACAGCCGGGCTGTCTCTTATGCAAGTTACATATCACTGTTGCAAGAAGACAAACACTAAAGCGAAGCAAACCGCAACAAAATTTAAACTGTGAGCGCGGCACTTAGTGACAAGTTGATTGTCACACATGACAGGTTGTCACCGACAAAAAACCAACGTCACTACCGCCGAGTAAAATGGGGAAAACGCGTGCGCTGCAGCTGCGCTTCTTTTCCTTCGTTGCGCAAGGTTTCAGTTATGTAGGAACCGTTTAGCTAACGTTCCGGACTGCTGCCTCCTTTCTGTTTCTTCTTTTCGCTGCGGACTTCGTGCCAATGCGCCTGGAATGCGCACGACGAAGCCGTTAAGGAGGAAATAAAGCGTGCGGGCGAGTTCAGCGCTCGGAAGTTGCGGTTCACGGAAACGTCGTTCGGCAAAGGGCCGTGTCGGAACAATAAGTGCCCCCCCTGATAAGACAGTATCCAGGCGGAACCACATAGCGGCAGTCTTGACACGCCGTGGGCGCAACGGCCTGTCTGGGCTAGTGATAAAAGACCCCGCAAGAGAAACACTTTACCGGCAGTCCGTATCCCTGCAAGCGCGACCGCTCTTGCTTGCAGACAGTTTCGCAACGTGGAAAACACAGAAGGATGTGTAGAAATAAGTGGAGTTAAACATTGCGTTGTTCCTGTTTTTGCTTTACATACTGTAGTCCATAAACAGAACACACTTGTTTTGCATTTATGAGCGTCACCGAGTTGTAAAAAAATTTAGGGAGTCTTTGATATGAGGCACATGTTCTGAAACATGGATGAGGAAAATATGCTGTACATAAAATGACTGTGGGTAGCTCGTCGCTATAATTTTGACAAGCTTGTTAATAACACTGAAGCATTCTAAGATGTAAGGCAATGTAAGTAGCTTATGTGTGTGTTGTTTCTCCTGCAGTTTTATACTGTTTGATGTCTGCATTGTGTGTTACATTGTTTATTAGCACATGTGTGCATTACAGTTTGAAGGAGAAACATGCATGCTGATTGGAACTTTTACAATGAGCCGCATCGCATGCTTTCTTTTCTAAATAGTATTAGTGCCCCGCCGCCGGGGTCTCGTGGCTAAGGTACTCGGCTGCGGTGGCAGCATTTTCGATGGAGGCGAAAATGCTGTAGGAAAGCGAGCTCAGATTTGGGTGTACCTTAAAGAACCCCAGGTGGTCGAAATTTCCAGAGCCCTCCACTACACCGTCTCTCATAATCATATGGTCGCTTTGGGACATTAAACCCCACATATCAATCAATCAATTAAACAGTATTATAGTGGTGTAGCTGTTCCCTAGTATTAGCAATGTTATGGACATCTACACATGTTTGGAATTTGCTGTACACCGTACACCAGTAATTAAACTGTTGCTTGATAAACCAAAGAGGAGTGCTGAAAAGGACAGGACGCAACTGTATCATGTTGAATTTCATTTCTTGATGTGCACTGTCATACTATGCCACGTTTTTTATGTGAACTGAAAACATTTGCATGTATGTGCGCACAAGTACTGTCACGTTTTCCCCCTCCTTCACGGGCACATATTAAATATGAACACAGGATGGATAACGAAATGCATTACCGCATTAACATGTTTTCCAGCATCTGTAACGATGACTTGAGCTTGTTAAGGCGTTTGGAACGTAAAGGAATTGCGCATTTAGTTTAGGAAATAACACTTTTCAATTTCGATTGCAAAATTGTGCTTCAGCATTCGGTTCCCACAAGTATGATATCAAGAAAATATTTCTCCCGTTTGAGACTGTGTAGGGCAGCTTTAGCAGTTCTTTTTTTTTTTTTTTTTTCCACTTATGCTCAACTTTGTGGCTCACAATCGCGAGTTTTGCTTGGATTACGAGTTTTCCTGGTGTAACAACAGTGAGCATTAGCTCAGACTGACAGGGCGAAAGCTTATTCTCCACTTTTCAACAATCGTAGGGAAGGACTAAACTTTTTATGAGCAAAAAATTGAAAATCAATCTTTAAACTTGAACAAAAAAGATATCTCAGTCTTTTTCTTTCACTCTCAAAAGCAAGAACTCGTCGCAGCACCACAAAATGTTATTTTTCTTGTGCACTGTTGCGGAGAAGGCCACTGCTGTGCACAAAAGTTTTGAACTTGTTTTCAAGAATAGGGCATTCTTCCAAACTATTAGCTGATGACTCTGTGCAATCACAAAGAAGGACGAACATAATCTCTAGAACTTAGACAGCTGAAGTGAATAGGGAGTCTTAGAATAGGGTCTGCGGCCCTTTGCGCATCATCCCCCTATTATAGGTCAGCCATCATTTCAGTGGGTGACGTCACGTTTGTCTGTCGCAAGGCTTTTGGGCAGGCTTTAGGGCGCCCACTAACTTCGAGAAATAGCGTCCCCAACGCAAAACCAAAACGTGGTTTGGGGTTTGCGCATGCGCAGTGGTCTCGACGCTACTTCTTTGGGGCTCAAACTTTTGGGGCCCCTATTCGAAAAACTCCCTAATAAGTAATAACATAATCCCTCGATAGCTTTTATGGTCGCGAAACTGTCACCTCAGTTTGATAGAACTCTGTTATACCCACCCCTTCTCTATGGCTATACCTTGTGGTTGTACCCTTCTAGCCTCTCTAATATAGAGCTAGCGGCGGCTGCTAGGGGTGAGACAGTAAAAAGAAAGCGAGTTGTGGAAGACCGAAAGGCACTTGCTGTCTCCAAAAGTTCCTCGAGCGTCTTCTGGCTCACATTCGTAGCGCAGTGCATTGCAACCGCGTACTGCTGTTTCCAGTGATTTACGTAATGGCTGGAAGCTACAAAGTTTCCCAACTTCATGCTGTTGACAATTTTGACGGCCTCTTCGAAGAGAATCCTGGTGCTGACAGCATGTCGTGCACTTTTTTCACACTCAAAGTACTCGAAGAGTGCACCGTCCATGTGTTAGCTGAACTCTGGTGTGCCGTTACTGAGCTTCCGTCGAAGTTTTGCCTTCCCGTAGTTTAGCTGCAGCAATTTATCGAAATTCTTCTCCCATTCCTGTATCCGGTTCCGGTCGAGCTTGAAATATCAAGACATCGTTTTCTTGATGCCATCGAATAACCTCAATTTTCTTCGCCACTGTGTAGGACTGCATAGGTATATCTGACCTCTCACCGTAAACAAACAAATGGCACGGAAGCTAGCATGCACGGAGCAGTCGAGCTGAAGTGCAAAGCAGGATTGAATTGGGTGAGGGGGCATTCTCGGAACGGCGCGGATATTTGTAATTTCCAGTGAAATTGGGGAGGGGGGGGGGACTAGTAGGGGTTGGAGAGCTCGTTTGAAATTTTGCGGTAGATACATGCATAGATAGGAACGGTTAAAGCGTCTTTGGTTCTCTAAGAAATGCTTCCGATTTAATATAAAATATGGTTTATTGGTCGCAATATAGAAGCATTTCTAGAGCGACAGCGTCAAAATGGGATGGACAAGTACTGCTCGATTACCTTTACTTAGCTTTGTGTTTGTTTGTCCAACCTCTTTCATTGCAGAAGTGGAGGCGACGCTGGTTTGTCCTGCGACCATCTGGCCAAGTGCCACAGCAATATGTCCTGGAGTACTACACAGACCAGACCTACAGGAAACTGAAAGGCACTATTGACCTTGACCAGTGTGACCAGGTGAGCCTACTGAAGTAATCTGTTGAATGTGGTATCTGTAGCATGAATATAAAATCATTTAATAGCCAACACATGGTGCCTCTTAGCAGTGGTCTGTGTTCAAGGTCTAGCTTAACAACTGTTAGCAAGGTTATTTATGTGCCTGTTCTTTCACCTTTGCACACTCCCATTTCTTGTTTTTCCAGACTAACCTGAAAGTGAAGACTTGTTTGGTGTAAGTTAACAGTTCGTAGAAGAAGTGTACAGTACTTTGAAGTTATGATAGGCTTTCAGTGAACAGTAATTTTATAAATGGAACAACTGCCCCTAATATGGCAGGTTTGGTACTTGGATTCTGCCCCTCTGTTCTTCTCTCAGTAAATGGTACCCTTTTTTTTGGTCCCTCCAGGTTTCCTTTAATGAGAGTTTGCTTGCAACACCAACCTTATAGGCATGTAATGTTGCTACAGCACATACCAGCACATATCAAAAAAGTAGAAAGAAAAGCTGCTTTTGTTGTGTGTTCTCGTAACTTGCATGACCATTAAAGCTGATGTGTGTTGATGAATTGGTGCCAGAAGAAAGTATGAAGTTCTGTTAAGCTGTGAGCTTCGTAGGGTGTGTGTTCTTTAATTTTGGAGGTTCCACCTAAATACTGGTGTATGGAATAATAGAAACCTTCAATGAGAGCTAAACCTATTTATATTTTTTTATTCTGAGGAATGTATGTTGCGGTTACGAATATTAGCTTTAGTTATTTAGGGTGAGTGCTCGGTACGTTTAATTTGTGATGGTACATCATCATCTGTGTATTTTTATTACTCCTTCTTTGGTGGTCAAAATAATATGAATGTGGGCATTAGAAATTAGAAGAGTAATTGTCAGTGAGGGTCCCAGTAATTCCCTATTAGCTATTAAGGGGGGACGTGGCAAGTAAAACTAATTTTTTTATTAATGTACTGTTTGTGATGAAATTTGGTGTGTGTATGTGGATGATTGTGAGGATTCCAAATATGAAAACCGTTTTCAAATACCTCTTGTACTTTTTGAGTTACAAGCATAATTATACTAATTAATGCTCTTCACACTTAAAGAGATAATTATTGCTAAATGAAATTATTTTTTCATATTATTATGTTCCCAAAGCATCAACTTGTGCAAAGAAGCTATTAGTTGATTTTTCTAGTTCTTGTAACCATAAATAAAATTTCCAAAACATGGATGTTGTTTTGCGCACACATCGCAGTAATTATAAAATGTGTTCTAAAAATTTTAAATGATGAGTAAGAAGAGAGATAAAGCTTTATTGCACTGCTAAAGGCCTCCTGAGCCTAGTGCAAAAAACGGAACGACTCTATCAGTCTTTGTTAAAAAATGACAGATGTTCTAGCGAAGGCACATAGGCGAAAATCAAGAGTTGAGAAAACTGACTTTGAAAGTTCACTCTTGTTTGGAAGTTCACAACATGCCTAAAACACTCAGAATCCTCCTGGGCAGTAATCCTGAGATGCTGTGGCCTTGGCCTCTGTAGAGCGCAACCCAGTTTTGCGCTTCTTTGTCGTGGAACAATGCGCCTTTTGAGCCCTCTTCACCCTTTTGGCATCCTTTTCGGCTGCTCGCCGCAAAGAGCAGTCTCCTGGATTGAAGCCCAGTTGAGCAGTGATCTCTTGCAGCGCACTCTTGCAGCCACCATTGAAACGGCAGACTGCATCTGCAACTGCACTTTCCACACTTCGAAGGGAGGCGAACTGGCTCTTGGACTGGAGTGACCAAATGAGGCTGTTCATACTCTCCACAGCGTTCTGGGTTTTTCCCTGCGCACACCTTTCAAGGAGCTCTTTGTTCGAGAGGCGCTTGTAGATTGGCAGCAGTGCCACTCGCACGTGAGGGGGCAGTTTATGTTTGTGAGGCGGCAGCGGCTCTCCCTTGGCCAATGCCTGATTGTGCGGGCACCAGGAGTCAGTCCCACTTGGGCACAGGTCGTGGTGTGGATCCTGGTCTGTGGATGTTACATGGTAATAAGTGGCCATGATGGCCCTCTCCATGCCAGGAACATCGTTGGGGTGGCTCTTAATGGCCCAGCCATAATAATTCGTCAACTTCTTTATAAGGCCCTGCGTCAGCCGGCCTTTGCCACCCATGCTCAGTCCTCGGCCTTTGGATTTGTGCTCATCAAGAAGGTTGCGCAAGGAAGTGCCCATTCTTTTTTTCACATGGTTCACACACTCCTGTTTCTTAATCAACATGTAGCCATACACCTTGTCTTGCGTGAGGGCAAGGTACGTACGGCTGTCACCGTCGCAGAGCACATTGATGTATCGAAGCTTGTACTTGGTAAACGATCTTTCAAACATGATCCTCGCTGCTTCTACTTCCATTTGGCCTGCATTAGCATCGGTGTTCTTTTGGCACTGTGGCTTGTGTTTCTCAAGCCACTCCTCATAGTTGTCGTCACCAGGCTTGGGGCCAACAGCACAGCCTTGGCAGTAGTTGGACAGGACACAGTGGTCCAAGACCAAGCCTGTGTACAGCTCGATTACACAGCCCACGCCAATATGACTTCTGTGCCCCCTCGTCATCCACGTGCCGTCGTAAATGACGTCAATGTTGCCTGGCACTCCTCCTAGGTCCTTGTAAATGTCATGCACCTTCTGTGCACTTTCTGCTTCAATGCGGGTGGCAGCTGATGTGGTGGCAGGGTGGCTGTACTTCCTTTGCAGTCTCTGGTAGGACTTGTGGTGCAGTGCTCGATGCGAAATGTCCATCGCAGAAAAAATGTCATTTATGGCAGATTGTTTTCTGCCAACTGACTGCACAGCCCTCAAAGCACGCACGTTTACCTCAAAGGGGTTCGTTTTTTGTTGCCCGGAGCACCTCGGGGACGACCACGCACTGTTCACTATGCCACAATTGTCACAAAAAAGTTCCATCCTCGCCGCGAGTCCAAGGCAGTGCGTAGTCTCGAGGCGTATCGACCCTTCGTCGCACTTGTTGCACTTTACTGACGAAAGCAGACCGTTCAGCATCTTCTTATTTACAATGAAGAATGTGGAGTCCTTACCGCCGTCATTTTCGTCGCAGCCTTCGTTCAGAAGCTCGAGCTTCCGCTTTGAAGCGGACTTCGATGCTACGGCATCCAAAACATCCCGCCTTGTCTGCGCCCGCTGCGCGATTTCTTCACTGCTCGGAATCTGGGCCGAAACTCGCGATAGAATGTTCGACGCGCGCACGCCCGGAGTTGCAACGGCTGCCGACGCGGTGCCACCGCAATCGGGTTCGCGAGAGCGTCCATCACGGTCGACGGCATCCGGCGGTCTGACATACGACGATGTGGCACATTCCACACTCTCGGCCTCACAACAATCAGCGAAGGGTCTGAGTAGAGGCTCCGTGACGCTTGAAGAGCATGCTCCGTTCGGAACTGCGACTGGGACGGCAGCCGCAGTCGTCTGCCCTTTGTTCCAAGCTTTCCGACGCTTGCCGTACTTGTGGACGCTCCGGAACTTTTTTTGCGACAACATAGCACCGCAGTATGAGCAAGCACTCAGAAGAGACCACTGATGTAAACAAAGCTTGGTAAAAAAAGCACGCGAACTATCACAAAAACAGCCAACTGGCAAAAAACGAAGCGCACGCCGGATGATTCTCGACTCGGCGGCCGCAGATGCGCTCGCGCTTCCAAGGTTGCCAAGGTGCGCGGCGCAGCTTTGACCAGTAAGAGGTCGCGCCTGCTACCACGTGACCCGCGCAGCCAATTGCCGTTCTTCGTTTTCGTTTTTTTACTTGCTCCTCGCGCTTTTATTTTCCATGACCTACTACACTCCTGACCTGTTCAGATAGCGGGGTTCCTATGGGAGCGCGTGTCCCCGCTCTCGTTCAATCGCTCGCCGTAGGTGGCGCTACCTATAACCTGTTCGTCTGCTACTTTACGGCTGTTTGGACGGCGCTAGAGTAAGAACGGCTGCATTCCGTGATGAACAGCCGGCATATATGTGACTATTTTTTCACTTAGATGACTGGTCAAGTAAGCTGTTCAGTGTGACGAAAAATTTATTGCACACTGGTGGACAAATGCGAGAATCCGTAGACTTACATAGTGTAGGACAGCATATGTGATGTTGCGTCCATTTAATTGCAAAGAATTTGTGAATGACTTTTGAAATATTTGTTTCAAAATTATTTTTCATTAGTGCATAATAATTACGCAATATGAGTGCTCTGTTGGCCGAAATATGACCACGAACACTCAAGCTGACGTCAGCGAACAGGTGCTGCCTAGCGCCACGCCGCTCGTAGGTGACGGCCCTAGCGGCAGAAGGTATGAACTAGAACGTGGGCGCTGGAAGAGGTGCTCTCTGGGCAGGTCAGGAGTGTAGTAGGTCATGTTATTTTCACTCGGCGAAATACGAGACCGCGACCATCGGGAAGCCGGCTTTCTCCTCTTTCCAAAGCTACCAAAATGGCGGCCCACGGTCAACAACTTGGCGCGTTTGTGCGGCGTGAACAACACCGTTTCAGGGGCTTTTTTTTCGCACTTTTCGGCGACTAGCCTCGGCAAAAACACTATTTGCGGGATTTGTAGCGCACGTTTCGCTGTAATATTTTAGAACAAGGAAGTTGAAGGTCTGAAGATTACGAAAAAAAATAAATCAGAAAATCGCATATTTTGACCAAAATCGGCACTTTACTTGCCGCGCCCCCCCTTAAAATTAGGTAATTGCATTGCAAAATATGTTGGAATTGTGGAGGGTGCTTTAGCAGAGTGTGACGTTGCGCGAGTTGGTGCATAGTTTAATAAAATACTTTTGGTGCAAGGAAAGAGAAGGAGACAGGATAGGATGCCTGTTCACTGTTGACTAATTAGTATGAATCCTCAGATGAGCGTTTAGTTTCAGGGGTATTTGTACATGAAGCTAGCACATTGGTACTTCTCATTCCATTTACTGCTTTTATATGTGCCATTTGTTAAAGATCATGGGATTAAGCTGTGTTAAATATTTATTTTCCCCGACCTGTTCCATAAAAGTAGAATACTGGCACGTTAATTTGATGTGATTTGTTTTTTCTGAGTTTTGTCAAAAAAAAAAAAACTGTTCTGAAGGTTGTCAACGTGCGTGGTCTTCAGGTTGACGCTGAGCTGGAGGTGGTGACAAAGTCCAAGTTCATGTTTGACATCAAGACGTCGAAGCGAACATACTACCTAGTCGCCGATTCTGAAGCCGTCATGAACAAGTGGGTCGACTGCATATGCAAGGTCTGCGGCCTACGCATGCGGGTTGAAGCAGGTGAGAATAGGTCTTGTTGACACAACCACATAAAATTAACCTCGAGATGGACTGAGTTAAGCATATAGCTTTGCTTGTAGTAGGGTGCAGGTATTTATAAGCAACAGGGGTCTTGACGAAAAAGCAAATATGTGGTGCACACAATAAAAAACATCGGAAGACTGTCAGTGTAGTGACGGCGTGCTCATGTGCAAAGGATCCAATTAGGTTGTCATTGCTGCTTGATTTATCAGCCTTGCAGTGTTACGCGAGGGCTTGTGGGAACATCACTGACTTGTTTAATAGGAGGGTACAATTAATTTTTCCAGTTGTTTTACGGTAAACGTCATGTCAAAGTTATTGTAACTCGCTGTTATATGTTTCTCAATTTAAGCACAATCTTTTTAACAACCTAAATCTGATTTTGTGCTCCAGCCTGAATATTTCTGTGCGAACATTATTTGTTAAGAATATTGTGCTAGTGTTGTAGTAAATGTGCATGATTGCATTCATGTTGCGAGCACTTGGTTTGCTTCAGTTTTGGGTCGTGGTGCAGGTCTTTTTTTGGAAGCAGAAATGTCTACGGATTTCTTTCCATTTTTCGTGGCCATAGAAGCCAAGTTGCATTTTGGTTTATTTATTTGGTTATTTATTTACAGTACCTGCAGCACCCACGTGCGGCATTAGTGTAGGCGGGAGAGGATAACGTTCAAATGCATGTACAAGAACTTAATACATTTCAGAGAAGAAAAAAAAAAGCAGAATAGCAAAAAGCCAATAACATTGCAGTGTGCATAATACAGCTATGTAATAAAACACCCAAGGGTGGCACGTAATTAACATTGACGTGTGTGGAAATACAACACCAAAATATGTGTATATAAATATGATAAATACATGCATGCACGTACGTACTCACAGATATATACAGGCAAAGATTGCAAAAACAAGGAAAAAAGAGAGCTCGAGCATAGCCGGCCAGAAGGAACAAACGGAAGTATAATCACGCTACAATAGAATAGGATTTTGAAGAGCAATGGCGAATTTTTCCCTGGACGCGATTACAATTTCTTGGGGCAGTTTGTTTCATTGCTGAATTGATCATGAGAAAAATGAGTGTTTAAAAAGGTTAACTCTGGTAGTGAACTCGCACACTTTTAGACACATAAGCATATTATTCTTCACTCGCGTGGCACAAAAATGAACAAATTATTTTTGACTGTCGATTGATAAAATTAAGTATCAAGGTTTTATATTTACCAAACTATGTTTCTGAATTACTTGACTGGTTGAATTCGGGCAAGACAGATGTTCAGGAACGATAATGGGCTTTATGGATGAAAAATTGTTTAATTCAGAATGTTGGTGAACCCAAAGTTTTAATAAGTGGACTCTCCTTCATCAAAGCAGCTTCTGTTTTCTGCCTTGATGAAGTTGCTTACTTGACAAAGACAACCCCACTTGTCGAAATGTGGGCTCCAGCAACACTTATTGTGTAACGATTTCTCTAAATAGTTCTGAGCCTAGTTAATTATCTAATTATTATGTTGCTTTTTTGGAAAGGGTGGTAACTATAGATATTATTTGAGCAACATGCCATGCATATATCACACTAACTTGTATAAGTTTTTGTGATATTAGAACCGAGGTTACAAGACCAACGTGCTGAGTAAGCTCGGCAACCCTGGCACATCAACTTCTGCTACATGACTTGCAAATCCTTCGCTCCTATCCAGTGCTGCTTTTCTTTCACATATGGGAGGATGAAATCTAATGTATCGAGCCATGAATACTCAAGTTAATGGCAACACGTAGTTTACTTAGATTTCGAAATAGCTATGACGAATAGTTTGAACCTGCAGTCGCTAATTTGTACAGTTCCTTTTGCTTTCACTTGCTCTAAATGTCAAGAATAAATTTTAAGAGAAAACAGGAAGTGGCCTCTAAAAAGCTTTCCTTGTTCCGTTTAAAGCTTACTTGCATCTGCTTTCTTTTGCTTTTATGATAAACCTGTATGAAGCAAATGTGGAAACAACACTGAACTTTTTTATGTGTGTGCAACTTTTAATATATAGAGGGAGGCTCAGAAGAACCACAAGCTGAGGCATCAGCAGAACCCCCCAAGCAGTCTTTGCCAAGTGACGAAAGTCCAACACCTGCTGAACCTGCGCCAGCACCACTCTCTACAGCTGCTGAACATCCAAGCAGCCTTTCGAATGATGACTCCAATCCCTATATTCCTATAAGTGAATGCATCACTGGAAAACCCGTTGGCAATGGGCTCCCACGATCATGTCCTGAATCACAACTGGTTGATTTTTACGACACCCCTCGTTGCAGCACGGGGCGAACGTCTCCAGACCCTGTTATGGACGCCATGTGCCGGATGCCACGACCTCCGGAAAAGCCAGTGCGAGAGCTGAGTGGTGCCAGTCTTCTCGGCTCAACTGTGCCGGCTCCCAAGGTCAACTGGAACACATATCCAAAAGACTCTCCAGCGCCAGGAATGTCCACTAGTAGTCAAGCGCTCAACTACAGCCCCGTGCCTCCACTGCGACCTACAAGCAGCCGAGAGGAGGTTGTTGAGCTGACCACTTCTCAGAGCAGTAATGTGTACAACGGGGACACCCTTGGTAGGGCTGGCCTTACCTTGCGTAAAGCGGGTCGTTCTGGAATGTCTGTGCCTCCTGCACCACTTACTAGGCAGGATGCTACCGAAGAATCCTACGACCGTCCACCTGTGGCTCGGCCCTCTTCTGCGTCCAACAATGCAGGCTGTACGGCGGACATCACAGGCGACGAAGTCATACCTCCCCGTCCGCCAAAACCTGCAAACATCCGGATCCGTCCGGTGGCCAGCGGTTATGACGTGCCTCCGCCACCTTCACAGCAACCGCGGATGCCACAGCAAGACTCGTATGATGTGCCACGTTCGGCTGGAGGAATGCGCGATGGCTACAGCATTCCTCCATGCCCAGTGCCTGTGCTACGGCATGAGCCTTACGATGTCCCTGCGGCACCGTCTAGGGGACCGTACGAGCTGTATGACCTGCCAAGGTCGGCGGAGCCGCTGCCTAGAACGGCATCTGGTGGCATCCCGCTTCCTCCCCGCCTCTCGCTGGATGAGACATACGACTTTCCAAAGTCTGCTCTAAGCCCTGATGGCCTGAATCTGTCAGTACCAGCACCAGCAGCGCCAGGTTCGAGGAAACATGCTTACCACAATGCTCCCGTAGGGACCTTCAATAGCAGGGAAAACATCTTCAACTACGAGTACAGGCCATCATTCACAGAATTTGTGGCGAAAGACGATGGAGATGCACAGCAGGCACCACCTGGTACCTATGCCAATCTGTCGTCAAATAGTCCAAGTACGCCCAACCTTGCCGCTGTGCCACCTGCCATCAACCGTGGTCTCAAACCACGAAAAGCATCCACTGAAGGTACTTCACCAGGTGAGTCTGTCGTACGACTTCCTAATGTATTACTGAGGTTGAAGTTGGTGCATATTTGTTATAAATTGTTGACTCCAGGGTCTGCAGAATGTCAGCCTTGGCTAATTTGACAATGCATGCATGCCTTCCTGTATTTCTGAACTGCTTAGTTTGTAGTGAAGCATCACAGTTGATCTTTCAAGACTCGGTGTAATAATAATTAGCACATTTTCTGGTACGTGAAGAAATTGCCCACAACTTGGTTCCTTTGACTGTTGCGTGTCTAGTTCAACTTGTGAAGTCTAAAGCTGCCTGTGAAGCAAGGTTAAGCGAGGATGATTGCTCCTTGCACACATCTAGTTTTGTAGATTTATAGTGGGTTTTTCGTTACTATGGTGTGTAGGTGTCACTAGGATGTGCTATTAAGTGCATCTTGAATTGAGTATGTTAGTTTGAAAAACAAGGCAACAATGCCATAGCAGTGGCAGCAGGGTCCTCCAATATTTTTACGATGGCGACAACTTTCTCATGCACACCGAGATCCAGGACATCACGAATGAGTTGCAGCCAGCACATAGATAACATGGACAGCTGTTGCCTTTACTTTGAAAGCTCTATTGTTACTTGGTGGGTTCAATGGTTACTCAGTGGCAATAGTTATGCCTGCAAAGCTTTATGTGCAAATAATGCAACACGTGTGACATATGATTTTTGAAGCATTGAGTGTACTTTCCGATTTGACTGGCATGTTTAGTGTGACATCCATGCAGCTAAGTCATACCTGTATTAATTTGTTGTACACAGTATTACTTTGCTTACTGTGCAGTAATTGAGTGTGTTTGGCTTTATTTAATATTAGGAACGCAGCCTACCACTTGCTCAACGTTTGGACTCATTTTCAGTATCATATGACACCAGCTTGTACAGTAGTCACGGATTCAAACGCAACATCAAATTTAGTATAACGACTGGTATGTGCAATTGCTTGTGATAGCCACATCGTGCTGTAATGACTTTGGTCTCTACATATAATGTTGGCTCTCATCAACGCGTTCAAGTCGAACTTGTGTCGATATGACCCAAACAGAAGACAGTGGAAACAAAAGTATGTGCATTACTTAGTCCTAAATTATCCCATTTCAACTCGTGAGTATTGTAAATGGCAAAAGAAATTTATAACATTTTGCACCACAAACATTTTATTTTGTCACCATTAATCATCAGTTGACACCGACAGATGACTTGCTAAACAGCCCCGCCGCGGTAGTCTAGTGGCTATGGTACTCGGCTGCTGACCCGCAGGTCGCGGGATCGAATCTCGGCTGCATTTCCGATGGAGGCGGAAATGTTGTTGGCCCGTGTGCTCAGATTTGGGTGTACGTTAAAGAACCCCAGGTAGTCAAAATTTTTGGAGCCCTCCACTACGGCGTCTCTCATAACCATATGGTGGTTTTGGGACGTTAAACCCCACATATCAATCATGACCTGCTAAACAGCAGTCTCCCAGTTCTGCTGAAAAACAAATGCTCATTTTAGAACTTAAATTGGCTTATGCAGCATCTTTTTGTGCTTGTAGTTTTTGTCTACAGCTGTCTGTAATATTGTTCTAATGTTTTATTAGATAACCAGTACCAGCGGAGATGCTTTTTGCATTCATGGTTAATATGCCATCGGTAATGCTAAATGCTAGCAAAACAGTTGTTTGTAGAGAACATAGTTAAGCTCCCTCTGAATAGTGTTATTGGATATTTCTAGACGTGTAACGAGAGCTTTCAGTACAGCTATAATTTTTATTAGTAGTAGTAGTAGTAGTAGTAGTAGTATTTTCTGCACACAGTTTACTCAAGAGTGATTTGCAAACAACTACAGGGACCTTGATTTTTCGTAATATGTCATGTTCCTATCTGTGATGTTTGGTATCAGCAAAATTAATAACTTTCATTGATGACATCCCCAATATTTGCAATTCACGTTGGGGACAAAGTGATTTTTTTTTTTGCCATTGTAGATTTTCGCAGATTGCTCAGTTTTACTATCAAGCCTTGTTACAAGCAAGAATTTTCGTCTGAATGTGAAAATATGATCATTTCTATATTTTTTTCACTCATAATCTACCTTCGTTGCACGCTAAATCAGCTTTACATACTAGTTTTACTTTATGCCTATTGGCTGTAGATCTTATTGTTTTGAAGTATGAGTGTACTGTATAATGCGGAATATAGGTCCACCCCCTTACCTTGACCAGCAAAAAAAAAAAAGAAAAACGCGGAATTGTTCACTGATTCATTTTATTCAGTTTTCCGAGCTGTCGGAGCTTTTGTCTGACGGCGACTGTTTTTCACTAGCCGCCTCCCATAGCATCTTGTCCTCAGTGCCGTTGAGAGCGTTGCTGATGCAGCACTTCTTAAAATCACCATCTCTTCTGGCAGAGACCTCCATGCCTCGGAGACCAAACCACTAACTGTGGCGAGAGGTGGCCTGCGCAGTCGGCCTGTCCGGTTCCGCGGGTTGTCGCCAGCCATCCATTCAGTGTTGGGTACCAACGCACACACACAGTCTTTGAAAAGCTTATTAAGGACGACGTCCAGCGGTTACTGTGTTGACGTTATCCATCCCAGAATGACGACAAGATTCGTCTTTCCGTTGCTAAGGCTCTCCTTCACTGATGCTGTCAAATACCCACGAAATGCATCCAACACGAGCAAGGCCTCCTTCGGCATCGTCTTCCGCTTGAAGATTATGAAGGGGGGCAACTTTCTGCCATCGTGCGTGCAGGAAAGTATAACGGTGTAGTGAGAATGCTTGCTTCCGGTTTACAAAAGCTTCTCGTATTTTGTCCCGCGTTTGCCAACAGTCGTGGACAATGACATGTCGAACCACACCGGCGTTTTGTTGGTGTTGCCGATCCGGCCTAGCATGTAGCCATGCTGCTGCCAGAGGCTGTTTACCTAGAGTTGAAACGCTATCAATTTGTCCTGGTACATCTCTGGCAGCTTCTGGCATATTTATGTGCGTCGTCGAAGGGCAAATCCGTCGCGTCGCATGAAGCAATGGACCCAATAAATGGACCCCTTAAAATCTGTTCTTGACAGACTGGGTTCACGGGCAAGCTCGACGGCTTTTGTGCGAATGAGCTCCGCATTCACTGGCAGGGATCTGGCACGGTACTCGCGGACAAAATCCGCCACTTCGTCCTCAAGTTTCCAGTGCACAGCTCGGCGACCGCAAAACGACGTCTTCCTCGCGTTGGAAACCGGCACTTTGGATTTTTGGTTGCACCAGTAACTGACGCTTTTCTCGAACACTCCAAACTGCCGCTGTGCCACCATGTTGCCATTCGCTTCCGCAAATTCAATAACTTTTCTTGAACTGGCGCTGCGTCCCGGTATTCATAGCTGGCCGCCACTCACTAAGAACACTGATTGAACAATAAAAGAAAAGTGGCGTCAGCAGAGGACGCTTCGGGGTCGGCCCAAGGAGGCGATGTCGATGCTGATGCCCAAAAAGCATGCGACACTACCTGTTGCCAGACGATCTTTTGGTTTATGCCAAGGGCCGGTATATAGGTCGAGGAGTGACTCTTTAGTGGCATTTTTTGGAAAAAATCTCGACCTATATTCCGCACTATACGTTAGGTTATTTATTGCATTGTATTCTGCTGCAATCCATGCCAAAGTAACAGACACCGATCTCGAAAGCTGCACTCATTTAGGCTGCATGCTTCAGAAGAGATTTCAGGAGCTGAAAACGCATGAAGTATGTCTGCCGTATTTTACTGCTAACCCTACATTATTGCGATCGGTCACTGTGACTCTTTGGAGAACCTTAACAACGTGCCCTCGTAGTGCATGTACACCACTTTCAAACTGGTCTGCTTACAGGTGGCCACGTGTTTCCCCTGGCTCCTCCTCCAGTTAACAGAAACCGCAGTCACACTTCCTCAGGCAGGCAAAGGTACAGGCAACATCTGTTTCAGCTTGGATTAATCGCACAGTTCTCATTCACACAGCTTCTCTGTTTACCTCAACAACTTTCTTTTTTTTTTCTCTCTTTCTCTTACCTATGTGCAGGCAGAGAAGTAAGGGTGACCTGCTAGCACCTGACGAAGACTGTTGGTCAAATGCAAGCAGTAGCCGGCGAAACTCCACAAATGATGACCCGGTACGTTGTTGCCATACATTTGGGAGGGGCACTTGCCCAATGTGCTGTTGTAATGGTCGCCTTGAATTTTACACAAGCTATTAGTCGCAAATGCGAGTACTTCATAAGGAATGCAAAGGTAAACGGAGACGATTCACTGCACATTCCAACTTACCAGGCAACTTCCTGACCAGGCAAATTTATGCCTTACTGATGTGTCCATTTTAAATGCCTTGCATATATCATTTAATATTAATGCTCCTATGAAATATAGCAGCTTAAAGGTTGAATATTTCGTTGAGTGCATCTGAAAGCTTTAAATGTTATTGTTCACATTAATTACAATAAAGGGAACATAACCAATCAAGGCATGTAACACCACCAGTGTTCAAGATAATTTGCATGGGCTGAAGTAGGCTCATTCGCAATTTGTTACCCGACAAGTACCACTTGCTGTCAGACATGTGGTACTTGTTCTCGGGAATGTTGACACAAAGCCGAGAACAACCAATAGTAGCCTAACGGATGGCCTTATCGCATCTCTGGGTGCTTACGTTTTTCATGGGTGAATAATGAGTTGAACAAGGGCATCATTTCAAGAACACTCAACCTTCATGCAGGGCATAAGGCAACCCAGTGCGGGTGCAAAGAAGAAAGGAGAGATCCAGTACCTCGACTTGGACTTGGATTCTGACCCTGCACCAGCACAGAGCCCAAGATCTCCAGAGCAGCGCACCGGCGGTACTGGCACTGTTTACAGAACAGTCGACTTTGTCAAGACCAAGGCCTTCAACACAACACGGCAGGACGTTGAAGAGTCCTATCGCAGTCACAAAGATGGCGAACCATGCAAGTGAAGAGCTATGTTGAAATGCATTTGTCAGGATGAATTGGGGGCCGTTCCAATCAAAGGTTATAAGTACCGGACGGAGCAGGCTGAAAATGCGCCACAATATTCAAAGAACAAGCACGTCTGAATCTAATACTGACACATGACAGACATTGCAGGCAATGGGGTGTGCCATAATAATTCTAAGTATAGTTCGTTATAAGCGCATTGTGGTTTGGTGTCGTGCCCCACTCGTTTCCTACTCATTTTTTTTGTGTGTTTTAGTCGCATTTTATAGTTCATCGTCAAAGCAGGGGTTGTTTTAATGCGAATCATGTTTCGCTGACAGAATCCTTGCTTGCCTTCTTGGTCGGCTGCATTTTGCTCCTTACAGGTTGGAGTGCACTGATTTTTGCATAATACTTATTTGCATATCTGATCAAACGCTCGATCTCTTTTATTCAGTAATAATGTGTTGTGACTTTTGGGAAGGGCTGTGACTGTTGGCCCTGTAATAGAATGCATTTCATTTTGAGCGTAGAGAAGAAAAAAAATGTTTTGTTTGGCTTCTGCGTACTTTATTCTTCTTTAGAAGTTGAAACGCCATGTCTGTAGCAGAGCCTTTGTGAGTACGCTCAACTCTACAAACTTACAAAGTTTGTTTATATTTATTTGAAAGTTTTCCTGCATGTTTATACATATATTACAAATCCCATCAGCTGCTGTAAAGCAGCTTGTAAATAATATGACATCTGTTTGAGCAATTGTACAGCCGTTTTCTTCTTCAAACCTGCAAGGGTGGTTTTGTCAAGTCGGATATCTTTTACGTTTGACTACGTTGTCGTTTCCAGTGAGAACGCATTTAGCATCTTCATTCTCGTGCCAGCTTCATGTGATACTTGCAACCATGTTCATTGTGAGCAGCATGGCATCGACCACTGATGTCTTGCTTGTGGTGTTTGTGAATATCCTGGGACGTGCCTTAAAACGACGGTGGAACTTGAGAGTTCGATACAATAATTATGTGGTTGCTTGAGCGCGGTTTAGCACTTGTTGACAGCACTTAAGAAATATTTATATGGATACAAGGAGTGCCCTAAAAGTACCTGGAAGCAGGCTGCCCCACCTTGACTGGTCAGATGTTTTCTGCACTGCATACCACAGGGGGTGCCTCTAATAAGTGGAATGAGCTTTGGGGAAGTTTTTGTTGGTGGAAACAACAAAGTTAATACACATTCTCTGATTGCGCAGTGATGCTTCTGAAGGATGTCTGTGCGTGTGGGCTTGTTCACAGCCCGTGAAACATGAAGTATGAATGTGGTAAGCGCTAACAGGGCAAGGGTAAAGCCACAGGTCCTAGCTTAAGTTTTTAGTGGTTGAACTGATTCAGGGCGAAAGTGACGTCTGTGGAGGGAGGCAAATATTTTAAACACCTTTCAGCAGAGACACTTAATGCAGACACGGCAGGAGTTGGCGAGAGGGCTCGTGAGCGTTACTGTTTAGCTTTTTTTCTAGCTTGCTCTTGCCATGCGCCACCTGTCATGGAACTTTCATCACTGAATTGGGATTGCTCCATAATCGTAACAAAACTTAAACACCGTCTCTCGATTACGAAGGAAAAAGTGCAATTTCAGTTGTGCATGTAATCGTGTGTGCATGCAGTGTAGGCATCTCGTGTAAGACATAGCGATGCAGTATTAATGTATTACTGCAAGAGCATACAATTAGAAGGAAAGGAAGGCTTTTGTCCTCATTATTATACTAAAAGGAAGGCTGAAGCTTTCAGACTATGGTCATAGTAGGGGCACCTCAGAAGGGAGGACAAGCGTTTTTCCAGGTACTTCAGGGTCACTCCTTGCATAGTTTTAATAAATGCAGAGATTATCTTTCTGCAGGAGTATTTTATTTCTGACAAAAATTCACTGGAACTTGTGCATTCAATGCTCGTGTTTCAAACAAGGTTCATTTGGCTTGTGGCATTTCATACCTCATGGCTGTGGTACCTTGAATAGTGTACAAAAGCTCTAACTGCACTTTTTGAAAGAACTGCAGTTGCTATATTTACTTACAGCTTTTTATAATGTTCCTGTTACTGTCGTGTCCCTACAGAGCCCCCTCACATGTGGAAATATATACACTACCGTTTGGTCGGATGTTTGTACAAACTATGAACAAATGTTTTTTAGGATGTAGTAATAAAGATTTGATTATCACTACCTGCCAGAGATCTATGTCTTGCAATGCAAATACTGTTGGTTGCTATTGTTCAGCCACCGGTTTCCTTGGTGGAGACAAATCTGCCTGGTGAACCCTGATCTGGTTTGATCTATTCGAATATAAGTTTAAATGTAGCTCAAAATATCTGGAAAAAAGATGGCAGGGTATTTGTGTGCTTCGCTGCAAATGTCAAATTTTCTGCTGGCCAAGCGGCCATTTATGTTTGGCCTTGCCTCAGACTGCACCTTCTGTATGTTGAATCTGCCACGTCTGACTGGCATTGATAAAATAGAGGAGGTGCTGTGTGAGATATGGACAGTGCTGGCAGTGCTGCAGGGGAACATAAGCGTCATATGTTTAGCACAGCGTAATAGACACTACAGTGTCTAAAATTGCATATCCATGTATTTTCTAGTAAAGGAACTCGCCACCTAATACTTGCGTATTCGTGTTGTGCCTCAGATATGCATAAAATACGCTTTTTGATCAACACTCTTCACAAGTATGAACGTAGGCACTAGTTCAAGATGGCTGGGCGTTCAGCAAGTGCTTGAACTTTAGCCGGATGGCTGAATCGTGTGACAGACAGACCAGAATTTCTGCATATTATAAGAAACACTATCATCTTTTAAAAAGAAAACTTGTAGACCTGTAAACCCTAGCAGTTGCTAAACACCATAGTCAAAACGAGAAAGTACTGATAACTGGTGACAAATCTTGACTTGGCTTATTCCTCAATATGTCAACTGCTTAATAAATTCAACAGCTGCATTCTGTAAACACACTATGAACAGAAAATGTGTTCTGGGATTCACACCAGTAATCTATGCTGCAGAAAGGTTTCAGGATTTCTTTACAAAATAGTAACTAAGGTAGTATTTCAATTCCCATTAGAACATTAAGCACCCTGTGGTTGTCTTAGTAGTTTCAAGTAATATTGCAAGCATGCATAGTCGGAATGAGAAATTGAATGAAGACAGCCTTGCTTTATTTAGTTTTATTGTCCTTTAGTAATTTAGCAGGTTTCCAAAGGTGTAGTGTACACGTATCACGAAGGAGTATGGCCACTAGCGTGGGTTTGCTCTTAACGAGCCGCAGGGCACGCATTAACCGTCGCCGTGAGAACACGGTACTGCTCAAGGTCGCAACACTTCATTGACTGCTGCAACACCAAAAATGTGGCACAGAGCCCGTTGCAACAGGGGCAGTGAGAATGCAAATGGGCTTATCCACGCTCCAGGTGACAAGTACTACACAGGATGCCACGAGCACGTCTCCATGGGCAAAGATGATTCACGGGGACATCGGCACAAAAAAGCCCGGTCGCTCGAACGAGGGCAAAAACTCCGCTCGCGTTGGCTTCTGAGAGATACGGGTCGGCATAGTATGATCACGCGCTAGGACACTGCAGCGCTCTTCGGCCTAGCGTTTGGAAGGGGGCTGCAAAAGCTGAGCGTTCGCCGCGGGCACAAGGCGCCGTTGGCGAAGTCCGAACGAGCCCCAAACAAAGGGAGCCGACGGACTGAAAAGAAATGCGTGCTTACGCCATGTCGCCCGGAAAGGTTCTTCTCTCACTCCAGACCCGCGCGCGCGAAACCTCCAGAGAGGCTCTGCGCACGGCGTCGCAGTCGACATCCGCTACCGTATGAGAGGGATTAAACGTCACTCCTCGCTCCCCCAGCGTGGCAGACCGCGGAGGAGAGGAGAGTCACGTCAAGACATGAGAACTCAGAAAGAGGTGGCAAAGCCCGCGCAAAGGTGGTGGGCTAGCCTTGATTCCCACATCCCCCTCTCCTAAATTTGCCCTTTACTGGTCTGCATGGCTGCCGGACGTCACCCATGCAGTTAAAATGGCACTGCTATAAATCAGCTAACCTCAGTCCAGTCCTGTAACTGCGGGTAAAAAATGATGGCAAAGGAGAAAGCAATGATAATAAAATAAACACATGACACCGTAACATGTTCGCGAAAAAAGAGAGCAAAAGAAGTAAGGCTAGACTGCGTGGTGATGAAGCGGGATAGCGTCCACCGCGCGGAGGAGGACGGCAGAGCGTGGCAATGTCCGCTGGCTGCGATGCCCGTGTGCGATCGTCGAGTTAAGTACGGAACGTGCTCACTGCTGGCTCACGACGACGATTGGACTGCGAGCCGGCGAATACCACTTCGGTGGTGGTTCAGAGGTCCTGAATTTCTCGATGATGGAGCTTGGACGTTGCCGGGAAGTTGGGCCTCTCCAGGGGTCCGGGAGGCCGAACCGGAATCGGCTGCGAGGCGCCCTGGTGTTGGCAGGCAGTATAATGCTGCTGCCACTTGACCTCGCGCAGGAGTCAAGGTGGAAGGGGCAGCAGGGCTTATCGGCGACGACCGAGAGAAGGGCATGGCTGGACTGTCTGACGTCACTGGGCCAGGGCCCTTAGCACCTCTAGAGTCCACGTCGATGGGACGAACAACGACGCGCACTCTTCTCGGGCACGCACAGAAGCGCCACGCACGTACAGACGCACAGAAGAACGCGCACACACACCGCCGACGGCTGCGCGAGCACAAGCGCAAGCGTCCTTCGTCCCTCTCTCCACGCATAAGCACCGATAACATAACATAACATAGCTTTATTTTCCTTAAAGACCCCTCGAGGGGTTATTACATAAGGGGTGGGTTAACATATAATTTTTTATTGCCCCAAGTTTTCATCTCGAAAAATGGGACACACAATCGATCAAAAAATTATGAGCATTCAGTGGTGACGACATCATGGGGCAGGTCATTCCAGTCTTTTGCTGTCCGAATAAAGAAGGACACAGAAAAGGTGGTCTGCTTAATCCGCGGCCGATGTTCAAGGTCACAGCTCCCTTCGCCGGTTGACGAAATAAACACGGAAGAAAAGATTAAACAGAACAATAATGATACTCAATATATGGCCAAAGGTACATAAAACATAAAATACAAATGAACAATGTGGGAATCGAGGCTAGCCCGCCGCCTTTGCGCGGGATTAGCCGCCTCTTTCTCTGTTCTCATGTCCCGGCATGACTCTTCTCCTCTGTGGTTTGTCGCACTGGGAAAGCGAGGCGTGACGCTTAACTCCTCTCACCCGGTAGCGAGTTTACAAAGGCGAGTGGATAGACCCACCCACAATGCACTGCGCCAGGCGCTCTTACAAGGCTCTCGGAAGCTGCGTGCTCATGGGTTTGTGCGTGATGTCGTCAGCAAACATGGCTGCGCCCAGGACGATGCTGCAGGGGTTCGTGTGTCGGGCGGGGGCACAGCTGATGAAGACTCCGCGACGAAAGCGAGAACAAAGTTGACGCTCGCACGCGTACTGACCGGGCTGCAGCTAGGGTGGCTAGAATTCTAGCCACCTTACTGCAGCATCGTCATGGGCGCAGCCATGTTTGCTGACGACATCACGCACGAACCAATGAGCGCGCAGCTTCCGAGATCCTTGTAAGAGCGCCTGGCGCAGTGCATTGTGGCTTTTCAACGGGCTCTGTACTGTGTTTTTGGTTTTGCCGCAGGCAATAAAGTGTTGCGACCTTGAGCAGTACCGTGTTCTCGCCACGGCGATGGTTAACGCGTGCCCTGCGGCTCGCTGAGACCGGATCCACGCTAGTAGCCGTACTCCTTCGGGATACGTGCACACTACAACAATTAATATTAGACAAAGGAAACATAAAATACGCACGAACACTTAAACAAGAAACACTGGCAGCAAACCGAGCGGGGTGGACTTCTTTAGAGAACAGGCTGTAAAGAAGCTAACCTATACTGAGGCTAGACAGTAAACTGAGGGCCTTCGGTTGCGAAGAAGTCCGCCGTCCGGCGCGAAATCACAAAGGTGATCCACTGACTCTGATTATACTGTTGCGGGGTCCAAATGCGGTCCGCTGCCCCGGGTGTGCTCATTGCTTGCGAGAAGTGCCGCTGGCTGCTGGCGTGAGTTCGTCAGACCGGTGACAAAGGGCTTCAGGTCTGTGATATGGGCACGGCTGAGTTTTCCCGAATGGAGATCTTTCAGCAAGTACGCGAGTGGAGTCCAAGCTTTCTCCACTCGGTACGGACCCACTTAGGAGCGAGGTTGAGAAAAATAATCCCTTACTCGCATCGCTAAGAGCGTGGTTATGCTTCAGGAAAAGATCGCCCACCTCAAAAACTAGGGCGCTATGCTTGTGGTCATATTGGGCCCCCTTTTTTTTTTGCTAGCTGTGGCCAACGCCAAACTTTTCCTTGCTGCAGAAAACTCGACAAAGCCTGCCCCGAAGTGTCGACACGTAAGCAGAGCAGTCGATCTGCCTGCATCTCCTCGTCCTCGAGCTGGCATTGAATGACGCTGCAGCATGGTCACCGGATTTGCCAACTCCCTTCCAAAATTTCAAGAAGGCGAGTGAGAAACCAATTGAGCGACTCTCAGATGTTCGAATAGCGAATGCGAGCTCACTCAAATGATCTGCACATTCCCTTTGACTTTCGGCAAAGGCCGCCAACATTTGTTTGAGCGTACGATTGACGCGCTCCGTAGAGTGAAGTGGTGCAGTGATTCATTTCGAGGGAACGGCAATTGACACAAAACACCCAAGCGGTGAAATACGAAGCATTGTCCGTGATAAGCCTTTCCGGGAAGCCGAACCTGCAAAACACTTCATAGCACCGCTCGCGCTGCCAGCTTCCGAAAAGGGAACAATTCCACCCACTTCGAAAAGTGGCCAACGAATACCATCAGGTGAATGAACCCCTGCTTACTTTTGGGAAACGAGATCACAGCTAGTGGCCACTTGCCACGGACGCTCACAATCGGTTTCACCAGACCGGGCGGTGTGCCACCCCGGCCTTGATTTCACCGTTTGACAGACGCGGCAAGGACGGCAGTAGCGAAAAAAGTCGCGCTTCATGCCGGGCCAGGTCACAACGCGCAGTTTTGCAAAACCATTCGAGCCACTCTGGTGACCGACCATGGGTTCGTCGTGAGAGGATCGGAACAGTGCGGTTCTCAGACTTTGGTCGATGGACTCGTCGTCAGTGGATATACTTCAGCAGGAGCCCGTCATGGTGCAGCAAATATGTATCCGCCGGGGACTCAGCTAGCGACACATGCTGGTTCCAGCCCCCTATCCGAGCCAGCGGCCGGGCAAGCAGCGTATCGGCGCTCCGGACGTCTTTCTGAGACCGTCGCACACTTCGCGACAAAACGGATCACTTTGCTGAGCCTTCAGTAGCTCTTCTCTGCTGAAAGCGATTCCAATTCTCGCAAAGTTGGGGGGGGGGGGGGGGGGGAGGGTGTGTTTGGTATCGCACCCACTCAGGACTGCAGTAACAGCCGCTTGCGTCGGCGTCATGGGTTCGCTCTCGGCATCGTGACTGTCGGAAAGCTCTCCCGCTCGGCCGCATCGCGGTGCGCTGCTTACCTGGATAGTAGCCAAGGTTCGTCCGCATGGGGACTCCCCCTTCTCGCCGAATGTCGCCCCCGACGCTTACATGTGCAAAAGCACCGCTAGTGGCTGTCACACCGGGATCAAGGTCTTCGGCAGACAATGGGGCACGGGATAGCGTGTCAGCTACCACGTTGGTTGTGTGTTCATCACAACACGAGGTGAGGACACGGACGGGTGCAAAAGGGGTGCCCGTCGGTAGAGGCAATGGCCTCTTTGTGCAATGCGCGGCATCCGCCTAAAAAGGTCAGTGGACAAAATGTTACGAAGCAGGCATGTTGCGACGAGTTCGAATCGCGCAAGTGAGCTTTTGATACCGCGTTGGAGGCCAGCGTAGCTGTACACGTATCCTGAAGGAGTACGGCCACTAGCGTGGCTTCGGTCTTAGCGAGCCGCAGGGCACGCGTTAACCGTCACCGTGGCGAGAACGCGGTACTGCTCAACGTCGCAACACTTCATTGCCTGCTGCAACACCAAAAACGCAGTACAGAGCCCGTTGCAACAGGGGCAGCGAGAATGCAAATGGGTTTATCCACGCTCTGGGCAACAAGTACAGAGGGTGGCGCGAGCACGTCTCCGTGGGCAAAGGTGATTCACGGGGACTCCGGCACAAAAGGGCCCGGTCGCTCGAGCGAGGGCAAAAACTCCGCACGCGTTGGCTTCCGAGAGGTACGGGTCGGTGTATCGCGCGCTAGGACACACCACTCTTCGGCCTAGCGTTCGGAAGTGGGGCGACAAAGGGTAAGCGTTAGCCGTGGGCGCAAGGCGCCGTTAGCGAAGTCCGAACGAGCCCCAAACAAAGGGAGCCGACGGACGGAAAAGAAATGCGGGCTTACCCCATGTCGTCCCGGAAAGATTCTCTCTCACTCCTGACGAGCGCACGCGAAACATCCCGAGGGACTCCGCGTACGGCCAGTCGACATCCGCTACCGTATGAGAGAGGTTAAACGTCACTTCCCGCTCCCTCAGCGTGGCAGACCACGAAGGAGAGGAGAGTCATGTCAGGTCATGAGAACTCAGAAAGAGGCGGCGGGCTAGCCCTGATTCCCACAAAGTATGGCACTTTTATTCTAAGAATTATAGAAGTCAGAATACTACATGAATTGACAGACAAACTGGTGCAGTCACAGAGGGCAGCAATCTTCAGTGTCTCGCTACCAGTTGTATGCTCCGTCATGATAATGCAGAAGGTGGACACTTGGGAGCAGGATACTATGGTGTGTTAGCACTCACACTGGCTCGCATGTTGGCTGGTAGCTGCTACATCAGACACTGCAAAAAGTTGCATCATAGCAAGTGACCAAGTAATACCATTATATTATAATTTGTCGTGCTCTGATGTGACCACTTCCTATGTTGTGACTTGACACACTCATCTTCCAATTGCTGAAACCAAAGTGGTTCCATAAAAAAAAAATACAGCATATCCACTGAGTGAATTATGATGAGTGGGGCGAAGCATCTGTCTGTCCATTCGTCTGTCTCTGCCCGCCTGGGCTGTTACGCGTGACAAGATTAGATTAAGAGGAGCTTCGACCCTAAAAGCAACTGAAACGAAGATATATCGAACTCTGAAATACTGACCTAAAGCTTCACTGAAAACTCTGTATGGAGACAAGCGAAGTACTTTGGTTGTATCCTCTGTGTGAAAATGCATGGGATTTCATGGGATTTTAAGAGCAAAGCCTTTTTAAGCTGCTGTAAAATGTGTGCCATATCCTGATTTATGAACGGGTATGCCCCACGGATATTAAGTTTAATAAGTCTCATTTCTCACCACTGACCCACTAAAGGAGGAGGAGGCAACAGTTTGCCCAGCACTAGGGAAATGCAACGGCAGCTTCGTGAAACTATCATTATTGTAAACAGGTACATGCTACAAAAATGGTGTAAATCCCCCGAAGGTCCACTAAAGAGGAAGACAACAGTTTGCCTAACGCTAGGGTATGGTGAAGGCAACAGTGGCTGAGAAACCTCGAAGCAAGTGAAGGCCTATGCCAACGAAAACGTGCACGCAGATCTACGAGATGTACAAACGCTTGGTTTCAACGACAGTTTGCCTCTGGCTGGAGACATCTATGTCGCATTTGTGACAGTACGAGGTGCAAATGCGTGGTTTTAGCGAGAGTTCGTCTCTGGAGTTGGACATCTGTGTTTAGTCTATGAGTGGTTTAGCTGTAAGCTCTCCCTGGTAAGAACCAACATGGAAACAACATACCATCACCTAGCTAAAGCCTAGGAGCTGCCCGATCAGAATCGTTCAGTTGCAATGTTTTTCAAGGCTTGCAACGCAGTCCAAACTTAGCCATTCTTTTTTAAGTTGCTGCAACTGTTTAATATTGAGAATTTTCCCCCATACTAGATTAATAAAATGCCCTTCAATTATCATCGCTAAAGAGTACTGACTTTGTAGACAAACTGAATATTTTATGCGAATTTCTAAATGAAGAGTGTTTCTTTGTTACTTTCCTCTGCTTGTTCTACAATTTTACTTCACCTGCATGGGCCTGCAATAATCTGCAAATAAATTTCATGGGAGCTCCAAAGCTTGTACATACATTTTTCTGGGCATTTCGAGGTGAGAGGCCTCTCACTGGTCGGTTGCAGTGCCTGCCGTGCATCTTCTAATGCTCACAATAATTTAACTTCCATTCTCCTTACGGTGGCGTTTCGGTAGCAAATAGGATAGCACTTTGTGTGATGGCCTCCTTGTTTAGCTCTCATGAAGTCTAACGTTAATTTTTGGATATTGAACAATGTGCAACATGAAAGAGATTGCACAAGCTCCGTAAGCATGCTCTCATGAGACGAGAACAAAAATGTATTTCTTTTGGCTAGGTTGTTAAGGAGTGGCCCAAAAGTCAGCTGCAGAGATTCCACTCTTCTTGCGTCTTGGATGCAACTGGTTTGTGCGGCTTTAGCGCAGACGTGGGTTCAGGCGAGAGAGGTGTAGTTTGCAGACGCCAGAGGAGCATGCTCTCTACATTAAATTATTGTTGGTATTCTTTTTATCTGTAGTCCTTCACCACGGTAACATTGCTTGGCAGCACAGCACAATGACAGTGTGCAGCGGCAATAACCAAAGAGCTGACAAAATTAAGTAGGGTATAAAGTATGTGCACCTAACTGGCCAATTATACAAAATCCACATGTCATTCTTCCAACCAAATGAAAAAAGAAAGAAAAAAGAACGCAGCTCGAATACCAGAACGTCATGTTCCGAGGCACAATGGCCAGAAAAATGAACAAGACGTGCACCATTCAGTCACACTTTTATTAGTATGCCTATTCAATAAGACTCATAAAAGACAAACTGCATAAAGAAAGTGAGAGGTTTTTGTTTCAGTAAATAAAATGTAAGCACCTTGAAGAAAGACAGCACCCCCTCAATGACTGTCTAGGCATTGCAAGTAACATCTAACATCAGAAAAGAAATAAAATAATGGAGGGGGCTGCTGTAATATAAACTACAATAACTTTTGAACAGAGGTACTGAATCACCCAAAACACATGTCACTGTAATTTTGTGCACAGCTCTTTTTTTTATCCTGTGTAAAAATGGGTGATTGATTCCATCTGTGAGTGCTCTCACAATCACACAAAACAGAAGTGTAAAGATGTATAACTGATTCGGGGAATCTCAGAATATTTACAGTTGACTGGATTTTGAGTAACACTGTTGCTCGCTCATATAAAACATGTGCTTATATACAGTTATGTATACTTTTTCTTCTGCATCCAGGTAACAGAACAACAGGCATGCTCGTACAGAGCTGATGTACTTTCTTTTTATATCTACATTACACAAACACGACAGCAAAAATAAAAAACGTTCAAGCCTATTAGAGTCGGTTCTCCCAACACACAATGCCTGCTACTGAACAACAATAACAAACAACAATGGAAAGTTGCTGGCAGCAGGCAGCAGCTCAAGGCCCAAATTTAATCGCACTTCTACCTTTCTCATGCTCCTGAGCTTCTCAAAAAAAAAAAAAAAAAAGTGGGGGCACTGCATTCCACAGCAGCCAGGAACGCACATGTAACAGTGGTGCATAAACTGGCACGCCTAAATAGCGCTAGCGAGTGGCGTTCAAACAAACAAAAACAAAAAAACAAAAAACAATGCACTGCCAATTAGAAACACTGCCCAAAATGAGGCCTGTTTTCTTCTGTGTTCCTCATGACAAATCTGTGCTGCTAAATCTTTACGCCTGGGAATCCCTGGACTATCCAGCATGAGGACAGTCACATCAGAACGAGTGAATGTACAGAAGGGTCAATTTCGGTTTTGGCTGCTATGGCTTGCCAGTGATGGCTCTTAAAAAAAAATAATAAAGGCATGAATGCAACATGAATGTGACAAACTTGCATTGCACAGATTGCTAAGCCTGCAGTAATGTCCTTAAGTCCTTACTCTGCACAAAAGTAAAAAAATAAAGTTAATGGCTCTGACAAAGAGGGGTCAATTTCGTGCAATTATGTCGTACTGCACCTGCTAACTTCTCCCGAAGAACTGCTGCACTGAAGTGACCGTGACAGCATAATTCCCACTAGGCAGTTACAGGACAGCGAGTCACCGGTGGCCACAGGTCACATACCCAGAGTGAGCAGACTTTTGTACACTCGGTACACAACTGGTACCACGATGCATCGACACGGCACAAACTTTGCCCCTCTCTTTCGTGAGAGCCCGAGAATTAGGAAGAAAGTGGAAAAAAAAATGTATTCGAAAGAGACAAGTGCGAGGATAGCTTTCCTAAGTGTTCCATTGCGGGCACCAATACACATCATGCCACCGCCATTTCGCCACCACTCTCTCTCAGAGGCGACGTAGACGTTGGAGGAGTGGGAGGCGTCGGGGACGTCGTCTGCTCCTCTGTCATCTGCTGCTCTTGCGGCAGCTTGTTCTCCTCGGCCGTGTCTCCCTGCCTGTGTGCGTCGATCTGCAGCTCGCTGCCCACTGATGCGGTCACCTCGTGGTCAAAGTGGTAACCTTCCCGAGGGCTCGCGGGCGGTGAAGGTGGGCATGGTAGCGGGGGCCGAGCGCAACGACGTGCCAACTCCTCGTACGGTGCCCCGTTTAGCAGACAGACCAGCACGACGGTCATGTTGTCGCAACCTAGGCCCCCCATCTGGCAGTCGGGTGCCAGGCAGCGAGTCATCAGCTCTTCACAGATCTGGCACATAGCAAATGAGAAACCAATTACACGTAAGCCCATTCGTTCCATAGATATGGTACAAAAATGAGACAACTGTCTACTTTTCCACCAAAAAAAGCTTTTTGCTGTACATAATGTGCAATCCCTCAACATAATCATTGTCATCATTAGCCTGACCATGGCCACCACAGGGTAAAAATCTCAGCATATCCACGAAGTGAATGATGATGAGTGGGCAAAGCTCCGGAGGACCATGAACCTCCGTACATTGCCCACTCGACAACACATGTGTACAGTATATACAAAGTTCATAAACCACAATGCGCATCTAGTGTTGAGATGTCCATATCAATAGTGATATCCACATACTGTAAAGACCGAATATAGGTATAATTTTAAAAAATGCAATGAAAAGTCTGCCCTCGTCTTATATATCAGTCATTGACATAAAAAAATGTGGAAGTTTTTAAACAATGGGCAGCTGAAGTCGAAAGCTTCCATCGCTACTGTGAGCATCAGCAGCAGGGCCGTTGGGCAAGGCCTACAGTTTTCTAGCAACACAATTTCAGCTCGGTTATCCACTGTCAGTCGCTGTTTTCTTTTTTTTATTTCCTTCTGAAATGAGTGGTAGTTGACAGCAGTTTACGATAGGCTTTATGAAAAAAGTCACCGAGTATACCAAAACGCAAGGCAACCTGGCGGCACAAAGAGAAATCGGTGGACCGGAAAAAAGCGCCCGATACTGGAAGAGCAAAAAGCAGCGCATCACATCTCGCAGCAGCCAAAAAAAAAACCATTGTTTCATGGACGGACTGCAGTGTGCCCCGAACTGGAAACCCTACTCGCCGAATTTGTCTGGGAGCTGCGTGCAAGGTCGCTACCCGTAGCAGCGGAGTGCATCCGCGTGAAAGCTCTAGAGATAGCGCGAGACTCTGGGCTGACCAGGGTGCAATTCAAAGCATCGCCATCATGGGTGCGCCAATTTATGAAACGCAAGGGCTTCGCACTGAGGCGCCGTACTTCTGTCTTTCTGCAAATTCTGCATCAGTAACGCATTGGATGGAACGAAGAACGATGCACTCTGCGAAAAACAGTGAAAACAGATGCACTAGTGAAAAACAGAGGTCGTCAGACTCAAGTTTGGACGAGTCCGAGTGACAGCACTTTGTGGCCTTCTGGCATTTTACTACATAAGATTAGTGCCTAAATATAAAGAAATGTCACCATAGTGCAGCCGATTGTGTCGCGTATTTACCAAGATAAGAGTGCGCCGCAATACTTTGTGATTTTTAAAATTTTCTTTTTCGGAGATTCAAAGTTCAGGGGGGGGGGACCTATATTTCGGTTTTCACAGTGGATATGAATATCCATGTATATATCCATATGGCTATCTATAGTATGTAACACCGACGGACAGGGGACATGGCTCGACCCCTTCTAAGGAGCTTCACCCCTAAGAGGCCTCTTCCATGTTTTGCCACTCAACCTGGTCGTGAACTTAGTTATCCTCGCAAATTTAACGCCTCTGCCCACCGAACTTCCCGCCTCCCCTTCGTGCACTAGCCCACTTTTGAAATCGAATCTGTTGCTCAAAATGACCCATCACGAAGCTCAATAAGTAAACAAATTTTCTTATCATGTGATTACAAGTGCAAACAAAGAGCCATTAGAGGCACAGTATAACTTGATCAAAAACTTGTGCGCATAGAAGACTTCCTGTTATGATAGCCCACAGCTTAACTACAGAAGGTTGCAAGTTATGAAACATTGAAAAAATTATCTTAACATCTCTGTTCTTTATATAAGGAGTTGCAGTGGACCTGTCTTCAAAATGCCTAGCAGTTTATCAGACAATATAGCATCGAAACGAATGCCCGAGTGCAGGCAGGAGAAGCTTGTGCTAACAGTGTGCGAATGATATACTAATACCACACCTGTTCTGGTTCCATTTTGGCCGCTACCCGGGCACGTACAAACTCGACCACCTCTTCATTGGAAAGTACATCCCAGATCCCATCACAAGCCAGCAGTATGAACTCATGGTCGGGTGTAAGGTCCTTCACAATCACATCTGGGTAAGCTGAAAGTACAAAATCATGTTAATATGGCACTAAGAACACTGAGAACGTGCTGTCTCACAAGTTGCACCAGACGGCTTTTCTAAAAACATTTAGGGTACATGAAAGCTCTCACCAGTGACTATTTGCTCTTCGGGAGATTTCTTTTCATTCTTCTTGAAGACGAAATCTCCGAGGGCTCTTGACAGTGCCAAGTTGCCTAAATGGTAAAAAAAAATGCATATAAATGTATAGATACCATTACGCCAACACGACCTCCATTATCATCTCCTGCATTTTTCCCCGATCCTCTGTGTTACTTTTGGTTGCCAAGTGTTCAAATGTTAGCATTTTCGCAACACTCTCCAGTTACACAGGCCCATATTCTAAGGTTGCTGTATTCGGCGACAACTTATCTTGACATTGGAGCGAAACCTATGGTGGTGGAGCTTTCGTACATTAGTGTTGCTCCTCAAGTGGTGAAGCAGATTGCGGTTCATTTTAGTTTAGCTTGCTTGCATTGTTAACACTTTTTGAAAATGAGATATACGAAAATGTAAACGAGAGAAACATTTCCATAGTTACGAGTAAATTTTTCAATAGAGAATCAAAAAGCACGTTTGTGGCAGTACGCTGCCCCACTATGTCATAAATGCCACGTTTACTTTGGAAACTGTGTGTGCTGTAAAGGTGGTGCTTGCTAAGAAATGCAAAGAAAAGGAAGGCAATCTTGCAAAGTGAACAACAACTGTATTTTACCTATGACATTCTGCAACTGTCTGAGTCTCATAAGTGATAAAGCAGCATTTATTTCAGCAAAGCGAAATGAGAAATTGTCAGTAAACAGGAGTACTATTATTTTTTGACAGTAGCAGGCATTCACTTAGTTTCTGTAGCTTTCACAGTGCTGTTAAAAAAGGTTGTCGCAGAGTATAGACAGGCATTCTTACAACACAATCTACACTATATTAACCAAAAAAAAGAAACAAATTATGCCACTTCAAAAGCTCAATCTGTTGCATAAGATCACCGTCAAAATGACAAAACAACCTATTCATGTCAACATATCAATGCAGCAGCAAGCCAAGGGAGCCGTTAATCTTAAGGCTGACAAATCGTGATTTTGTTTCGTATGTGTTTACGAGTATCATCAATTTCATTAGCAATTTTTACATTGATACACATTTTAGGCACATGGAATTATGCCTGAAGCAACTACAAGAGATTTTACAGGTTCACTGGGCATTCAAAAAGTGAAAAACTGGGAGATTCGGACATGGAAATGAATGAACTTATTCATTATCAGCATTTTCATACTACTACGTAGATGTGCTTATCACACTGACACAATACACTGGGAAACTGCGTGTCTTTTGGCATTGGCATCAAGCAAATGCTTATGTACACTTTCGAATACATTCAAAATTTTTCTAGCAATCTCATCAAAAGACCTACCGTATTTTTTAGTGTATAAATCGCGTTTTTTTTGTTGGTGCGACTTATACAACGATGCGACTTATAAACAATCAAAATCGAATCAGATGCCGCGGATTTCGCGGCCAGGATATTACTGCCACGCTTTCTGCATCGGGTGGTTCGCCATGCGCCCCCTTTTGCCATGCACGAAAACTACATTTCAGAAGAAAAGAAAAAGAGTTGTAAATTAACTCCCTAGAAATAATAATGCTCATATCGTTTTGCACAGAAAATAAATAATAATCGAGGGGTGAAGAAAGTGGAGGTATTTAAAATTATGAATAATGGAAGGCAACTTTGCATTTCAGACAAGAGCCGCTTCGTCTGCTGCCACTTCCGCCCGCCCGCCATAGCAGCCACGGTTGCTGATATTGTGCATCGTAGCGTAGGCGTAGCGGCGTTGTCGCAGCATCCTTGCTAACCATGCCGCCACATGAAAAGCAAAGTCGGCGAAGTCTGGATGCGAAGTTCAAGCTGCTTGCAGTTGAAATTGCAGAAGAACATGGAAATCGTGCTGCAGGGAGAGAATTCGATGTTGCCGAAAAAGTAATCGGAGACTGGCGCAAGGCTCACAGCGTCCACCGGACAATGAAGTTAACAAAGAAGGCCAATCACTGCGAGAAGGCATGCTGGCCGGACTTTGAGCGTAGTCTGCGAACGTGGGCGTCACAACAGCGAGCCGAAGGAAGAGGCCTGTCTACAGCGCAGCTGCGCCTGAAGGCGAAAGCTCAGGTAGCGGAGACTAACACTGAGGGGTTCAGTGGTGGTCCGCCGTAGTGTTTCCACTTTATGCGGCGGAATCAGCTTGTCATGCGAGCCCGGACTGCAGTGAGCCAGAAGCTACCTGACGATTTTCAAGCGCAGCTGGAACACTTCAGCTCATCCGTGAGGGAGGAAATTGCGAAGAAGAGCGTGAGTGCGAGCCACATCGTCAAGATAAATAAAGTGCTGTTGACATTCGACATCCCGCTCGAAAGAAACGTCGCCGAGAAAGGCCAGAAAACTGTGACGGTGAGGACAACTGGGCACCAAAAGTTTCACTTCATTGATTGATATGTGGGGTTTAACGCCCCAAAACCACCATATGATTATGAGAGAGGGCATATGATTATGCGAGAAGCCGTAGTGGAGGACTCCGGAAATTTCGACCATCTGGGGCTCTTTAACGTGCGCCCAAATCTGAGCACACGGGCCTACAGAATTTTCACCTCCATCGGAAATGCAGCCGAGTAGAAAAGTCTCACTTCACTGTTGTGCTTGCCTGCTGCGCAGACGGCAGCAAGTTGCCTCCCATGCTTATATTTAAGCGGAAAACCTTGCAGAAGGATATTTTCCCTCCTACAGTGGTGGTTCAGGCGAATGCGAAGGGTTGGATGAACGAGGAAACGATGGGTGTGTGGCTTGACCGCCGTTTTTCACGTCGACTCGACGGATTCTTTCACGTGCAGCCAGGAATGCTGCTGATGGACAGTATGTGGGCTCATATCAATGACGCCGTAAACAAAAAAAGATCAGTTGGAAGCATTGTACGCCTGTAATCGTTCCCGGCGGCATGACCAAGTTGCTTCAGCCGCTTGACATATCTGTCAACCGCAGCTTCAAGGCCGTTCTGCGACGCTTGTGAGAGTCATGAATGTGAGAGGGAGGGCATAACTTCACTAAAACGGGGGTTGCATGAGATGCGCTGAGTTTGGCAAAGTGGCGAAATGGGTGAGTGAAGCCTGGCATTCTATTTGTGGCGGGCTTTCGGAAGGCCGGGTTGATTTCCTGCGTGGCCGATATTGAGTCCGATTCGGGCGAGTTGGAGGACGACAGTAACGGGCCAGCACAGCTACAACCCGATATAGCTGCACTGTTTGTGAGCGACTCTGAGGAAGACAACTTCGATGGTGTTGATTTATCGGAATAGTAAGAATACTTCTGACTGGAAATACAGTAAAAACTCGTTAATTCGGATTTCGCGGGACCGGAATAACTGTCCGAATTAACCGAATGCCGAATTAACGAATGAACAGGGAAAACAACATTTAAAATCAAGCTGCAGAAGCATACCTTTATTTGTTGAAGTATTTTGTAATTGTCGTCTGCGTTTTCGCGCAGATTCTGGCTGACATCACAATTTTTCTTAACTGTTCCAAATGGCCAACAGCACGCAAGCTGTCGGGAGTGTTCAGGCAAGCGTCCTCTAATATTAACAGCGCCTCCGAGACTTCCCGTGAGGTGCGATGAGGTCGCTGCTGTATCTCCTCGCATGATTCTTCGTCGGAATCGTGGTCTTCATGGGCGCCCGTGACATCATTAATAATCTCTTGATCGGTCAGGCGACCACTCGTGGCGACACCATGATCAATCGCGATGTAGTCCTGAAAGGTCACATCTGTGGGAAAGACAGCATCGAAAGTCGGGCAGTCATCGTCGGTGGACTCGGCTGACACCTCCTCGATGCCATCGTCAGCTACTGCTGCATGCTCGGGCCTCACAAAACCGCTGTGCCGAAAACAGTTGGCGATGACTTGCGGCGGAGTGTTTTTCCACACGTGGGCGATGATGTGCACTGCGCCGAGTAAGTCCACTTGATACAACTTTCCAGCTTCTGAGCATAGGATCATTCGCTCTAGCATGTGCTTGCGGTACTTCGACTTCACGTAGTGAATGATACTCTGGTCCATCGGCTGAAGAGCAGACGTAGTGTTGGGCGGCAAAAAAACTACTTTGATGCTCTTCAGTTCGACTGTACAGTTATGGGCACTGCAGTTGTCAACAACCATAATTATCTTGCGGTCCTTCGACGTGAAGTGCCGGTCCAACTGCTGCAGCCAGCCGCAAAAAATGTCCGATGCCATCCATGCCTTCCTGTTCGCTGTGTACTCGACAGGAAGGCTTTTGACGTTCTTAAAACAACGTGGCTTAAGCGCATTCCCGACGACAAGTAGTGGCAAGCGCTCCGTGCCTGTCATATTGGCGGCAAGAAGCACAGTTATCCTTTGCTTGCACTTCTTGCCACTAATGCACGCGTCCCCTTTGAAAGTCACCATCTTGTCGGGCAGAGCTCTGAAAAATAGAGCAGTTTCATCTGCATTGAACACGTCACGCGGTTCATATGCGGCGATGTGCTCCAGCAGCTTCACATTTCTCCACTCGGTGGTCACGCTTTCGTCAACACTGGCCTTTTCGCCGCACACACTCCTGAAGACAAGTTCGTGTCTCTCTCAAAACCTCGCAAACCACCCTTCTGACTCTTTGAACGATTCAATGTTCATCATTGCAGCGTACTTCTCACCTTGCGCCATGATGAGAGGTCCGCTCAAAGGCAGATGCGCGTTGCGACAGTCAGTAATCCACCGGAGCAAAGCTTCTTCGAGCTGGGGATGAGCTGCGGTTCGCAACCGCTTTCTAGAGGCATGAAACTTCTCGCTTTCGAAGGCTTGTTGAATCTGTTGTTCATTTTTCACATACGTTCCCAACGTGCTCCGCTTCACTTTGTACTTGGTCATAACCTGCTGTCGCGATTTGCCGTTCTTCAGTGCTTCCAAAATTTCCACTTTAGTCGCCAAGTTCTTCGCGTCGTAGTTCTGCCGCTTTTTCGGCGTTGCCATCACTGCAGGGCACGATCTTGGTGGCATGCAAATACGGTCACAATGGAAGAAAAAGAGAAGTCCGCAAGAAGAGATGGTTCCGACACGACAACACAAGGGAAAATGGCGTCGGAGGCGCTGAGTGGTGAAGAAAGAAGACGCCGACCTTCGGTGACGCTGCGATCGCCCCCACTAGTTGATGATGATGGCGATGCCACTCAGGTTTCGGTTTCACTCCAGTGGTGCCAGCGCTGCTTTATCACACTTTTGTGTAGCAGCAGCCGTCAGCATTTGTCTGAATTAAGCGGTGCGGAGCCGAATTCCGACGAAATAACGAAGGTTTGGTCCCATAGATTAACATGCACTTTGGCCGGGACCAATAGAGCCGTCCGAATAATTCGAATTAACGGGTGTCGAATTAACGAGCGTTTACTGTATTGCTTTTATGTGTGTTGGGAGGCGTTCCCACGCGTCTGCCAACAGCTGGAAGCTTGCAAAAGCGGCGGCCGCCTCAAGCATGCATTTTCGCCATGCTTTCTCACGACGCGACACTCGTTGAGCCGAATAAGCATGTACGACTTGTACACCGGTGCAACTTAGACACCAATGCGACTTGTATGCGTTTTTCCCCGGAAAAACTGCCATTTTGAGAGGGGTGCAACTTATACAAGGGTGCGATTTATAGATCGAAAAATACGGTATGTTATTTGGTAATACGGTCGAAAATAGTTGAACAGACACACATCTCAGACAATGAATGTCTAAAGGACCTTAACTTACAGAGACAACATTACGAATGGTGCTCTTTAAAATGCTGACCTAAAAAAAAAAGACTAGGCAGTCTGTCTAATTGAAATCCCATCTTCCCCTTTGACCACTTCCACTATTCAACACGATAATTCTTTGATTTGATGTGGGGTTTAACGTCCCAAAACCACCATATGTGATCATGAGAGATGCCGGAGTGGAGGGCTCCGGAAATTTTGACCACCTGGGGTTCTTTAACGTGCACCCAAATCTGGGCACAGGGGCCTACACCATTTCCGCCTCCATCGGAAATGCAGCCGCTGCAGCCAGGATTTGATCCCGCGCCCTGCGGGTCAGCAGCCGAGTACCTTAGGCACTAGACCACCGCGGCGGGGCAACACAATAATGCATCAACACAAAGAAAGCAGAAGATCTTTTTGAAAATTACATCGTTGCACAAGCGCTGCAATAAGGGAAGCTGTAAAGAAAATGTCTAACAATGGACAAGCAAAGGAGGGATGCTTGAAACTACAGACCATTGACTCTGTTGAATTCGACCCATCCGCCAGCTGCGATAATGCGGCGTGTCTCCAATTCATTGCCCGGTTTGTGGTCAAAGGAGAGCTGCTGCACGTGACCACCAACAGACGCAATGGCCCGCGAATCACCCACATTTCCACAGTAGATGCGACCACCTTTCAGGAGCACTACAACAGCTGTGGTGCCCGCAAGTTCATCCTTCATGGCATCGTCTGAAAAACAGCAGAGACTAGGCGTCACTACATGCGTGAGCGGGCAGTGCTTTTGCAAGCCATGTGGGTGCATGAAAAGGACCTAACAAAAGGAAACCATTTCCCATGTGTTTTGAAAAAATGTTGTATTCGCTCGGTAAGCCAGAAACCGCGCAAGCTGAAAGTACAGGTAGAGATATTCACCACGAAAATTCACCGTGATACCACAGCTTTTCACGATGCTGGCCAGATGCCTTTTATAATTATTCATAGGCAAAAACGAATTACACTGTGCCCTAAGGAAGCCATATACATAACATAGCAAACTTTGGAAAATTTTGTCCGGCCAATGAAGCCAAAATATGCGAAATTCGCACTGAAATCTATGACGCCACACAGAGTTTTTGAAATGAGACCACACTACTTAGACGCGGACAGAAAGACAGGGACAAGCGCTTGCCACCAACTGAAAGTTTATTCGAAAAACTATGAAATATATACTGACAGATGACAGAGTGTCGTGGCACATACGATGAGACCAAATCACGGACCAAAATTACAGAACCGATAAAAGATCTATGTACGTCAGCCCCACCTTACCAACGCCTACTGTGCCTTGGAGTGATTACTTAACTCCTATGGCATCTGCTACTGTCTAAAAATGCTAGCTCCTTATCGGACAGAGCTATTAATGGTTTGCCGACGCAAGCCAAGTGTTCACGCGCTATGTATGCTGCCTCAATTATAAGCCTAGTGCACTCATCTTTGTGTTTGTAAAGTACGACTGTGTTATCAAACTGTACTTCACAGCCACATCTAGTGACATGCTGGGCGAGGAAACCATCGTTGCCGCTGCGAACATTGCACACATGCTCATGCAATCTGTCGTTGAGGCATCTTTCAGTTTGCCCAATATAACAGGCACCGCATGATACAACGTTGCTAATGCAATTGACAAAACGGCTTCTGCGCTTTATTTTGCACAGTGCGCTCTCATTTCAAAACAATCATGTATCACCAACATTGAGCGCAAAATTCAATAACAACACTATGACTTTCATTTCGTCTTTTAATAAAGAACTTACAATAAGAAAATTAACGATCAAGTTGTCAAATGATCTATCAGTCTAAATCGATTTACGTTTCACTTGAGAGTGCCTTCATGATGAAACAAAGATCTGAAAAAACGGTGACACGGCACTTAAAAGGGGTACCCACACAAAAATGTTTAGTTGTTTTCTAGCGTCAAAAAATGGCCAAGCCCTCAAGGGCCTAGAAAATGTGCTACTAAACGTGAGTGCACCCTGAAAACGCAGGTTATAACAGCTAGTTTCAGTTCCTACTGCACCCTATCGTCACAACAGAGTATAAGATTCTCATCACGTGCTCCCACAAGATATCGTGAAGTTTCTATGACTGCTCCGCACCGCGTTGTCGGTTACAAACAAGCGGCCATTTCGAATGTTTGGATGAAATGCAAGTGGCCATTTTGGAGGTTTCGGCACCTGACGTTATCACAATTAGCTAGACTACGGCATGAAGTCGCCAGAATTAGTATTGCAGCCTGATGTCAGGATAGTGTCAGTGTCGCGAAGTGCGCCATGGGAAAATTTACTTTAATATCAAAATAAAATAGCTTATCAGTATTTGGCAAGCTTTACAGTTGCTCAGAGCCGTCTCTGTATACAGGCGATTCATACAACGAAGTAAACACAGCTTTGAAAAGTGGTGTCAGTAATTCTTTCAGGCAACTGGCACCACAGTTGGGGTGTGGGAGCGTGTGAGAACAGCAGTACTTGCCCTAAGCTCACAGGTTTTGTGGTATACTTAGAAAATCCATTAACAATGATTTACTTTCATACGCAGCTCACCAGTGCCAGCAAACATGATGAAGCAAATAATGAAAAAAAGTGACATTAGATGCCAGAGAAATTTTTGGTGACTTTGCTGCCGCTACTGCTATTTGCGTAGTTAGCTGCCCTTCTGGCTTTCAAAAGAAAAAGAAATATTTGGGGGCTTGGCACACCAAACCACATGATTATGAGGTAGGCTGTAGCAAGAAACTCCAGATTCATTCTTACTACCTGTTTTCATTTTTTTTTAAACGTCCAGTAAGTCTATGTACACATGCCCTCTTGCATATTGCCTCCATCATAATGCATATGCCATGACTGGAAAGGAAACCCTTGCCCTTTTACTTAGAAGCACAGCACTACGACTCCTAAGCTGCCATGGCTAGTGGCTTCTTTTTCCATCGGACCTACAATGGAGAGTTAAGAAACTAACTAGCGCAACTGCTGGACATAACTTACCCATAACATCTGAAATAACTTTAATAAAAAGATAAAAGCACCAACGTGACTAGTAATCAATGTGTACTGTAATAATGAAGATTTACTTTTTTCCAAGCTGTAACACCTCTGCTTATGCACCTTTTGGCAAAGCAGGGTATTTCTGAATAAATAAATTAATAAATTATTGCAACAAACATGTTCAAATGTCGGTTCAACCGTTAACCTAGCAATAAAAATTGATCTAGCATTTCTCTGCATAACACCTTCTTTGGCAAAACTTGGCACAACAAAAATACTAGAGTGACAAACAAACCCCACCTTTAAGCATGTCTGAGTCAACCTCCAGAAAACCTTTCTTTATGGCATCTACTACATCTCCTCTTTCTGCAGCAGAGAGAAGTAAAAAAAAAATACATTAAAATGAAGCACACACAGCACTCTGTTGAATGGAGACAAAACAGACATGCGACAAGTGACAGAGAGAGCTACTGTAGTGATGTGTCATCACAAGAGATGCCAGTAACATATTTCTGATGTGCTGTTCACTCTGTATACAAACTGATAGTTGCTTTAACAAGGATTAATTATATGTAGCCCTTAAAAACAGTATTGCAGAGCTTAAGAGACTAATTTTCAGTGATGCTGTTCCTGCCAAAAAAATAAAAATAAACTGGGTTGTACAGTAACCATCACTTAAATAAACATAGCATTGACATTTGTAGCAATTATTTTAGTGAGCAAGTTACTTGATTACGAGAAACAGCACAACAGGTCAAGATGCAGTCATTTTAGCAATGTAAAAGAGTTTTACGTTTTTCCTGCACAAGCATTTCCCTTAAGCTGTGAAATTAAGCAAGGTGCTGAGAACCTTCCAGTATACACAACAACATATGTATAGTGCATGCATTTCTGTAGCCTACCTCCCACTGAAAGTGTGTTTTACAGTCTATACCAAATGTCTATCAATCGCTATGCACAAGACCAAGGCATTGCTGCTAAAGCAGCAGGCATTTTTGTGCTGCACACAGCATGCACAGTTACAGAGTGCTGACAATAATGACTACCCAGAATCTCAAGTAGTCTGCTGTGTGGGGATGCAGTAAATGGCCCTAACAGCACCCGTGCTACAAATTACGTGGACTACAGTCTATATTTAAAGACTCAAGTAGGCTTCTTTACATCGTGGACTATCAACTACTGTGAAGCTGGGTTCTGCCTTCAACATACAGGCACACTGCACTTACGATATGATGGCTGAGAGACGATCTTGCGATGCACGTGGCTCCCAGCATATTGGGCCACCTTTGCACCCCCATGGCCATCGTAGACGGCAAAGAATGCAGCATCTTTGTCCTCAGAGAGGCTCAGAAGATGAGTGTGGGCATCTTCCATGTCTGGTAAACGATCTGTCAAGGAATCTTTCAAAGAAACAGATAAATAATGCCAGCGAGCCGGCATTTGTTCTACTATGCCAAAGGAAATTGAGCTTTTAGTGTAAAAGTAAGGTTACTGGATGCCAAATTCATTACCACCTAGCACTGACAGCATGACAATATGATGATGGTGGTCTAACAAAATATGGCACGTACCCGAACCCAGTGTTACCATGTTAACCACATGTTTATAGCCGGCAAAGGCTGGGCAGATTAATAAAGCTGGATGTGTTCTTTATGTGTACACTTACAGTAAAGGTACTAAATTGGAAGATTGGGGATGTAATTGGTTAACTTGATCATTGCATTCCCAGTGAGACGATCAATCCAACATTGTGCAAAATTTCAGAACATGGCCATCAGCCAAAGGAGAAAAGCGTAAAAGTGAAAAAGATATGTGAACTGAGACACGAGCACGTCCTGCTTCTGATCATTTCATCCCCGACATTATCTGCAAGTGTCTAGATGATGCAACGCTAAACCAACTTGGCAGTAGGTATGCTGACACAGAGTCACGAGCTGCGGCGACGTTAGCAAAAGATGACAGCAGTGCACTAGCAGCAGAGCGATCGAGCGGCAGGCGGGAAAATGAAAACCAACACACCGATCCAGCTTCAAAAGAACAGTAAAGGATACTTATACGCCATCCTTGCATGCACGATGCGCCCACTTTCACTTGGTCGTTCATACAACTTGACGTCTCCTTTGCCGTAACCGGCTCGGAAAGCGTTTGGCCCATTATTCCTGAAAGCAAAACAGCGGCCTACGAGTCACGCGCATTCGGCACAGAATGAACACACCGATGACGCAATTACACAGTAAAATGATCTTCACTGCCACGACCGCGAAGCTCGAATGCCAATGCTAGAAGGAACATTGTTTACATAGCCGATCAGCGCAGTCAAGGGTCCAGACAGGAACATTTACTATCCTAATACACCTATCCGGTCTGATGTGCTCATGGTGCGCTACGGTTGACATCAAAGGAAGTCTTCCCTCGGCAACGTTTTCTTTGAACCTCCTACAACTAACAGCGTTTCCAACAGCTTACGCAAGCTCCAAAGCGTCACGCCGAAGTTAACCGGTTTACAGAGGCAGGCCACAGTGGCTCTCAAACGTGCATTTGTTTATCACGCACCACGAAGAGCCCCCGTATCCGCTCGCCCCTGCGTCTTTTAATAACCTAGGCCTATTGCTCGCTCAGAGTGGCGAAATAGCGCCGATTACCGCACAAAACTCAACTGTCACCTCGAAATGTGAGCAGGGAAAAGAAGAGAGGCAATACCGGTCACACCGATAACCAGCGCACGATAAATTCAATGGGCGTGCTGAGCGCTGCGCACATCGAACGATAACTGGGGATGCCCACACGACCGATCGCGGGACGGTGACTCGCCTTCGAAGAAAAACTACTACGAAACGAAGCGATGCTTAGGATTATTTACACGACGTGAGAAAGACCAGGAGACGTTTCCCGGCTCTGAGGAAAGCGTAAATTCGACATAAACAATATGCCACACTCCACGGACGCATCGCAATGCGCTCACCTCCTCTTCGGGCGCGTTGCTCGACTTGCTAGCTTCTCGCTGCGAGTTTTTCCCTTAGCCTGGAATCATCCTGTCCGTGGACACAAGACCACGAGGAGCAGGGTGAAATTTTAGGTCCCCCCCGAATCGCACGCGTGTTTTTGGACCGTAATTAATCAGCGATTCATTCGCGTAAACTTGCCTGCTCGCCGTTCACGCACTAGTAGTTGACACGACAACCTCCAGGGGCGCTCTCTCAACAACTCGAAAAAAAAAAAAAAAAAGATCAAATTTATTCTAAAGCAGCAGTTCTCCGAACGGTCAAATTAAATGTTCGTGCAGGAAAGCAGCAAAGTGAGGACCCACCCAGTCAATGCTTTGGATCGCTTGTTTTTGAGAGGTGGCTGTAGGTAGCTCTGAAACGGTGATAGCGCGAAATCGCTATCCGTGTTGTGCTGCAGGTTCACAAGCTGGCGAAAGGCCGCTACTACCTTACAAGTTGTAGCTACTGCAGTTCGCTTAGTACGAGTGCCTACTTTAAACTGTTGTGCGAGGTTATCGAAGCAGCAATGAAGGCGCCTCGGAAGGGCATTCACGCGGGAGTTCTCGTCGGAGGCTTTGTGGCTGCAGTGTGCTTGGCGTTGTACCCGATCGTCATTCACCCGTATATTTTCGTCCAAGATTACAGTAAGGCAAAAAAGAAATAAGCAAGGCCAGATAGTTCGGCTTTATTGCTCTTTATTTTTCAGAACAAGTCCAGAAGCATACGAGAAAAGACATTGATCAGGAGTCCATACAACCTGGAGGTAAAGAACCTACAACCTGGAGGTCGAGTGTTTGGCGCACGTGTTTTCTTTTTTTTTTTTTTTTTTTTACGAAATCCCACTGGTACGTTCTTTCGCAGGTATGAAAGTTTGGTCGGATCCGTTCGGGAGGAAATGAAGTACGTCACTGTCAGCAGGTTAGCTCCACGGACTTGTGTGGAGGCAGGCATGTGTGCCGAATGTACAACTGTAGTAAAACGTTTCTACTAGACGTTGCGCGCCATTCATTTCCTGCATTCTCGCTTTCACACTTACCATTAGTTTTGCGAACTCGTGGGCCATTGGAGCGGCAAGAAGGCTGAAACTACTAGCCACTGGAGCAGCTAAAGATTGCTGCTACTATGTATATGGCGACATATCTGCAAAAACCTTTTATTTCTGCTCCGCAAATAGGAATACATGTTTGCATGTTTCTTGCAGTAAAGTACCGCATGTGTTTTTAATTAGGGCAGCTGCCATTTTAATAGAATGCCTGATATTGCATCGAGTTGGCCACGTGACTATGCCTGTGCAATCAAAACAGGCAGAAAAAATTTTGTACTAGTTGATCGACATCAATAGTGTACTTTCACTTTTCTCTGTGAAACCAACTTGTGAAGACAGCTCCTGTTGTGATGAGGATTTTGAAGTTATAAATATATCACACAAAGTATGCTACATGGTTTCAGCATGAAAAAAAATCTCATTTTTAAAATCCAAACCTGCTTAACTACCCAGCTCAGTGTGCTTTAATCTAACGACAAGTCACCACATGGTAGTAAGTAGCCAGAATATGTTGCTACAAACAATCCCAGAGGTTTACAGCTTGCTATAAATATATCTGACTAGCTCAATGAGAAATGGTTTCTGTGGTGCTATAAGCGAACCATGTTTTAGACTAATAAGTGCAAAAATATGTACATTGTCAGCATGAACATGCAGACAACACTTGAATCTCGAAGGGTTGGTCAGTTATTGCTTCTGTAGCAGGAACCAAGCTTTGCAATAAATTACTATTAGACAGTAATATAACATAAACAGGGGTGGTAAAGCTAACATATTAACTAATATGTAAATGTTCCACAAGCACACTCAAGTGTGCAAGTGTTCTCACGGTGTGTAAACCACAAGGAACACAACAAATGCACCTTAGCGTGGTTTGTCATTTGTCTAACTCCATCGAAGGGCTTTTTTGTTTCGAGTCGATGTTAGGTCTGCTTTTTAACAGAGCGAAAAGCCGCTTTCGCTTTGGCAGAAGGTGGAGAAGGCAACACCGGTATCGGCGCCAATGCTGCATAACGCTGCAGGAACTCTATTTTGGCATGAATTTGCTTCGATAATGCATCGGCAGGTGAACCTGGCTCCACTTCAGTTCTTCCCTTTGGCAGCGAAAGCCCATCAGTGTCTGATGGCCTTGTCTCGGTGGGAGTTCTTGAAATAGGAGCGGGCTCTCCAACGGGTGCAGTGTTGTTAGGTGTCGCGGGTGATGCTAGCCTTGTAGTTTGTTGAGGTGCACAAGGTGGTCTTGGTGCAACATGCGGACTGTTGACATGCACTGGTTTCTGAAGCCTGGCCAAGGCGGTGGTGGCAAAGTCCGATGGATTCTGCAAAGAGGGTGCGTTTGGTCGATGAAGTGCATGCCTCCCATTCACAGAGGCTTGAATCAATTGACTCAGAAACGAGTTCTGACTGCGCTCACTCTCGACACTTTTTTGCAACCTCTGCATTTTAAACACTGCTAATAGTGCAAGTTCCCTTCTTATTTTACTGTTTTGACAACAAGGAAAGATGCTACTAAAAAAAAAGCTTCTTTAAAAAAACTTCATTGCCCAGGGCAATGAAGTTTTTGCTGTATACATAAGCTTTTATGCTGATTTCAAATATGTAATCAGTTTTACAGTAAGTTGCGTAGTCATCATTTTGTACCATGGCAATGTGCAAGATGCACTTTTTGGACACATGCCACTAAACTGTTATGGTTCTGAGCCATTAATGACTGTGGAATGCAAATAACAAGAAAGCGTATAAGACATGTTAATGAACAAGAAAACTCGCAAAGTGAAAAGTCCATCGGCTCAACCCATACGAAGTGCTTACTTTAAGATTGTAATAACTATATAGGTGATATCAAGTTTTAAAGGAGATAGTTGCACTCCTCACAAGTTGAGGAATACAGGTGAAATTTCATCCCGATCTGACTATAAAAAAATGCCAGAAAGATGATGTCCAAACTCAAGAAGTTGTCCAAGGCGGCATCTTGAGAGAAACATTTTAAATATGTAAGTGAAAGCTCATCTATTCTGCTAAGATATGCTTTTTAATATGATTTCTTCCATCACGAGGGCTTGGGAATCATGGTTATTTTGAGCGGGTTATTTTGAGCAATGCGATGGCAAGCAGCCACATGACAATTTTCAGGGGCAAGAAAATGAGCTCTTTTTAGTTTTTAGCAGACACCTTGTGCTTTTCAAAAGTGATATTAACCTGCTTCGAGTTTATTTACAATCTACATTTCTTTTAAAAGAAAGTAAACTTGTGAAAGAAAATAAAAACAAAAAAATATGTAACTTTGGAAAGGACTTGTTTTTTTCGAGTTGCATCTCCCATTAACATTAGTTGAGTCTTGAACAAGGCACTGTGCTTTTGTTTCTTTTACAGTAAAAGCTGTTGTAAGATCACAGCAAGGGTCGTGTGCAGCGTCGTAGTTGCCTGCCGCCACCGACTATGTCCGTAACCACTATTGCACGAAATAACGCCAAGGACACAGCGAAATTCGAATTCAGGTCCCCCACGTGCCAGCCCAGTATTCTACCACAGAGCCGCATGCGCCATTGCTAGAAACTTCGTTGCAAACTTGCCTTAGGCAGGCTTGATGTTGGGAAATAAATTGTGTTAGTATGAGTAATAAAGCGTTTTAGAACAGCAAAGGAACAACCAGACGCCACACAATGCCAATTGCGCAATGAGTGGGCCGTCCGATGCTCCAACCCACTAGAAAAGCTTGTTTTTGATCACCTATCAACTGTGGCGCATACCCACTCCAGGCATAATTCTTCATCGTTGTCAGCCTCCGCATGAAAAATTTGAACGAAATTCCTTGCAGGTGTATAGCGGATACCACGCCTCTCCGAAGATAGCTTGTGAATGTCGACAAAAGTTATGATTATTTATGGCTTAGTGGGTACCTGGCAAGTGTGCCTGTAGCAGTCACCCAAAGAGTGTTTACAAAAGGCCCTGAAAGGCCACTCTTCCAGCTTTTGCTGTGACTGTGCTGCACAATCCGCACAGGCCTGGTGTTTTTTTTTCTTTTTTGCTATGATACGTTTAGCAGCTCATAAACAGTATAGTTGACTATTAAATATACATAGGACAACTATAATGTAATTTTGAAACATTAACCCCTTCAGATGTGACCAGTTCATTGCAGTGTATCAGTGGTTACATACTCGGGTATTGACCCAACGGTCACAGGTTCGATTCCGGCCAAGGCAGTTGCATTTCGGTGGAGATTAAATGGCAGAGGCCGTGTAATGTGCAATGTCAGTGCATGTTAGAGAAGAGCAGACCGTCGAAATTTCCAGAGCTTTCCACTACAGCGTGCCTTATAATTCTGTCGTGGTTTTAGCATGACCCCAGGTATTATTACACTCGAACCTCATTGTAACAAAGTTACACTTGCTACAAAAATACTTTGCTTTATCTGAAAATTTGTCAAGAAAACATATATTTGCAGCACCAACTATATTTCATTTACTTTGTTATATCGATGTTTGAACTCATTACATCAGATGTCACCTACGAGGAACTGTTTGTAAATGCATGAAACACAGAATTATTTCAAGCCTCATGATATTCTAGTGCAAATGAAATACATCAGAGCATGTTAATATATGAGTATTGCAGTAAATGATCTTGAGTTGTAGTTGAATATCTATCTTGAAGTCACTCATACCAAAAATACCAAAAAGATGTCCAAACTCAAGAAGGTACCCAAAACAGCATCTTGAGAGAAAAATTTTAAAGGTGTAAGTGAAAGCTCATCTATGCGGCAAAGATATGCTTTTTAATATGATTTCTTCCATCGCGAGCGCTTGGAAATCATGGTTATTTTGAGCAGGTGGCTTTGGTGAACTGACTACTGTCTTTGCGTCACTAGAATTCAATCTTACTAGAAATACAGTCGGTTATGTTCATTTTGAGAAGCAAAATTTTCATTTTGACATGGCTTATGGGAAGCGACACTTCGAGTATGGTAGCGCCTTTAGCAAAGTGATCATATGCAACCGTACAATGCAAAGTCATGCTACATGAAGACACATTTACTACACGGAAGGTTCAGTTCATCCAAACCCCAATGTTTTTTGCACTTTTTTAACACTAGTTGACACAACTAGCAAAAAAAAGTTGCTTACAAACGGGTCTACTGTTAAAGGGAACAATTGAGTGCATGGTATGCTTGGATTTCACTCATTGAAAAGCCTAGCGGCTTAGATTTGTGTTAGACTACCACTGATTGACCGTTTCGCCTTCCTTTGAGAGACTAGTCGTGCATGAACATAGTTTTCTTAGTCACTCACTGTTAGATGGCTGGTAATACTAACGGTGCTTATTGCAGTGTTCCCTTTAACAGTGGACGGTACTGTACACAAAGGTGTACGAACTGTCTCAATTAGGCTTGAGCGAATAGTGGATTTGAGGATCGAAGCGAATGGTGATTTTGGTGTAATAATTTCGAATCGAATTTGAATAGTGCATATGACATATAAAGAAAGAAGGGCATATTTATCATGACCTAACTAACCTGCACAATATTTTTTTAAAATTGAAAAAAAAAAAGGTATTAATGCAAATGCTTTTTTTTTGTTCAAAGGAAGTCAACTTTGATTAATAGCAGAATTTTACTTTCAGTAGGATGCGAGTGATAACCTGTAAAATACATGACATTTAAAAATTTATTATACTTAGAGCATATAAGCCATCATAACAAGCTTCAAGCTAAAAAATTATGAATCGATTTGAGTGTAATATGTTCATTTAAAGAGGTCCTGCAACATTTTTTAAAATAGTCATAGAATAGGTTCACTAAAGAAGCTTATTGCCTCATGAATTCACCGCCGCAAAAAATTTTTAGAATCCGTCCACCTGTTCGAGTGGAGTTGCAAAGATTTGTCGTTTGCATTGTCCCTTTTCGTCCCGACTAAAGTGCTGGAAGCTAAAGAGGGAGTGATGGCTTGGGGAAAAAAAATATGTCACGTGTGCCTCGTGACCTCGAGTACTTTCTCTCTCTCTCTTTTTTTTTTCGTAGGATACACAGCTTTTCAGTGGAATCGCGCACATACGCGTGGACATGTGGCAGCCTCCCGCGGCGGCCCCAGAAACGACCGAGCACGCCATGCTCAGAAAGCCGATGACTTATACAATGGCTGCGACGAGTGATTTTTGAGTTTGGCGTCATTCGTCGAGAGAAGAGAGCAATTTTCAGCTGACTTCAAGATTTCATTTTGAATTTCAGGCCGGATGCTGCGCTGTAATATTCGGCTCGCGTGTTCTCGGGAGCCTCGACTATCGATCGGCAGTGCTTTCTGACAACGCTCGAAAAGTGTTGCAGAGCCCCCTTCGCGGCAGAGCATATTTCCCCTGGATGGGTGCTTTCACGGCTTAACACTCCTACACTGCAGTGAAGCCACCTTTACAAGTGATTACATGCGGATTTATCATCATCATCATCAGCCTGACTACGTCCACTGCAGGACAGTCTCTCCCATGTTCCGCCAGTTAACCCGGTCCTGTGCTTGCTGCTGCCAATTTATACCCGCAAACTTCTTAATCTCGTCTGCCCACCTAACCTTCTGTCTCCCCCTAACTCGCTTCCCTTCTCTGGGAATCCAGTTAGTTACCCTTAATGACCAGCGGTTATCCTGTCTACGCGCTACATGCCCGGCCCATGTCCATTTCCTCTTCTTGATTTCAACTATATGATATCCTTAACCCCCGTTTGTTCCCTAACACGCTCTGCTCTCTTCTTGTCTCTTATGGTTACACCTACCATTTTTCTTTCAAATGCTCGCTGCGTCGTCCTCAATTTAAGCTGATCCCTCTTTGTAAGCCTCCAGGTTTCTGTTCCGTAGCTAAGTACCAGCAAGATACAGGTATTATATGCTTTTCTCTTGAGGGATAGTGGCAATCTACCTGTCATAATTCAAGAGTGCTTGCCAAATGTGCTCCACCCCATTCTTATTCTTCTAGTTACTTCAATCTCGTGGTTCGGCTCCGCAGTTATTACCTGCCCTAAGTAGACATAGTCTTTTACAACTTGAAGTGCACAATTACCTATCTCGAAGCGCTGCTCCTTTCCGACGTTGTTGTACATTACTTTCGTTTTCTGCAGATTAATTTTAAGACCCACCTTTCTGCCCTCCTTGTCTAACTCCGTTATCATGAGTTGCAATTCGTCCCCTGAGTTACTCAGCAATGCAATGTCATCAGCGAAGCGCAGGTTACTAAGGTATTCTCCATTAACTCTTATCCCTAACTGTTCCCATTCTAGGCTTCTGAAAACCTCCTGTAAGCACGCATTGGGGAGATTGTGTCCCCCTGCCGTACACCCTTCTTGATTGGTATTCTGTTGCTTTCTTTATGAAGCACTATGGTAGCAGTTGATCCCCTGTAGATTTCTTCCAGAATGTTTATATATACTTCATCTACGCCCTGATTCTGCAGTGTCTGCATGACGGCTGATATTTCTACTGAATCAAACGCCTTCTCGTAATCTATGAAGGCTATGTATAGTGGTTGGTTATACTCTGAGCATTTCTATATTACCTGATTGATAGTATGAATGTGGTCAATTGTTGAGTAGCCTGTTCGAAATCCTGCTTGTTCCTTTGGTTGATTGAATTCTAATGTTTTCTTTACTCTGTTAGCAATTACCTTTGTAAATAGCTTGTATACTACAGAGAGCAAGCTGATCGGCCTGTAATTCTTCAAGTCCTTGTCATCTCCTTTCTTATGTATTAAGATGATGTTAGCGTTCTTCCAAGACTCTGGTACCCTTCCCGTCAGGAGACACCTCGTAAACAGGGTGGCTAGTTTTTCTAACACAATCTGTCCTCCATCTTTCAGCAGATCTGATGTTACCTGATCCTCACCAGCAGCTTTGCCTCTTTGCATGCTCTCCAAAGCTTTTCTGACTTCTTCTATCATTACTGATGGGGTGTCATCTGGGTTACTGCTAGTTCTTATAGTATTAAGGTCGTGGTTGTCTCGGCTACTGTACAGATCTCTGTAAAACTCCTCCGCTATTTTAACTATCCTATCCATATTGGTAGTTATTTTGCCTTCTTTGTCCCTTAGTGCATACATGCGGATTAACGTACACTTATTCGTTCATTGCCAATACTTCGAAATTCTCAATGATTTAAACTCAAATCGAAGCAAATTCGAATACTCTATTTGATCAAATATATTCACACAAGCCTAATCTCAATGGGTCACCAAAATCAATACATGTCACGCTCTTGCGTTTTTTTAAATGTCACCAACGACGAACCATGGAGTACTAAGAGTAAGTACTAAAGCCTCCGAATCAGTAACTCGCAATCAATGTCGAAATGTGGTACGGAAAATTAGGCGAAGCACCTTTATGGAGGCCTTGAGAGCTGAAAGGGCATGCCGGAGACTGCTGCTTGCAGGGGAAGTCGTCAGCACTGAGAACTCGGTCGTCTCCAGAGTGGCGATTCTGTCTGCACTACCCGTCCTGAGCGTGACGTCCGTCGCCGAAAGAAACTTGCCGTTCATGCTCTCTTCTGCAGCCTGCACATTCGAATACCGCCCTCGTAACATGTAAGAGCTATCTTTTAGAAGGGAACTTTTTCTTTTCCTCCATTATACTTTCTCAACTCTATTTGTGTACCTATGAATGTGACAAAAAAAACAAGGCTGCTTTTGCACAATGTGGGTAAGTGCTGTTCTTCAGGTTGCAGTGAAGTGTCGCGGTGAGAATAAGAAACTTGTGATGGGTCTCACTACTGTTAGTTTACTCACTGTATCGTGAGGAGTTTACAGCATTGTGACGACATTTAAAAACATCAGTACATTATATTAACTATGAATAAAATGCCCATAGTAAACGAAACCACTAACACCAATTCACAAAGCCGTGTCTAATGAATCCGATGGCAAAATGGCGTCATAATAGACACCTACCACAAAAATAAAAAGAATCCACAGTGGGGCTAGTCGGTGACCTTTCGGTATGCTATGAATTTTTCTAGAAAAGAATTTTAATATGTCAATTGTTTTTACTATTGGACTTCACTAGCGGGCCAGATGTCACCTAGCAAACGGCTGCAATCGCTGGAGCTGTATTATTGTTTCATTCACAGTCATCTGAACTACTGCATCACCTCATGGGGTACCACATATGCAACACACATAGCACCACTGCAACATTTACAAAACCAGGCCATCCGTATATTAACGTTCAGCTCATTCAGCTGCTGTGTGTCCTACATTCTTCATACTAACAGAATCCTATCATTAGACAACCTTGTTCAATACAATTTATCCACAGTGTTATTTAAAATAATGAAGAACCTTCCTCCAGTAAACATATTTCCAGACGCTGTTCTAGTAAACACCAACCGAACAAGATTTGCAGCTAACAACAATTTATTATTGCCATTAGTCCATACTAATTATAGAAAACACTCTGGTTATTTCATGTCCTTATTAACCTGGAACAGTCTTCGCCTTAACGTTAAGCAGTCTTCATCATTAGCTATTTTTAAAAACACATTATTTACTTTTCTGCTGGATACCATAGAATTCTAAGATGTGTAATATCATCTACTCCTGTTCATATTCATGCACTTTTAATGGTGCCACAGCCACTCATCTTTTTCTTGCTTTTTTCGTTCCTCTGTTCGTTTCGTCAATATTATTTGGGTTTTTCTTTTATTTTTATGTGTTCTATACAGTGTTTTGTCGTACTTATAATTGTTAAAATTTGTTTTTTTTTAGTCTGTATTCCATTTACTTGTATAACTTATTCCACGTTGCTGCATTTTACTTGTGCATATTTATCACATTTTCTGACAGGAGGTCCCCCTTCAGCCAAGTGCTCTGGGGCCTCCTTCTGTATGTTTATGTAAGCATGTATGTTTTGTACGAAAGTAAAAATAAACTGAACTGAGCTATATCTTTAGTGTGACATGCCTGCATCTGTCATCTCCAACAGCAAGAAATTTTCAAAACACTGACAGAATGAACTGTTGGGCTAGTTGGTTGTGCATAACTGGCTAAGACATATAAGTGCAAAAAACCGAAAAATGCAAGAAAGGAGATGAAGACATGAAGTCTAGCATTTGTCAGTTTTTTAGCGCTCGTATGTTTCGGTCAGTTATCATAACACATACGATAGTATTCAACAGGACATGCCATGCATTCCAGTTGTCGCTAAGGAGCTAATTTCACTTTATTTATTTTATGACATGGTTTTCAACAATATCACTCAGTAATTACTAGTTAGTCTATTAGTCTAGAAGTATAACAGCTCTCACCCATGCTTTTCTGCTAATGACCAGTTGCACGAAGTTGAACCTGGCATCTGTGAGTGTCAACACGGTGCCTTCTTTTTGGTGGCTGACACGAAGCACAAAGCCAACGATGTCAACAGCTCTGCCTTGTGAGCCACTCTCTGTGAGCAGTACGGGAAAACTGGTCACCTGTAAACAATCGTTCTCATCAGCGGGCTATTTATGCCCAGTAAAGCACAGAGAAAGACTTTTCCCAACAACCTCTAATAGCCCCTGCCTAACACCTGCATCTTGTGCCTGCAAAGTTCCTAAATGCATCAGGTGGCTTAATTCTCTGTCTTCAAATGTGCTTCCCTTATCTTGGTATTCGTCCTGTAACACTAAAAGAGAGAATAAATTGAGAAGATAAATTGATAGAAAGGCAGTGCAGTCAACTAGAATTGTAGCATCCGGTTTACTACCTGTGACACTAATAAACCACTAGTGTATAACATAGTGTGCCTGTGGCCTGTAATAGATTTAGATAAGTACAGATAGGTATGGAATTTAACAGCTTGTTTACACAGAATCATTCACATGCAAAGAAACTGGAAAAAATAAAGTTTCTATGATAAGCCCACAGAAAGAACAAAACATACAAGCTACATATAGGAGCCTTGCTCCTTTTATTCATATGATTGTCGTAACACTGTCACCGTTGCATACCGTGCGAATTTACACATGATAGTAGAAGCTTTCCAGAATGTTTAGAACACTGGAGGTGTGTGGAGGAGTAAATTCTGCAGCAGTGAGTTTATGGTTGGAGAAATCCCTGAAAAAGTCGATAGCTTTCTTAAAAATTAAGCAGATAACAATGACTAAAAAGTACATATCAAAGCTAACCAACAAGGTGCATTCAATGAAGTGCACTCAATGCCTCATGTCTGGAACAGCTTTTCACTAATAGGAAAACAAGGCAAATATTGCGATTGCCCATAGCAGCTGTACTAGGCCTTCTGAAGGTCCCAGTCTTCAGCGTGCCACGCGTTCACTCTGCTGTAAGGAAAGCAAATGTGCTCTTCTCATAAGCACTTGTAAGATCTCTGTACATTAAACGAACTACATCTAACTAGTCAGCTGATAATGCACAGACACTCGGTGCGAGGCAATAAATCTTTTACGTGTATATTTTGAGGTAAATCCAGATGTTTCTAGGCACTTTATTAAGAACACCTGCAATCCTTGCTTAACCTTATGGAGTGAGAGTTTGGTAGTGCTCCCTATGGCCAAAATGAAAAACAAAGTTAGCGAATTTCTGTGCAGACATATTTGACCAAGTTAGAAACACACTAATATTTGGTACTCTGGATGCATTGAGTAAAGGCCATGCGCAGCTGCTCACCTGTCGCATGTAGTAAATGCGAACGTGATCGGGGCATTTTGCTGGCTCGAATTGCGTCATTTTTGTCGTCGTCAACTCCACTGCGCTGTTCTGGATGTCAGGCAGCACCTTCCTGAAAGAAGGCCAATGATGCATCATACACACTTAAACCTCAATATAATGAATATGGGTATAACAAATTATCGGCTACAATGAAGCAACTAAAGTATAGCTTTGTCATGGATACAGTGGTATGGATATATGCTTTTGACAAATTTTCAAATATAACAAAGTATTTTTGTGGCAGGTGTGACTTTGTAATTTTTTATTTATTTATTTCACAATACTGCAGGCCAATGTGCTGGCCCAAGCAGGAGTGGATACATCAAAACGTAATTGTAGAAAACAACAGACAACAATGCAAAAGAAACAAAAGGTTAAGAAAGAAGGTGACGCTCAAGGTCACCAAGAAACTTATTAGAATGAAAGATGCCACACGGCAAACAATTCCAGTCATCGACAGTTCTAGAAAAAAAACTATATTTAAAAGCATTTGATCAGGCAAAAATTGGGGTTAGAGCATGTTCATGACCATGACGAGTACGTCGTACTGAGAGCGGTTTAACACAGTCAGGGAGATCAATTTTTACAATACCACACAAACAATTGTAAAGAAAGGAAAGACGACTGAACTTTCTCCGAGCTTCTAAAGTAGAAATGTCGTTTAATTGCATTAAGGTGGTCGGGGAATCAAACCTACGATATTTGCCAAAAATAAACCTTACAGCCTTTCTGTTAATACGTTCCAGATTCATAATATCTTTCTTGGTATGCGGATCCCAGATAATAGAAGCATACTCAAGCTTAGAACGAACACAGGCATTATAGGCTAGAATTTTAGTACGCGAGGGTGCAGATGCTAGTTTTCTTTTTAGAAACCATAGCTTACGTAATGGTTTAGAGGTTAGAGTGCATTTGCACACATAAACCACCACTGAAAAATCTAAGGTAGAGTGCAAGTGTAAATTGTATGTAAATATCTTTAGGTGAAGCTTCGTGGCCGTGAATCACTTGCACTTGCCTTGAACATGTCACGTTGATGTTGTAGATGGAGAGGGCTTCGCCTTGCTTGAGCATTTCTTGGGTGTCGTCTGTTGGCCTCCACACACACATTAGGCAGCCTGGAACGATGAGACAATGTTTCAATGTTGGCACGACGACCTTCACACGAAGTGGCCTGTCTTGCAGTGCTGGCACGTTTCACTCACAGATGTTCTTGCGCAAGTCTGCCTCATGAAGGCCACCAAGGAGCACTTTCAGAACGGGTATCACGACTCTCTCCCTGGGGCACTGGAAAAAGAAAATAGACAAATGTATAATGAAATCTTCTGCAGGTGTCGGGTCCCAAACTAAATCAAGCTTGCACACGTCTTGCCCGAACCTAGGGAATAAAAACGATGCCCCGCTGCCTCTATTTTGCAATGCCAGAAACTGGCAAAATAGTTTCGGACCAGTAGAGCCGGAATATGCGTAAATGTTTTCGACTGCAAAGGGTTAAATTAACTGTTTTTATTGCACAATATACTCCTAAATTATCTCGTTTTTACATTGCAATGTTTACTTTAGCTTAGTGAATCATTTTTTAGACTGCTTGTTCATTTTATATATTAAGAGTGCAGCCATAAGTGTTGGCCCAGTCCCTGCATATTAGGCACTTATCTATATAGTACTTAGCAATATGTTCTACTTCTGTATTTTAATTACATAATTTAATTTGTTCCAATCGAATAACCAATATGCTGTACAGAAGTTCTTCCAAAATGCAAACAGAGCATACCTTGTTTTCCTCATAGGCTGTCTGCAAGGCACTTTCAAGCTTTTGCTGAATAATCGCCTGTCGACTGCACAGTTGTTCCTCCTGGAAGCACCTCAGCATACGAAGTTGTTCTTCGCTTAGGAGTCGCTGAAACACGCAGATGCATTTGCACATGCTGTGACACTAGCGTTTTGCTCTGCCAAACATCAAATGCAATTTGTGCAAGATACTGTGACTGCCCAGATCCAGAAAGGGAAAATAGGCTTTTGTAGAGCATGCAGAGATGAAAGGTCTTTGAAGCAGGACTGCACTCTGAGAAGTGCTCGTTGGCCACCACGGTGGTCTAGCGGTTATAACATTTTTGAATGCCAACTTAAAGGTCAGGAGATGAATATCCGGCTGTGACAAGCATATTTGGATGGAAGCGAAATGCTATAGGCCCGTGATCATAGATTTAGATGCACGTTAAAGAACCCAGGATTCAGCAATTTCCTGAGCTCTCCACCCCGACATTTCTCATAATCATATTATGGTTTTAAAATACAAACATTAACAATTATTATTATTATTATTATTATTATTATTAGAAATGCTTTACTGCTTTCCAAAGGCTCCAGCAGTCATATGATGTGCTTACATATGTTGTTTGGAGAAGTCTTACCTCAATTTCCGTGGGGTCTGAAGAATTTTTTATTGCTTTCCAAATATCTCTTCCGGAGTTCAGTCCTTGGATCTGCTTCACGGAGTACGACAACCGAATGCCAGAAAGCCGTAGTTCCTCCGCTGCAGAAGAGAGGAAGTAATAATAATTTCTGATTTTACCAACAGCATGTCAACGTAACCATGTGTATGAAATAATAGAGGAGATAAAGGAATGTGCCAGTGAAGCGTTTTATGATCTTGAATTGCCATCTTGACTAGGAGAAAAAAGACATACTGAAGATGCGGCAAGCAAACTGGTAATGACTTACTGTCATGCTTCCAGAGAATACCTATTTAAGTATGCAGATTACTCACACTGCACGTGAGGCTTCAGGTGTAACATTTCAACAGGTAATGACACTGCTGCTACTTGGTTGTACTATTTTGAGTGCACTTCATTTTGAAATTTAAACGTAAAATGAAATGTGAACTAGTAGTGGCAACGTCGAAAGATGCAAGAACATAGCACAAATCGCGACGAAAGGCAACAATATACTTACTGTCAGATTTCTCCACCTGAGAGAGAACTTCGGCAGTCATTTTTTCGATGAAAGCGGTTCGGACTTTTTCGTGCTTTGCAGCAACTATCAGCTCTTCCTTTTCATGTCTCATCACACCCATTTTATTTGGCAGCATTTCCAGGTACTGTGATCAAACAGGCAAAAAGTATTTTTAATCTCTCATAGCAAATTTACAGCATGTCAGATAGGACCTGGTGTGAAGTGTTGAAAAAGCCTAACACTACGTGCACGCAGCTTTTCAAAGTGTGCGCAAATATGTGGACACTAGTGAACTGCAGGGGAGACTGACCATTACAGGATAGGCCCGGATGACCAGGCAATCCACCCTTCCAACGAGGCCACCTTTGGGATGCAGAGAGGCAAGGGAGACAGGGAATGCCCTCGGTTGCGCGTAGTAACCCAGCCGAGCGTCCCAGCGTGCACGCCGTGTGGAATTGTAACTCAGCTTTAATGCAGCATCTGAGGAAGCCTGGGTGAAATTAGATGAAGAGTCGCCGTGCTGCTTTTAGTCCCATTAGAAAAAAAGCAAGAGCATGTGATCCTAAAAACCACAGCACAGATAGCCACAATATTTAGCTTTTTTTTTTTTACTACCATTTACTCGTTCCTGACCTAAAAAAAAGATGTTAATTTCTATTACATATAAATATAACTTTCAGGCAATATATAGTTTTGCTTGCTAGAAAAAGATATGCAGTTCATTTTCTCCAATCTGAAGTACTTGTTTCTTAGATAATCAGGATATAACAAAAAAGTCTGCTTGCCCTAACTTTCTGCAATAGTATGATCACTGAATATCCCAGAAAAATTTACACAAGCATTATCTAGAACAACCAGAGATCACAACTAGATCATTACACCTAATTTACCTCTGTTCGTATAGTTACTGTTATGTGCAATGTGGTGTTTAGAAAACCCAGAACTTTTTAGAGTTGTATTGCCAAATAAAAACTCTTTTCATAAAGAATATTATAATTTATTAGCTTTATTGTGTGTAGGTAATTATGAGCAGTTGACTGCAACAATAATAACTGAAATCTGACTTCTAAATCAGAATATAATGACGGAAACAGCCCAGCTTGTGGGAGAAAAGTATCTATTTTCAGGGGGGTGTTATTAGCAACTGAAAACAGCCGTGAAGCCGAATTTAGGTCGCAATAACAAAAATAGGCACTCATCAGAAAGCATTATTATTGTAACAATAGATCCTCTCATATGTCAATAATGCAAAAAATATAGTACAGGAAAGTTTATTTTTCGACAATATTTTGACCCAGATAGCCAGTGCCTCCCCCTAACTGTATAACACAAGACAATCGGCATCAAATGAAACGCAAACAGCAGAGCGTGTGCCGTAAGCATTAAAGAAGGTGTAGTGTGTGCCCTCCAGTCATCATCATAAACAAGTTCGCTCTGCACATCTGGTCCGGCAGCACTGCACGATTTCCCTACAGTCCGACATTTTTACTTATGAGATTTAAAATGAGGCCAACAAAAATTCATGGAAGTGAAATGACCAAAAGCACTCAGCAGGTCCACACTGATCCCTTTTATTGGTATATCAGAACTAGGACAAAAGCGAAAATATTGCATCATACGGGGATTGCGCAGTGCTATCAAACTGGACGTGCGCACCTGTCAATGGTGATGACTGGGCGGAGTGCACTATACTGTTGATAAAGCTTGGGCAACGCACTCTGCTCTTTGCGCTTCATTTGACGCTGATAGTACATCTTTGTGCATCCTGCTGGAAATATACTGCAAACTTACAGCATAAATTGTTTTCACTTGCAAAACTTGACACAAAGCAGAGGGAAGTATGCAAGCGCAACCTTGTTTGACAAGAGATGTTTAAAAATGTCATGGTGCAAAAATATACCTCGAGCGGCGGGCAGGCCTCGGCGGAGCCCACAAGCTCAGCCCCCGATATCAGCAGCTTGAGGCCAACAAAGAGACGTCCCGTAGAAGCTAGTTTCAACAGAGGTTCATCCAACTCGGCACGGATGCTATACCAGCCGTCAGTAAGTTCCAACTGTACAGCCTACAGGTAGCAATAAAGATTCTGTTTGAGCTGGCTGGTTAATTCTGTCATTTAGGAAATATATAAAACAAGAGATGAACAAACAAGGAATATGTCTTGTCTTAGGTGCCCCCCTTTTTAAGGTAGCCACTAAATCTAAGAGTCACTCTTGTGTGAAAACTGCAAGATATCTACTATAAGGCATGCATTATTTTAAAAGGGCCCTGCAACAGTTTTCCAAGAAACCACCGACTGGCTTCATTAAACAAGTTTACTGCCTCAAAAAATGAGCCACCGCAAAATTTTTCAGAATCCATCAAGTGTGAGCCGAGCTACAGAGATTTGCCGCATGTTGAAATTTTTTTCTTTCTTTTGTCCCAGTGAGCGAACTGGGAGCTAAGAAGGGAAGGGTGGCACGAGGGAAAGAAGTTATGTCACACACGTGTCATTTCTTTGAACACTTTTTCTTCGAATGCACGGTGCTTTGCTCTCAATATGATGGCGAGTGCACACACGGCCCATGGCAGCCATTCTAACACATTGCAATGCTCAATCAGCCAATGGCCGGGAAATTCGGTTGTATGGCATCTTTCGTAGAATGAAGAAGGAACAATTTCTAGCTGACTGAGAATTAGTTAAACATTCCTGGCCGTGTGCTGCGCTATAAAATTTGGCTTGCACGTTCTCAGGAACCTCGACTACCGATTGGCAGTGTTATCTGATCATGCTGAAGAAGTGTTACAGGGCTTCATTAGGAAGAGGTTTTTTCAATAAAGCAATGCCAATTTTAAGTCAAAAAGAAATTGGAGCTGTGTAAAACTGCATATACATCATCCCTTAAGCCTATACATAGAGAATGGTTCAGCACGGTAAGGAAGTCTTCTAGAGCACAAAGCATTTTTTCAAAGAGATTTTAGCAATGGTACATATACATTTTCTTCAAATCTAATCTTTCTGACAAATAAAAACGAAATGACACAATTTCAGCACACTGTGTTTACAGTGGGTGTTAATTAATACAGGAAGATTGCACAGGCCACTTACACCATCTCCCTTGTGCTCCAATGCCGATACACACAGCACCAACGTCTTGCTTGGGACATCATCTCTCTCGTAAATTTTTCGAAGTGCTGACCTGTAGAAAAAGCATATGTGCATGCGTGTTCCACACTCCACATACATTGTATCAATCTTTACACCGGTTTCACTGAAACTGTGTTTGATCAGTACATGCAGACCACTCTCATTAAAATGCAAGGACTACTACTATGCCAACATTTATACATTCTAGAGCTGAACTGATCAGCTATTCATGCCTTGTTGCATGCAAATAGGCATGCAATCGAGAAATAATACGAGCAGATACACAAGTACACACGGCACGGCACAATGAGTTTAAACAATGGCTCCTGAAGATGTGTCAGCCGGAACATTAACCACATCTGCTTTCTGCTATACACAAAAAATAAAGAAAGAAAAGAAAATCACATTCATGAAGTGGTTTTTACTTTTGCAGGGCTCGAATGCAAATGTGATGCTCTTTTTTTTTTTTTAGATTTTGGCACTTTGTAGTACCCAGCTGCATACGCACAGGCTCATAGTTTGTCAGAGGCATGAGCATGAACAAGGCTGTATGATGCATATCTGATTACATGCATTACTCACACATACTACAGTTCAATTACGTGCAAACAAACAACAGCTTCAATATAAAACATGAATGTTTAAGCCTCTCGTGGCACATGAACATCCTGCGTCTGGGGATCAAGGAATTCAGGTTAACCGAAAACTTCAGAAACCAGGAACCATATTCAGTACGTAATAACCTGGCGGGATTTTTCAAATTTGTTCGAATCAACGAAACCCTGTTGTTTGAAAACAAAATTCTCGCATCACAGCTAACCAAAACGAGGTCACCGCTGGTTAAACACACTCAAATCAATATGGCGTATGGAGAAGGCAAACCAACACCAAACTGTACATGGTCGTCGGCAGGATTTTTCTCTCGGGGGGGGGGGGGGGGGGGGGTGCAAACTAGTGTTGCATCGCGGTTGGGGGCGGGAGAAAGCATTGGTGTAGCCTGGGTGACGGCAATTGCTGATGATGCTTGAGGGGGGCAAGTGCCCCCTTTGCACCCCCTGCCGACGCCCGTGAAGCTGTAGCACAGGGAACAACGAGGACAAAACCTTACCGGCAGCTGTTGTCAATTTCAATATCATATCTGTATTTCAGCTGAAGCATTACTTGGTCAGGTGTCAGTGACCTGAAAAAAAAAAAGGTAAAAGAAATAAAGAGTGCCAAGAGTTTTCCCGATTGACATAGGGCACTTATAATGCAGATGAAAAGTTGAGTTAAAGAAGTGGTACTTCTGGCTGCAAACACTGATAAAGTGAAACCTTTATAAACACTCGGTTTTTACGTTTTAGCATTGTAATAAACTTCACAGCACATAAGATTATATATATAAATACATGAACAAATAATAAACATCATTTCACATAAAATTAAATAAATATATACACATAGTTTGATAACAGAAATGCAGTACAGAGGCACTTTCATAGAAGCAAGGCAATAAAGTACCACAGTACTATGTGCACAACCTCCCTCTTCTTTGCGCACTATTTCTACACTGCCATGTTTTTTGTGGTGCCAAGTTCCCGAATTGGGGCCCTTGTTATTTAACTAAAAAGATTAATGAAGCATAAACTAGACGCTTCCTGGAACAATAAAGAATGGCTATCATGGCTGGCCTACCTTCCTCCAAACACCTGAGGGCAGTGCAGCTCCATGGATGCCAACTTCCACACAATCCAGCGGTAATGATTTTCCAGCCATCCCTTAGGAACCAGGGTAGTGTTCACACCAGGCATTTTGAAAAAGGCACTGCAACAAACGATAACATATTAGGCATGTCTGGCGCTGTTTCCCTCTGTTTGAAAAGGCAGTGGCGCTAGCTCACAGTAGGTTGTAATGTTTTTGCTTGTGAAAGCTTCTCGGGCAAAAGAAAATTTATCAATGTACTTGTGGTTAATGCTCACCTCTACCATACTCCTAGAAGAGACCCAGCCTGCTGTATTTATACGACTAACACATAAAAAAGCATAGTTAAACCCAAAGAAATCGTTGGTTTTGGGACTAGAAGCAAGCTATAACATAAAGCTTTTCTTATAAGGGATTCTGTGAGTGAAGTGATTTTCTGCTGTTCTAATGTCAAACCTGAACCTATTCATAACTGCAAAGCCTTCATAAGACAATAAAACTGCTTAAGGGAGGGAACAATGCAAGATCACCTGCTGAATTCATCCTTTCCCAAGTATGCCTCTGCGGACTCCAGCTGCATAGTGGCTCCATCTCCCAATATAAGAAGGGGGTTCGAGGAAGAGATATAGAAAACAAAGTCAGCGGCATTTAGGGAATTGATAGTGGTAGTTGAATCCAGCACACCGTAGCCTTTCAACTGAAAAAAGAACGATTTATTGAACAGTCAACCGTTACAAGAGCAGTGACCCTGCAAATGTGCCAACATTATAATGTTTATGATATAGGGATAGTGTGAAATTATGTTAGCTGATACAATTTTAAACAACACAACACTAAGCGAGAAATTCTCATTTGCTTGGTACGGTTAAAAAAGAAAGATGTAGAAGACAATGAGTCAAGCATAATGCTACAAGCAGTATTAAACCACATAAACACACGCTAACTGTAGCAACTGCACAGGTGCTTTAGAGAATTGAAAAAAGTGGTATTAATGTAATTATTAACAGAGTCTAAAGCATACCACAAGAACAAGTAAAACAATATTTAAGGCAATACAATAAAGGTATGAAAATGTGTCGTTATAGACATTTAATGTGTAATATGAGTACTGTGCCAAACCATGCCCTAAGCTTTACATTACGCCACATGCTCTCATTACCCAAAGAAAGGAATGGAATGATAGGTGCTATAGCAGCAGGGCACTTAATTCATATTTGCCTTTTACATTTGCATCATGAATTTCTTTTTGACAGCACCATAGTTAGTATGTTGTCTCTCTGTTCTGTTGGTTTACACAGCTAATCCAAACATAAAGAATAGTACTTCAATTGGAGGTGAAAGCCCAGAGGGAAATGGTTTTATTAAAGGCAACAGCACACAGCCCTAACCTAATTTTATAGTTGGTAAACTGCACTGTGAAAACACCTGACTACCTTACTTTTTAAAGGTATGAGATTAAATAAAACTTACCTGATCCAATGAGTAGAACTTTGGGTGCTGGCCCTGCAGCGTATCTCGAAGAGACAGCCGAGTAGCCTTCATAACTCTTCTTAGGATCCAGAGCTTTCCGGGCCGAATTGACTTGTCCACAAACAACGTGCGTGGACCACAGATAATTATTGGTGCAGCCTTGGGTGTCTGCGCCTTGCCCAAAACAACTGCCTTGAATGGCGTAGCAAAGCTTGTCTTAGATGCAGACTTCATTTTTGAAGTAAACATGGGCGTTCCGGCATGGCTGAATCTGCCTGGAGCGGATGCTGGAGTCCTTTTCTCTGATGGCACCTGATGTGTTCCAGTGTCCACAGCCGAGTGGCCTTTGTCAGTGGAAGGAGTGGAATTCTTCGCGTCTTGATTCAGAAGTTTTTGGTTAGGCTCGAATGATTCCTGCGCCTTCTTGGTGCCATCTGACATCATGCTGACAAGGGCAGGGGGCTTTCGATCGCTTTCACCTTCACTTAATACAGCTGGGTCACCTCTTCTATCAGATCCATGAAGGCCCCCTCTGGAGGATGTGTCAGTGCCATCAACATTGAGAGTAGTTCTAGCACTTGACAGTGATTTCTTTGAAACAGAAACTGCCTTTTCTGATCCTGTCTTGAAGCTGGTAAGAACATGGCAGGAATTTTCTGGGTTAGCGGGTCTTGTGGGGACTTTGTTCTCTTTACAGTTAGCCTCTGCAGGAGCAGTCAGCAGACCGTCCCTCTTTTTATCGAAAAGCACTTCAGCCGCTTTCAATGACTCTGCCGAAACCTGAAGTTTCTTTCCAGAACCAGTAGTGAAAAATGTGGGGATCGCGTTCTGCTGTGAAATTCTGTCATCCACATTGGTGTGAGCTTCAGAGCGAAGTTGATGGGCGTGACTAACATATTCTTCTTTAACATGTACAGGCTTGCCTTCGCTTGACGCAAAACCTGATGTCAGAGAGCTGTGCTGTTCCTTTGAATTCGCCAAAGAGTCAACCGAGACAGTCACTGCTTTTCCTGTGCCAGTTGCGAAAAGTGTTGGTACACAGCTATCCTGCACAACAGCTCTGGATGAAGCTGTGGGGCATTCAGAGGAAAGCTGCCGAGCACGACTGAGTGCTTCTTCTTGCACATACACAGGCTTCCCGCCAGCAGTCGCAAAGCCTGACGCGAGTGTGCCAGGCTGGGCCGTTGGCTTTGTTTGCGAGTTCATCCTGTCCTTTGCAATATTTTCTGCACAACCAGCAAGAGACGTAAATACAGCATTTTCTTGGGATTTTTCGCTTGGCACCCCACAAATGTCATCACGGAGCAAGTGGCGAGCATGACTAAGGCCTTCTTCTTGTATGTAGACAGCCTTACCTGCTGCTGTCTTGAAACCCGATTTAAGTGAGCTATGCTGCTCTTTCGATTTCTCCATTGAGTCAACTGATACAGTCACTGCCTTTCGCGTGCCAGTTGTGAAGGATGACGGCTGCAGTTTCTTGGGTAAATCTGATGGAGCTTCAGCAAAAAGCTGTTTAGAGTGGCCGAGTGATTTTTTTTGCACATACACAGGCTTCCCGCCAGCAGTTGCAAAGCCTGAAGTGAGTGTGCCAGGCTGGGCCGTTGGCTTTGTTTTCGAGTTAACCCTGTCCTTTGCGACCTTTTCTTCACTACCAGCAAGAGGCGTAGATACAGCATTTTCTTGGGATTTTTCGCCTGGCACCCTACAAATGTCATCACGGAGTAAGCAACGAGCATGACTGAGGCCTTCTTCTTGTATGTAGAGAGCCTTACCTGCTGCTGTCTTGAAACCCGATTTAAGTGAGACATGCTGCTCCTTTGATTTCTCCAATGAGTCAACTGATACAGTCACTGCTTTTCGTGTGCCAGTTCTAAACGATGACGGCTGCAGTTTCTGGGGTAAATCTGATGAAGCTTCAGCGAAAAGCTGTTTAGAGTGGCTGAGTGCTTCTTCTTGCACATGCACTGGCTTCCCTCCAGCAGTAATGAAGCCAGATGTGACTGTACCAGACTGACATTTAGGCTTCGTTACTGAGTCACCAAAGGCTTTCATTGTCTTTCCATCACCACCAGTTGGCAGCAAAGGCAGAGAATCTGTCGCTAATTCTTCTCCTGGGGTGTTCCAACCAGCTTCAGAAAGAAATTGGCGAGCACGATCAATGCCATCCTCTTGCACGTAGACAGGTTTGCCTCCTGCTGTGGTAAAACCAGATTTAAATGAGCCGTGCTCTCTTTTTGACTGTTTCAGTGAGTCAACCGAGACTGTCACTGTTTTTCCCATTCCAGTTGTGAAGAATGTTGGCACATTGCTGTCGTTTGTCACTGGCTGCACCGGCGTTGTAGGACCGTCAGCGAGAAACTTATGAGCGAGGTTGAGTGCTTGCTCCTGCACGTACACAGGCTTCCCTCTAGCTGTCACAAAGCCTGATATAATTGCACCTGGTTGAGCTCTTGGTTTCATTAAAGTAACATTAGAGTCCTTTACTGAATTTCCACCAGCGTAAGAAAGCACTGGTACAGGATTTCCTACTGATTCTTTACTTGGCTGTTTGGATCTAGCTTCAGAACATGGTTGAGCTGTCATGTCACCCGTTTGTTGAAAATATGCCGGTTCTTGCCGGTTTCCTCTGTCGCAGTGGTTTGCTGAGCTTCCAACAGAGCTGGCCTTCAGTGGCTCCAAATTTTTGTAATTAATTGCTTCGTCACACATTGCAGGCATTGCTTTAGCAGAACTGAGTGATGATTCTAGTTTTCCAGGCCTTGTTTTAAAGCCAGATGAAATGGTGACATTTCTAGCAGTGGCACCCATAGTGTGAGGCTTGTCATTGACATCAATATAATTAAAATCTTTATTCCGTTTCACGGATAATGCCGATTGGCTGCCATGAGTGGCCCTAGAGCACAATGGCGGTAGCTGCATGCCTGGTGACTGATTATCTTCACCTTTACGAGTTTTCGATTTTGCATCGTTAGTGATGCTGCCAGGATCACTGGCCAACACAGCTTCACTTCCCGAAGACATACATTGGGTGAACCCCATATCAGCTGCCTCTATACAAGCAATTGTGCTTTCAGCCACTTCGAACATCTGGGTGAGCGAGAGTTCGGCTCGTTCAAAAACACCATCACTCTTGTCTTCAGAAAACGAGAATTCCTTTGATGTGCCGCTAAATAACTTGCTACGCGGGCTAGAGTCAGTCCCAGCTACAGTGTGAGGACTGGTCACAGCAGTTCTCAAAACCACTGATGAAACAGCTGACACGTTCTCTAACTTTGAATTAGGTCTTAAGAACTCCTTTGGCTGGCAGGGAGAAGGAGCTTGGTTTGTGATGACAGTCATGTCAGGTACGTGAATGTGAGGAGTCCCATTTTCTTTCAAGTGATGCTTTAGACGAGCAATGCGATCATACGGAGTGACAAAGTTACCTCTTTTTTCTATTCTGGCTCCAACATCACGTGACCTCGAAGCATCAGGAGAGCCACGCCTCTTGGGAGTCACTTTCACATAATTCTGGCCTCTATGTGTTGAGTCGACTTGTGGAATTTCGCAACAACCTTCAACATGCTTTTGGAAACTGTCTTCAGCACCAAGGTCGTTACTCTGCATGTCCAACTTACGAAGGGGCACCTCTTTTTTGGAGCCACAATGTACCGAGTCAATGTTCTCTTCTCTGTCAGATAAAACGTCTTTGAATTTTTCATCTTCGAAATTGTCTTCATTTTCAGATGACAGACTTTGCTGGCTTTTTCTTGGCGGATGAAACAAGTTCCTTGGAGCAAACTGTAGATTTTTAAAAAGAAACACGTAAACCCATTAAGAATTGCGGATGACTTCGGGACACCAGAACAAGTTTGTTTGCAATCTTACTGATGATGGTCTTCAATTTTATGGCATTACTTAAATGTCCGAGGCTAGCTCTGCTGAACTAATTCTTGCACATATTCAAACCTGCCACCAAAGGCTTGATCTCATTTAAAAAGCATATGCGATGTTACTAATGCTGTAGGTTGTAAGAAAAGGGATGTCAACAAAGGAATCCAGGGCAGGCACATTTTTATCAGCATTAAACATGGCACTAATGTATAACAAAATTCAAATTGTGAAGTTCACAAATACACAATGCAAGCTCATTGTCAGCAGTATTGCCTGTCCAAAACTGATGGCAGCATTAAACAACAATGTGCTTAATTGAAACACACTTTTGGTGCCGAATATGCACAAAACTCTATAGCACACCTGTAAAATCTTGTTACAAAAGCTTCCATTAGAAATCATTGATGACAAATTATGTGGATGTGGTTTGTACAGTATCACTTAAAAAGGAGAGAAAATTTCTGAAAACGCAATCATTGTAAGACAGACTTTCAAAAGCCTTGTCACAGGCAGTCAGCTTGCAGCTGTTGCAAAATAATTAATTTTGCTGCACTTACTACTTTCAAGTCTTGTTTGCTCCCTGAAAAAGCATAGGCACACAAAAATTAACACATTGAAGCTCAACAATGGCAGCCAATAAAGAAGGTAGGTGTACAACTTACGAGCAGTACGGAGAGGTGGTGTTTCCAAAGAGGGTGACCATAGAGGGCTTGGTGTGTTCTTAGTTATCGCAAGGCTTTGTGGAAGAGATTTTGGCACTCGCGGGGTTTTGAATGCACTTGACCTGCATATTTTAAAGTGATGCAAGTTGCTCAGTAAGCAACGAAATCAACCACAATGACCACATTCTGCAAAGACCTTAGTGTTCTGGTATGTGACTGAAAATAAAAAATACCCTAGCAAAATTGCTAAGTGCAACAGACAGATGCAGAAAAAACACAAACAAAAATGCTTCATGCATACCAATGCTTACAACAATGCTTACAACAATATTTTTTAAAACAGTTGTGAGTGCTAACACATTGCATATTATGGGAGAAATATGTGACTACTTCAAAGTCTAGATTTCCACTGTCACTCTGTGTCGACTGTAGCGACATGCAGATAAAGTTTCCTTTGACTGCGCCTCCTACACCAAGTGCCAATGGTTGAGAAACTTACACAACTGGAGAAGGCGAAAGGGGAGTCCACTCGAGGAAGCTGGCATTACGCTGGCAGATGGATGCTGGAGTATTTGTGGAAGAAGCTGGTGTCTCATTTTCGTTTCGAGACAAGCACGAAGACGTGACCGGAGTGCAGGGGTTTGATGACACACTGCCGCTGCTCCCGAACTGGCTGCACTTTGATATTTGGGAAGCTCGCTCCTTGAAAAACCAGTCCTCATCTATTGGGCCCAAGTCTGTAAAATAATGTTATTGGTTACATAAGAATTCGAGAGGTAACAGAAACCTGAGTTAGTAGGTAATAATAATATCTTGGTTTTTTACGTCCCAAAAGCATGATATGAAGTTAGCAGTGAGAAATCATGGTAAAAGATGGGGTGTCCAAACACGCACACAAGCATGAAGTTGCACGAGGGGGTAGGGGAGCTATTCTCCTTCCCCCCATTCCTCTGTGTGGGGTGCCGTGCCTGCCGTATACTTCAACTTAGCATGCCCTCCCCCATCATTGTTGTTACAGTAACAATATTGTTACGAGTAACAATAGTTTTATGTGAAAGGAAATAACCCTGCAGATTTTCGACGATAATGGCAGCCGAAGACCCCTGACGTTGCACTCCAGGAGCTGTTTACTTCCAGTTTTCACCCTCGTAACGCTGGGGAATAAACGCAGACCGCGATGGGAAACACGCCATCACTTCATTTTTGGTTTGCAGCCACGGCAAAGCTTGTTTCCTTTTAAGCTTCGCCCCCCTCCTCCCACACACACACACACAGCGGACACTTTAGAACGTATGAGGTCAGGATACCACAGTCAGGACAACACTAACGCCGGTCGCGTTGTCGTGACTTGTCTCTCGTGTTCGAGTTTTCGCACCCCGTCTTTTAATATTGAACTCGTGGAGCTGCGCAGACTTCTCGAATCTAGCGTTAACAAAAATTGTGCGAGGTCTGTAATCGTCATACCTTTAGTCGTGTGCGACACAAAAGCCTCGAACAGGGACTTGTGTCCGTCGTCGTCGTCATACATGCGGAACCACGGTTGGTTTCGAACATCATCGTGACTCATGTCTGCGGATGACGCGCGTATGTGCATGCGCAACGATTGCTAATGCTTGATATCGCGTTTGCGATCACACATCCCCTTTGCGATGTCTCGTTGTCTCGTGCTAACTTAAACTGTCCCGCTGAAGGAGCTCGCAAGCGCTGTCAGACGAAATGCAAAGTGTGGACCTGCGCAGGTCGAAACTTGATAAAAGAAAAGGCAAGAAGCTACCGCACCACTCCGAAATGTTGCATAGTGTGCCTAAAGCAAGGGATCACCAAACATCACCGCAACACCACAGAGTAAGGAATATAAACAAGCTACGATAAGTCGTCCAAAGTTGCCGCGACGGAGAGGCGCGAAGTGGCATGCGGGCTGCCCAAAGTTGCCAACAAAGAAACTGCAATAATCCCACGGACGCCAACTGCGATGCTCCAGGTTCCCAACCCACGATTAGTACACTGTACCACACGGAGGAAGGAAAGGTACCACGACCCTGACTCCTGACGTGCTCCTGACGTGCTTAGATAGCATAGTTCCTATGGAAACGCGTATTCCCGCTCACATTTGATGACGCTACCTATAATCTGTGTGTCTGCTACTTTACGGTTGTTTTGATGGCGCTAGAATAATAATGTCTGCATTCTGTGGTGAACTGCCAGTGTATATGTGACTATTTTTTACTTAGATTGTTGGTCAAGTAAGCTGTTCATTGCGCTTAAGTATTTATAGCACACTGGTTGACAAACGTGGGAACCCGCAGGTTTGCAAAGTGTAGGACAGCCTATGTGTTGTCGCGTTCATTTGATTGCAAAAAAAAATTGAATAAATTTTAGTATATTTATTTCTGAATAATTTTAAATTGTGCATAATAAATACGCACTATAGTGCTTTGTTGGTCGAAATTTGACAACAAACAGTGAAGGTGACGTCAGCGAACACATGTTGACTAGCGCCACGCCGCTCGTATAGTACAGCCCTAGCGGAAGAATGTATGAGCTAGAACGTGGGCGCCGGAGAGGAGCCTCTATGGGCAGGTCAGGAGTCGAGTAGGTCGTGCTTCAACCAATCTTCAACATAGCTCAGTAAAAGGTATGAAATATGTTTTCTTGCAAAAAGATGTTCGGGATTGAAGAGTGTTACAGTGAGTACGTCCGATATTATTGAGCTGGAAAGTTGCATAATGGCAATCGGCACGAATTGTCGTTCCGTTCCCTCCAAATAAACAATCCCTACTGCTAGCTACTACATGTTTGTTGTTTCAGAATGAAGAGGTAGGGCATTTTATCCTTTATCAGTGGATTTGCAGGTCAGCGTATTCTTTTGACGTATAAAGCGGAATCAATCTAACGAGGTTACAGCGCAAAGCTGTAACCTCGTTACAGCTTTGCTGCGAGGTCTGCCGTGTATCTTCTTCTTCTTCTTCTTCTTCTTCTTCTTCTTCTTCTTCTTCTTCTTCTTCTTCTTCTTCTTCTTCTTCTTCTTCTTCTTCTTCTTCTTCTTCTTCTTCTTCACAATCACAATCACAATAATCACATCTCGCCTTCTCACGTCTCTCCTCACATTCAATCTTTCTTTTCCCGCCATCTTCGATCAAGCGCCCCTCTCCCCTCGTGAACAATAACCCAGCAATTTTCGGGGTAAGGGTGGTGGCTTGTTCGGTCATGAATCAAAACTCAACGTTTCGGTGGAACAGCCGCGAAAGATAAAGAATGCGCACCCTTGCTTCTAATGTAATGATTTATATACGCGTTAGCGTTAAAGAGCCCGTTCCGCAGGAATTCCGGTGTCGGCGTCATTGGTTGTGAAAGAGGCAAATAAAGTGAATAACAAAAGTTTTCGGTTATAGTGAGAATCAAACTAAGGATGCTTATGCCTTGCAAGCTAGGTGTTCCACCGCAAAGCCATGCTCTCTCTCTCTCTCTCTCTCTCTCTCTCTCTCTCGAGAGAGAGAGAGAGAGAGAGAGAGAGAGAGAGAAATAATTTACGGAAAGGCAGAGAGGTCGGCCTGAGCGATAGCTTGCTTTAGCCTGCTACTCTACACTGGGGGAGAGGAAAGGGGAGAAGAAAGACTAATGGAGGTCGATGGTGAGATAGAGAGGTGAGTATGTGAATTCTTTTTAGCTGAGACAAATTTTATAGCCGCACATATAGTCGAGTTGCTTCCAAAAAGGTTATAACCCCTCTTATGACCACAGTTGCACTGTTGGTGTCTGGCGAAGGGCCCAACACGGTCTCATCAGTTAATGATTTACTGTGATATCGTTCAGTAGAAGAAATCAGCGTTTGTCGTTCTCGTGCGTATGCTGGGAAGACACAAAATATGTGCTCAAGTGTTTCTGGCACATCAGAGTGATCACAATTAGGACCGGTGTCACTGCGACCGATGATATGTGCGTAACGTCTGGTGTACGCCACACCAAGACGAATGCGGTGGATCATACTTGTGAGTTGCCGTTTCAATTTAGGGGGCATGCGGAACCTCATTTCCGGGTCCCATTTGTGAAGTCGCCGGTGTCGCCGTTCCGGTTTGGTCCAGTGCTGAAGTGTGTAGCTGCGCATCACGCAGCGAAGCAGGGCGCTCGTGTCAGCTCGTGAAAACGCCATGCGTACTTCAGGGGCTCTGCTTAAAGGCATTTTTAGCTTCAGCGTCTGCCTCTTCGTTTCCCATCATGCCGCAATGCGCGGGAATTCACTGGAAAGTGATAAGATGGCCATTTGTTGAAGCAACCTGAACACGTTCTGAAATTTCTATTGCCAAGATGTAATATGGACCTTGCTTCATGCTGCAATTAATGGTTTGCAAAGCGGGTTTGACATCACAGAAAATCGTCCAGGCTCGAGGTCGCTCTCCGGAAATAAATCTTATTGCCTCCCGGATAGCGACAAGCTCTGCGGCGGTTGATGTGGTTTTACAGGCAACTTTGAATCGTCGAGCGATGTCCATGCCTGGGATGACAAAGGCTGCGGCGGAGGTGTTTAGTGTAGTGGACTCGTCGGTGTACACGTGCAGAGAATCACCATACGTCGTATAAATGTGATGTAAGGTCAGTTGTATGAGGCCAACAGAAGAAACGAGCGACTTCTTTGTAATTCCAGGTATCGTAAGACAAACAAGTGGTTTAGCCAGAACCCGTGGAGGCAACGCAGGAAAATTCGGCGGGGAAATGCTTGATGGTAGAATATTCTCATGCCGCGACATTACTCTTGAGAAACTGCACTCTGGGTGAGTGGCGGGTAGTGCTTATGGGGGCTGTCTGTGTCGGCTCAGCAATCGAAGGTGAACTCTAAGTGGCTCGCAGAGCATGTATACACTGATGGGACAAGCCCGAGCCTCTGCGATTGTCCCATTTGTTGAAGTACAGCGCGGTAGACCCAAGCATCTTCTTAAGCATTGAGCTTGAACACTCTCTGGTTTCTTCACACAACTATTGGAGAGCACCTGCATGCTGTATCGAATGTATCCCACAAGTAGAGCATTGTATAATTGAAGTAGCGATGATTCTGACGGGCCCAATCTTGCTCCTGCCACGTGGCGAAGAACGAGAGCAAAGCTCTTCAATTTAGATTTAAGTACTGCAACATGTCTCGTCCACCATAGATCTCGGTGTACGACAACCCCAAGAAACTTGTGGTGCGTTACAGCAGGTATGGCTTTCCCATTAATAAATATTGGGTATTGCGACATATGCTTACGCGTGAACGCAAGCACTGCACATTTGTCGATTGAAAGAGTGAGCCCCTGACGTCGTAGATATTTGTACGTGATCGTCACTGCACGCTGTAGTCGAGCTCGCAATTGCGGACGAGTAGTTCCGGACGCCCATATGCATATGTCGTCAGCGTGTGCACTGATCTTCATTGTTCTGCTGCTAGGCCGATCATTGCGACATTGAATTAAATTGGGCTGAGAACTCCTCCTTGGAGAACACCGCGATGAACCTTATATCGATTGGTGTCTCCGCTATTTGTCGTCATGTAAATGGTGCGGTCACTAAGGTAGCTTAAAATCCAAGCATACAGTCGTCCACCGATGTCGAAATCTTCCAGTGCGTTAAGGATCGCATAATGCCGCACATTATCGTAGGCACTTTTAATGTCTAGGAAGACCGCCGCCACTAGTCCGTGTCGGCTTCTTTCCTCTTCAACGCTTGTGATCAAGTCGACCACACTGTCAATGGCAGATCGGCCTCTTCTGATGTTGTTCATAAATGCAGGAAAGGAGTTGTTGCTCTCTAGAAGCCACTCTAATATTGACAGTACCATTCTTTCCATTGCTTTCCCGACGCAGCTGGCTAAGGCGATTGGTCTGTAGGAGGAAAGTGCATAAGGACATTTCCCCGGCTTAAGCAACGCAATAATGCGACTGCGTTTCCAATTAGCTGGGACTTCTCCTGACTCCCATGAGGTGTTATAATGAGATAACAGGATATATCGGGCTTCTGTACCAAGATAGTGGAGTGTAGCGTACGTGATTCCGTCAGGTCCTGGTACCGATGACCATCGGGAGGCAGAAATCGCAGCGTCAAGTTCATGCATTGTAAAACGCACATCAAGGCGCTCGTCAGACGATGGAGGTGCAATGATAGTAAGAGGCTCACATGTGGCAAGATCGTCAGTGGTGCCCATGATGAGGCTACAGTAGTCGCTGGCTATCTCAACTTCTGTCCGCCCTTGATGTATAAAGCAACAGCTTGAAATGGGCGACGTTGTTGGGGAGTTGTCTGCAAACTTCGTACCACCTGCCAGATCTTAGATATAGTTTGCCTAGGGTCCAGAGATTCACAGAATTTTCTCCAACGCTGCCTGTCAAGCTTGTCAAGATGCCGAAGAACATGTCGTTGAGCTCGACGACAGGCGGAAAGGTCTGAAGGTGACTTCGTTCGTCTGTTTCGGCGTTCTGCACGGCGACGGATTGCACGAAGGGACTCGTATTGGGAGTCAACTGCTGATCTCTGCATCGGTAGGTTAACCTGTTTGGTTGTGTAACGCAGTGAAGAAGCAATGATGTTCTCTACCTTGGATGGATCAGTCGTGTGCTCACAGACAGACTTGACAGATGCCTTGAACAGTGTCCAGTCGGTTTGACGGATGTAGCGTGTGTGCGTGCGGCGAAACCACCTGAACTGAACATAGGTTGGAAGGTGGTCACTGCAGCGAGTGTCCAAATCTGTGCACCAACATGCGGAAGACAGGAGGCTTCTGGAAACGAAACAGAGGTCGAGGGAGCTGCTGTAGAACGTGCCATGAACAAATGTATAGGTGATCCGTCGTTGAGTACGCTTAGTCCATAGTTGCATATAAAATTGGCCAAATCCCTTCCGCGATAATTCGTTGTAGTGCTACCCCAGAGAAGATGATGTGCATTAAAATCGCCAATCACAATGTGTGGCCTTTGTGCTGCTTGAAGAATGGTCGCCAGGTGGAAGCAGTCTATCTGTGCGCTTGGGTGTATGTATCCTCCTATTACTGAGAATGTCCGCTTTTTATGTATTTTAGTCAGGCTCACGTAATCATTGCTGGTATGCGACATGACATTATGTCTCAAGAACGTCAAATCACGGCGTATACAAACGAAAACTTTGCTCGTGCGTTGATCACTGCGGGACTAAATCTGGCTATATCCAGATATACGAAAAGTTGAAACCATATTCGGTTCACATATAACAATAACAGGAAATCGATATTTAAAAACCCATTGTCCGAAGTCCGACAGACGGCTACGTAGGCCACGAGCATTCCATTGCATAACAAGTGACTGGCGCATGCGTTCTTCGAACATCAATGCCATGTTCACTTACTGAAGAACCAGTAGAAGAGGCTCCAAAACCTCAAGTATAGCTGCACAGCCGCCTTAGCAGCGGGAGTGTTTAGGCTGCTGAGGATCTGACGCATAGAACCCAGCAAATTTTTAAGCATAGCCTTGCCATCTACGTTGTCCATCTTCTTGTTTTCTTCATTGGGGGTAGGGGCACTATGTGATGATGGCGCTACCGTAGGTCTTGACGGTAGTGAAGGCCACTGAGTCTCCGACGTGGTGAGAGCCAATGACTGGTTACATTGTACTTGCGTGGACTGTCTTGGCATAAATTTGAGCATCTGTATCCTCCTTTCTGGCCGACAAAAGTAAGCTAGGAGGTGCACAGTTTTGTGTGTCGAATTCGATAACCTATGAGCACTGCTGCTTCGTTTGCGTCGGTGTCGCGAACGATGTTTACGGCGCCATACAGCCCTTGCAGCTTCTCTGTGAGTGGAATGGTCTCGAACCATCTTCTTCAGGATACTAATTTCATTCCTCATTTTGGGACATTCCTTTGATGTTGCGTCGTGGGCACCTGAGCAGTTTGGGCATATGGCCACAGCATTGCAGTTATCACCATCATGAAGGCCACCGCAATGCTTGCAGGTTACTGCACCCTTGCAAACTGCTCTAACGTGCCCAAATTTCATGCATTTATGACATGGCAGAGGTTTTGGTACGTAAGGACGTACCGAGTGCCTCACGTACCCAACTTTTACATGTGTGGGTAACGTATTCGACTGAAACACTACTTTAACACATCGCGTGCGTCCAAAGCGGTGGAAGCCAAGCACGGGAGCCGACGATGACAGCAGTTTCTCGAGACTTGAGTCTGTTATCTCCTCATCCACATCGTATATAACTCCTGTTGTTGTTTCTTCGTCGTACGCGGAGAATGCACGAACCGGAATGCCATGCTCTCGCTTGAAACTCCTTCGGATAGGAACGCTATATGAATATAATGTGGTCGAACAATTCTCCCTAACGCTTGCTATATTTATTTATTTCAAGTTCTCTTATTACATGAAAATACACAACACTGGTTAGACCCATAGCCACTGGCTAGTAGGGGGTCTAAATAAATATGCATTTAAAGGAACAGATTGTGTTGTAGAGAGGAAGAAGAATATGTGCCGCAGTGGGTCACGCCTTTAGGAAGAGGAGCCGAGCGCGAGCTGTTGCCCCGAGCGTTGTGTATCCTGCGTCGGTTCCTGCCGCCCGGTTCCCGCATCAATAGACCTGCTGTGCAAGCACTACTTGTGCCAATAAACCCCGTTCCAGAGTGGTGGAGGTGCGGGGTAACTCAACCTGGAACTCCGCAACCGGAAACTACCTGCCATCCCAGACATGGCTGAAGAAACCATCCAGCAAGGTACGACCCAGCCTCCGATGGTCATCGTTCCCACTGCGCTACGCGTACGCGATCCACCTTTTTTCGACGGTACTGATGAGCAAGACGTCGAAGATTGGCTGTAGACATTTGAAAAGGTAGGCGCAAGCAACAAGTGGGACGACCCTTCGAAGCTGCAATATGTACCCTTCTACCTGAAAGAGGTGGCTAGTCTCTGGTTTAACAACCACCAGTCGGAATTTGCCACTTGGGGTGCCTTTAAGCTACGCATTGCCGATGTGTTCGGTCGCCCCGAGGTACGCAAGCTCCGTGCCGAACAGCGCCTACGGGGACGCGCACAGCTTCAAGGAGAAGGCTTCACAAGCTACATCGAGGATGTGCTCGACTTGTGCAAGCGCCTTGACCCTTCAATGATTGAGGCAGACAAGATCAAACATATTTTGAAGGGGATAGACGACGACGCCTTCCAGATGCTGCTGGCCAAGGGCCCATGTACCGTGTCCGAACTCGCCACTCTTTGCCAGAGCTTCGAGGAGTTGCGCAAACAACGAGTCATGACACGGAGTCCAGCGGCTACCGATGAAACTCTCGCGGCATTGAGCCTGGGTGGAGACCACAGCGCAATAATGTCCGAAATCAAACGATATGTGCGCGAGGAGGTGGCCCGACAACTTTCGTGCCTGTCGTATCTACCGGCAACGGAACCCTCTTCTGAGCGTCTCGCGCCCGCCATCAGGCAGGTAATACAGGCGCAGGTCTCTGAGGCATTGCCGTCCGTCTCTCAGACAGCACCCGTCACCGCGCCATTGACTTATGCTGCTGTTACTGCTACTCCACCACGACCTCCGCTTGGGCCGACTCCCCAGCCTGTTCGAGTATCAACGACGCCATTTCCAGCAACACAACAGCGCTATAACGGAAACCCTTGGCGCACAGTTGACAATCGCCCGATCTGTTACGCATGCGGATATCCAGGTCACGTGGCGCGCTTCTGTCGCCGGCGCTTCGCAACGGGTCCGGCTGCACCTCCGAGGTACCCTGACTACTCTTTACCGGCCCCGTACAACGCGCAACGAGAACTGCCACGTCAATGCGACCGACAATCAGTGGAACGCGACCCGTCACCAACCGAACTAGACCACCGCCCTGCTGCCGACTACCGATCATTCGGTCCCCGTCGCTCATCCTCACCACGCCGCTACCGTTCTCCGTCCCCTCTGCGTCGCCGACCGAACCCTGTATAGAGACGGAAAACTGACTGCTGCAGCTCCGGAGGCACGAGCTGCGAAATCGGCGCATTGTACAAGTCCTCGTCCGTCCCCCACAAACGTTCTGGAAGTGTTTGTTGAAGGTATACGAACTCTTGCGCTTGTTGATACGGGTGCCGCCGTATCTGTGATGAGTCAGAAACTCTGCCGTTCGATACGAAAAGTAACGACGCCGCCTTCCGACGTTTTGCTGAATACCGCGAGTGCGCAACCACTTCGACCAGTCGGAGCATGTACGGCGAGAGTAAACATTCAAGACGTCCTGTACCACATTGAGTTTCTCGTGTTGACCATTTGTGCCCACGACATGATACTTGGATGGGATTTTTTGTCACGCCACCACGCCGTAATTGACTGCGCTCGCGCACAGGTGGAATTATCTGTGTTTTCAGATGCGCCATCTACCGACAATGAGTGCACTCACCTGGGCAAGCTTCTTGTTGCTTCCGACGTTGATGTTCCTCCTCTTAGTGCCATCGTTGTCCCCGTCAATCGCACTGAATTATCCGGCTCTACCGTTGTGTTCTCGCCATCTGACGTTTTCAGTCGCCGCCACGGTACGTCTCTGCCATACGCCGTTCTGCCACCTCACCAGGATACTTCCGGAATTGTCGTTTGCAATCATAGCTCATTCCCTCTCACCTTAAGAGCTCACGAAACACTGGGCTATGTTAATTCTGTTGATGACAACGTTATTGTGCCTATTGAGTCCCACGACCCTGGCCAGCAACTTCAACTGAACGCCGTTACTCCTCTTTTCACGCCGGATGACTACTACTCGGATATCTTCAATCGTTCCATCGACAGCAAGCTTCCTCCGGATCAACGGGACCAGCTAATGACCCTTCTCCATGAATTCCGAGATTCATTTGACCTTCCTCAAAAGGCACTGAGTCAAACTAACACCGTCGCTCACACAATCTACACTGGAACGCACCCTCCTTTGCGGCAACGCCCCTACCGCGTATCACCCAAGGAACGAAGTGTAATTGCAGAACAGGTGGATGATATGCTTCAGCGCGGCGTCATCAAACCATCTTCTAGCCCCTGGTCTTCACCTGTGGTGCTAGTGAAGAAAAAAGACGGTTCGATTAGATTTTGTGTCGACTACCGGCGACTGAACAAAATTACCCGGAAAGATGTATACCCTCTTCCCCGCATCGACGACGCTATCGATTGCCTACAAGGTGCCGAATTCTTTTCTTCGCTGGACTTACGTTCAGGTTACTGGCAGGTTCCGATGGCAGAGTGTGACCGTCCCAAAACAGCATTCGTTACGCCGGATGGCCTATACGAATTCATGGTTATGCCATTCGGTCTGTGCAATGCACCTGCAACGTTTGAGCGAATGATGGACAGCATTTTACGCGGCCTTAAATGGCAGATATGCTTATGTTACCTCGATGATGTTATTGTATTTTCTCCTGATTTCCCTACCCACGTTGACCGTCTGCGCACCATTCTTCAGTGTCTTACCAAGGCAAACCTCCAGCTTAACCTAAAGAAGTGCCGCTTTGGGGCTCGCCAACTTACGATACTTGGTCACGTTGTGTCAAAGGATGGAATTTCCCCCGACCCAGACAAACTTCGAGCCGTAGCAGACTTTCCGAAGCCGACTTCACTCAAAGAACTTAGGAGCTTCATCGGCTTGTGCTCGTATTTTCGTTGTTTCGTCCACAACTTTGCAACAATAATAGCCCCACTTACACAACTACTGAACGGTCCAGCTAATCTTTCTAACTGGACCCCGGCATGTGACGAAGCTTTCCTTACACTGCGCCGCCTACTTACGTCCCCACCGATTTTACGCCATTACGACCCAAGTGCCCCCACTGAAGTGCACACAGATGCCAGTGGCGTTGGTCTGGGAGCAGTACTCGCGCAACGAAAGCCAGGTATTCCAGAGTACGTCGTCGCATACGCAAGCCGCGCACTCACGAAAGCGGAGATGAACTACTCCGTAACTGAAAAAGAATGCCTCGCAATCGTTTGGGCGTTAAGCAAGTTTCGTCCTTACTTGTACGGACAGAGTTTCGACGTTGTGACCGATCACCATGCACTTTGTTGGTTGGCGTCGCTAAAAGATCCTTCAGGTCGCCTTGGACGTTGGGCTCTTCGACTACAAGAATTCGACATTCGTGTCGTCTACCGCTCAGGACGAAAACACTCTGATGCGGACGCCCTCTCACGATCACCAGTGAGATCCACTGCAGACCTGCATTCGGACACCAACTTCTCCATCGCTCCCATTTCCGTCAAAAGCATGTCGTCTGAACAGCGGAAAGACCCATGGATAACATCTCTCCTTAACATTCTTTCCGACTCTTCAACATCTGCGTACCCACGCGCTCTTCGCCGCCAAGCCACACATTTCGCGATACGGGACGCGCAACTATACCGCAGAAACTACCACGCGGATGGTCGTAAATGGCTCTTGGTTATACCACGCCACATGCGATCTGATATCTGTGCGTATTTTCATGCCGACCCACAACATGCTCACGCTGGTGTGTTAAAAACATATCAGCGGATCTGCCAGCGTTACTACTGGCGTGGTATGTACACTTTTGTACGAAAATACATTCGGTCTTGTTCATTATGCCAACGACGAAAGACAGCTGCCCATTCACCCGGATTATTACAGCCTCTACCGTGTCCGGCGCACCCTTTCGACCGCGTTGGTATCGATCTATATGGTCCCCTTCCTTACACTGCCACTGGAAATCGATGGATCATTGTCGCCGTCGACCATCTGACGAGGTATGCTGAAACAGCTCCACTACCTACGGCTGGTGCACGTGACGTAGCCAATTTCATTTTGCGACGCTTCGTACTGCGTCACGGGGCACCACGTGAACTGCTAAGTGATCGAGGGCGTGTCTTTTTATCCGAAGTTGTACAACAACTCCTTCAGGCATGCCGCACGGTGCACCACACCTCTACAGCCTACCACCCGCAGACCAACGGTCTAACTGAGCGCTTCAACCGAACGCTAGGAGACATGCTCGCCATGTATGTCAATTCCGACCAATCAAACTGGGATGTCATTCTCCAGTTTGTGACCTATGCGTACAACACCGCGACGCAGTCAACCACAGTGTAGCGTCGTCGGGGTAGATTGGGTGGGATGACCAAGATCAGGCAGGTCATGAAAGCAGGACGTCCATTTAGGAAACTTGAAAAAAAGGATTTATTTGCATTCAAAGAAAAGTTAACTGGTCATCGTTGTTCCCCCTCCTGCGCCCGCCGTCTCCTCCGTCCTTTTTATCCCTCTCGTTGCCGCCCCTCTCCCTCTATCTCGGTCCATCAGTCCACTTCACGAAAGGCAGGGGCGGCCCGCAGTAAGAGGGGGGGATCAAGGGGGTGAATCGTCCACCCGGAACCCGACTTCCCCTCAGCTCTATGCTCAGTTGTTCCGGGTGGACCCATCCCTCCAAGAAGCAGCGACGAATCTTTCGTTCCCCGAAACCGCCGCCGCATTCCGCAGGGCCCAGCCGTGGCGCCAGCGCACCGTCCCGCGACACAATGGTCAGCCTCAACAGTCGCTGCGTTCGCGGAACTGAGTGGCGGCGACATCGCGCTCGCCTCGAAGACGTCACTGGCAGCGGGACGCAACAGACTCCTCCGCCGCCGAAAGACTCGACTCGAGGGTGGCCAACTGTCGGGTCACCTGAAGCGTCGAGACGACATGTGCAAACACTCGGCCTCTCTGGGCCTCAGCACTCGCATCACCAATAACCCTGTTCCAGGGATACACAACACAAGCACACACACTCTGGTCGGCGTGCCCGAGCGACACGCCCACCGGACGCCAAAACTGCCATAATTTTACCCCATGATTGCCCTCTCTTTCTTTCTTTTTTTTTTTGTGGTGGTCAGCCCTTGGAAAAAAATCTAAATGCCGTGACCTCAGCCGCGATAGAAACACATCAGTAAAAAAAGAAACAGCAACAAGAAAATCAGTGTTCGACTCTAAAATCCACGGCTCAGTCCATCGGCGTTCTTATTCTGGTTCCCCTTTCTATATTTGACCTCGAAGTTATACTCCTGTAGTATGAGGCTCCATCTCAACAGCCTCCCGTTTTTATTGGACATTTGCTTCAGCCATGAAAGCGGGCAGTGGTCAGTCTCGACCGTGAATTTTGTGCCTTGAATATAGCATCCTAGTTTTTGAATGGCCCACACAATGGACAAACATTCTTTCTCCGAGGCACTGAAAGCCTCTTCTCGGGGAGTCAGCTTCCGACTGAGATAGAGCACCGGATGCTCTTCACCTCCCTCGTTAAGTTGGGCCAAGACGACACCTAGACCTCGGTTGCTGGCGTCGCATTGGAGAATGAATTCTCGGCTAAAGTCTGGCGCGACAAGCACGGGCCGAGAAGACAAAGCTTTCTTCAAGTTTTGGAAGGCCTCCTCCCTCTCGGTGCTCCAAGTTACCACTTCCGGTTCAGGTTTTCGCAGGCTGTCGGTTAGCGTGCTGGCGAGCTCCGAATAATTTGGAATGTAGTGCTGGTAATAGCCTGTCATTCCTAGAAATGTTCGCACCTCCCTTTTGTTTACGGGTCTTGGGAAGTTGACTATCGCAGCTACTTTGGCTTTCATTGGTTCCCGTTTTCCCTGCCCTATGTCGTGTCCCAAATACGTGACACGGGCTTGGCCGAACTGACACTTCTCGGCTTTAATAGTCAGGCCCGCCCCTTTGATTCTTTCAAGCACCGTTCGTGTGTGCTGCAAATGAGACTCCCAATCATTAGAAAATACGGCCACGTCGTCTAGATATGGCACCGCAAATTCTTCTAGTCCTTCTAGCACCCGATCCATTAACCTTGAAAAACAGAAGGGTGCGTTTTTCAAACCAAAGGCCATGGTGACGGGCTGATAAACGCCAAAGGGTGTTACAAATGCTGCATACCGACTTGCTCGTTCAGTTAAGGGCACCTGCCAATATCCTCTCACTAAATCTAGGGTTGAAATGAAGGTAGCCCGGCTTACCAGCTCCACCCTTTCCTCTATGTTAGGCAACGGGTACACCTGGTCTTTTGTGATCGCATTCAACCTGCGATAATCGACGCATGGCCGTGGTTCTTTCCCCGGCACCTCGACCAACATCAAAGGGGAGCAATAGTCACTATATGCTTCTTTGATCACGCCAAGGCGAAGCATCCTTTTAACTTCCGCCTTCATTAAGTCCAGCTGTCGCGGAGACACGCGGTACGCCTTCGAGCTAAAAGGGACCTCTGTAGTCAGCTCGATATCATGTTGTACCAAATGAGTCCTTCCGAGCCTTTCCCCAAAACATTCCAGATATTCCAGAATAAGGCTCTTCAGATCCTCGACTTTAGCTGTACCCAACTCGTCTTTGTTAACTGCACACGCGATTATCTCTTCTACACTAGGGCCCGTGTTCCCAGGAAAACAAGGTACCTCTAGAGAAACCTCTTCTGAAACATTCATGGCGATGCTAACAATTGCTGCTCGCTCTAAAAATGGCTTCATTAGGTTTACGTGGTAGACCCTGTCCTCGCGTTTTCTTCCAGGTAATCTCACGGTGTAGTTTACTTCCGAAAGGCGACTGATAACCTCGGCAGGTCCATCCCAGTGGACTTCCAGTTTATTCTGGCGATTAGGCCTCAATATCATCACTTTGTCGCCCGGGTTGAATGATCGCGTCCTGGCATTTCTATCATAGTAGCGCTTTGAAGCGTCTCGCCTCGCCTCTAGGTTGCCCTTCACGATCTCACGACACTTATGTAACCTTTGCATTAGGTTCAACACATACTCGATCACACATTTAGGCCCCCGATCATCCTCCCACAGTTCGCGGACTAGCCTCAGCGGACCTCGAAGATTCCGGCCATACACCAGCTCTGCCGGTGCGAACCCGGTTCCCTCGTGTGGCACTGTGCGCAACGCAAATAGCGTGCCCGGTAAACAACCATCCCAATCACACTTCCTTTCATGGCAAACAGCTCTCAATACTTTTTTTAGGGTAGCATGCCATCTCTCCACACTGTTGCTTTGTGGGTGGTAAACCGAGCTATGCAAAATTTTAACGCCACATTTCTCGAGAAACATGGTCGTGAGAGCACTCGTGAAAACGGTTCCCTGATCCGATTGCATTTCGGCAGGGAAACCGAGGCGCGAAAATATAGAAAGCAACGCATCGACTACCTCGACCGACGTTGCCTCCTGTAAGGGCACCGCCTCGGGGAACTTCGTTGCAGGACACAATAGTGTGAGAATGTATCTGTTCCCCGCACTTGTTTTCGGCAACGGCCCCACCAAATCTACAACAACTCTGCGGAAGGGCTCAGAAATAATGGGCACTTTTACCATCGGGGCCTTCCATTTGTCGTTAGACCTACCGGCTCTCTGGCAAGCGTCACAAGTCTTCACGAAATTCTGCACTTCCCTGAAACACCCCGGCCAATAAAATTCCTGTAGCAATCTTTTCTTGGTTTTATTTATGCCCAGGTGTCCTGCCCATGAGTGATCGTGACAAAGACTGAGTAGGTCCTTGCGGTATGGTGATGGCACCACCAATTGATCGTAGCACTGCCCTCGCCTATCTCGGTATTTACGATATAGGATACCGTTCCTCACTTCGAAAGAGATGTTTCTTGACGAAACACCTTCACTGTTTCCGTTGTTCATAACCGCTATACTAGGGTCAGTTTTCTGAGACAGCCGTAACGCTTCCCTGTCAACCCCTAGCATGCGCTCGTAGCTGTGCGAGATTGGGGCCAACACGGACCCCTGCAAACTATGATCTTTTCCTTTCGAAGGTTTCTTTCTTTTCTCAATTATCGGCTTCTTAATCTGACCATTTTCCGGATTTTCGGTCGGAGGAATAGGGATAAGTGCCTCGTCGGGCTTAACTTCTTCGGATTCAGTTGTTAACTCTTTCGCTTTGGCACCTTCCCCTTCCCCGTAACGCAGCTGCTGAGCCAATACGCGTGCTTTCGATCTCGTCAAAGCCATGACCTGGGCATCAGCAAAAGTGCACCCCCTGTCGTTGAGTAGTGACTCCGAGCTGTTCGAGAAAAGGTACGGGTAGCCCTCTGGTAGCCCACGGGAGACTGCTGCTACTGTCTCGATCGCTCCAAAAGGACCCCGAATGTGTACCTTTGCCATAGGTAAACACACTGAATCTTCGCTGACGGCCTGTCTTATCCACGCGCATTCGGATAAGTAGTCTTCACTTTTTACGTAGTTCGGATGGACTACGTCCATAGTGGCCGCGGAGTCTCTGAGTACCCTACACCTTTTGTCATTAACCATTAAATCTGTCGTGTAAGGTTTCAAAAGATCTAGGTTACTCGGGTGATCGCTTACGCAAGCAAACACTGGCCTACCTTTTGAGCAGTTTCGGGCAAAGTGACCTGTTTCGTTGCACTTGAAACATAGCGCCTTAGCTCGCGACTCTAACTCTTCTAAATGATTTCTGACCTCCTTTCTGTTCTTTTCCGGCTCTTTCAGCTTGCCTTCAGCACGCGCCGAATTTTGATTAGTTTCCTCTCGCTCTTTTGTTGCGCTTTGCGGTCCTCGAGTGTAAGCTTGGGGCCGTGGTGCAGGCCTTTGATAGTGATGTGCGCTGTTGATCGGGGTCCTGAAGCCTCGACTGGCCACGTACTCGTCGGCAAGCTGTGCTGCACTCCTAACAGACACACCTTCCTGCCTATCCTTGACCCACAGGCGCACGTTATCCGGCAGGGTGTCATAAAACTGCTCCAAACAAATTAGATCCCTCAGTTTACTTAAGTTATCCGCACCTGCTCCTTTCACCCACTCTGAAAAATTATCACTCAGGCTACACGCAAACTCAACAAAGCTTTCACCAGGCTTCTTTCTTTCCCGTCTAAATCTCCTCCGAAATTCCTCTGTGGAGAGCCTGTATTTTGCGAGTAATGTCGACTTCACTGAACTGTATACGCCTGCCTCGGCTGCGCTCAGTCTGGCCACGACCTGCGAGGCCTCACCCGGTAACAACGCAAGCAACCGCTCTGGCCAGGTGTCCTGGTGAAATGAATGTTTCTCACAGATCCGTTCAAAATTAATCAGGTAGAGACCAATGTCCTCGCCTGTTTTGTACGGCTGAAGCAAACTCGTCATCTTCAGGTTCTCAGTATGCGGCGGCGCCGCATCTGCACTGCGTGCTAATCTCGCCTGCTCTAGCTTTATTCTCTCGAGCTCAATTTCGGCCTGTCTTTGTTCTCTCCTTTCCTGCCTTTCCTTCTCTTCCGCTCTTTCCCTCTTTTCTTCCTCCCTTTGTTTCTTCTCCTCACATATCTTTTCCCAGGCCTCGCTGAGCTCGTCCTCCTCGAAACCCCCTTCGATTATCGCACTGCGAATTTCGGGCTTCCTTAACCTGCTATTGATATCCAAGCTGAGCTCTACTGCTAACAGCAACAGCTCTTCTTTCTTTAACACTCCGATATCCATATCTTCACAAGAGCCAACCAATACTTCTGCAATATTCACCGCACACTTGTGGCGGCCCTTCAGAGCCAATTGCCCGATAGAACCCTGTTCTTATCGTCCGGCAAAACGTGATCGCTCAAGCACTCACCTAACCTCGAGCTGCCGAAGGCCGTGTCTCCCGGAGCCACGTTCCCAGGTCCGCCGATCCCAGATCGTCGGGTCTGCCTTCTGCTGCTCGTCCTTAGTTTCCGGTAGTCGTTACTGCGACGGTTGTGCCTCCCGGAGCCACGAAGTCTCGCTCTGCCGATCCCGGATCCGCAGAAGTCGATCTTCCGTCCGCAGCTACTTCCAACCTCGAGCTGGTGAAGGACGTGTCTCCCAGAGCCACGTTCACAGGACCGCCGATCCCAGATCGTCTGGTCTGCCTTCTGCTGCTCGTCCTTAGTTTCCTGGAGTCGTCCAAAACTTCATGCCGTTACTGCGACGGTTGTGCCTCCCGGAGCCACGAGGTCTCGTTCTGCTGATCCCGGATCCACAGAAGTCGATCTTCCGTCCGCAGTTTTCTGCATGCCTTTTCTTGATTCCACCGCTGCCATCCAGTTTGTAGCGTCGTCGGGGTAGATTGGGTGGGATGACCAAGATCAGGCAGGTCATGAAAGCAGGACGTCCATTTAGGAAACTTGAAAAAAAGGATTTATTTGCATTCAAAGAAAAGTTAACTGGTCATCGTTGTTCCCCCTCCTGCGCCCGCCGTCTCCTCCGTCCTTTTTATCCCTCTCGTTGCCGCCCCTCTCCCTCTATCTCGGTCCATCAGTCCACTTCACGAAAGGCAGGGGCGGCCCGCAGTAAGAGGGGGGGATCAAGGGGGTGAATCGTCCACCCGGAACCCGACTTCCCCTCAGCTCTATGCTCAGTTGTTCCGGGTGGACCCATCCCTCCAAGAAGCAGCGACGAATCTTTCGTTCCCCGAAACCGCCGCCGCATTCCGCAGGGCCCAGCCGTGGCGCCAGCGCACCGTCCCGCGACACAATGGTCAGCCTCAACAGTCGCTGCGTTCGCGGAACTGAGTGGCGGCGACATCGCGCTCGCCTCGAAGACGTCACTGGCAGCGGGACGCAACAACAGGCTTCTCGCCTTTCTTTCTTCTGTGTTAACAAAGCAGATATTTTATAAGTACACTTCAATCATACAAGAAAAAAAGAAAAAAAAATCGAAACAAAATATAAGAAGGAAACATATTTGTGATAAGTCATTTGCAGTATCTTGCAGCATTGTTCCATGCAAACAACAGATTGTATGTATACAATACATCAAATACATAAAAGTATCCCTTATTGCGTGGCAGAAGCATCGAATCGCACCAGGCGTCAAATCATGTGAACTATTCAACAATCGAGCAGTTAAAGGCGCCTACCAATTACAAAGGGCTCAGACATATCTAATCGTCATGTCCAAAAGCTTCAACAACTTCGTAGGTTCGCGTGTTGACTTATGGACGCGTAGCGGGGCCTGGATATTGGGCAAAATGAATTAAGCGTGATGGGGACTTGACAACTTGCAATGGGCTTGCTTGCTCGCTTAGTTGAAAAGCTTTACTGCAGTTTCAAAAGAGATAACGTTTGAGGTGGCCCGGAGGGTGCCGCGCTGGGCATTGCAAGTCAACGCAATGTACAAGAGGAAAAAAAAAAGCAGAACTAACAAGCTATTCTTTCGGCATAGAAATAAACGCCGTCTGCATATATCCATTAGGGACGTGAAGCCCCAGCATCTACGGCCAGGAGTCGCCACTGTTCACAAGTTGACATCTCGTAGTCTTTCGAAACGGACATTGACGCAATTTTTGCTGCACGCGTACAATTTACGATCGTGATGAAAATACGTAACATCTGATGTCGATTTTTTTTCCGCTATGATTGAATGATGCGCATAAATGGGGATATGTTCGAGTTTTCATAATCACAAGGTAGAAATTCATGGAAAATTGCGTAAGAGTTTTGGTCATCTGACTGAAAATATTTGTCTTCGCATTCGCCTAATTTACGCTTATAAAATGCAAAACTGAAATGATTTATTGCGATACAGTGGTTAAAAAACAGGCATATCCTAAAACGCCTACTGCAAGTACAATTACTATGCGTCCACTACGTACCCTGGGCTGGGGAAAGGGGCATGGGAGTAAGAGATGATAAAAAAAAGAGGTGTTACAAAAAGAGAGGGAGTTGACAACAAGACGGCGAATTTGAAAATGTGGTTCTGAACTAGGGAAATTTCGTAGTGTACGACCGATTGGTCAAGGCCCGGCCAGACGTTGTGGCCAGCGGGGCACGGAAACAGGGGCTCCACCTGTGGTGCTTTGAGTATACTAAAATTAACGTATTATTTCTATCCAGAATAGCACGTAAGATCGACCGAAAACATTAAGGCGCCACTGTCTCTATCTGCCACGGGCTGTTTGGTGTACCTTCTTTCAGATGATGAGCAAAAGCAACTTTAGGAAGTGTTTATAATCACAGTTTATAGCTTGAGCTTCCCTTTTTTTTTAATTTTAACAAAATTATCAGGAGAGTAAGTTGTGTTTTTTACAAGCGTTATTTTATTAAAAGCGGATGCATTCTATAGGAACCATTAACGAGTGGAATTAGCAGCGCTCAGCCCGCACGTGGCAATCTTTTCACGCGCCCATCACGTCCTCCCAACAGTCGCTATATGCCCGTCATTTTATAGTTCTCCCCAGTGGCTCCATTGAAATCATTTCAATGGCTGTGGGGAGAATGACAGGGTCATTTTGCCACACCGATTCGATGATGATCTTTCAAATCAAGCACAGTTGTAGTGGCTAGAAGGTATGTATGACGCAAAAAGACTTAGCTAAATAGTTTTTGTTAATAATTATCTGCGGTGTAACTTTATGGCGCCGGTGGAGTGCTTCCGCCTCGATGTAATTTCGGGTGCGAAAGTATATACCTGTCTATCTTAGAATTTTTGTGAAAAATCTACATTGTCTAGAAAAACAAATATTCGTAGACGTCGCCATCTTAGGCTCTTGTTTTCTCAGTCTTGAATGTTGGGACACGAAATTATGGTCATAAAACGTGGAACGCATATTGGTCCAGTCTTTTTCGTTCGCGTGAGCTTCTTGTAGCATTGTTGTTTCTGTTGTTATTAAGAAAAAAAGGAATGTTAACAGCCCGACATTTTGGCACTCGAACGCGTTCATGAGACGGTTTATGTGACAGCGTTGACGTCATTTGGTAAGAGAAGCACGCAGGGTCGTGGTTAGGCAGTTTTTTACGATAGTGGCGGCCTCTGGCCCCCTGGTGTTGCACTCCTCCCCACTCTTTACTCCCGAAAAACAACAACAACAACAACAAAAAAACTAAAGACAGGCGGCCGTTGTGAGAAGCACGTCATCTCTTCATTCTCGTTTTTTCGTTCATTAATAGTGGAGCATGACGTCTTTTGAACTCGACCAAGTGTGTGTCCGGGTTGGGGGGGAGGAGGGAGAGGTGAATCGCTGCGATGAAACTTGGCCTTGCACGTCTATGACGGCCACCGCAGAGGTTACAAATTGTCCAGCAGCTGCCTCTATTGCAGGAGCTTCTATAGCTTAGATCGTCGGGGATCTAACCTATAGAACCTATAGATCGCCGAGGATCTAACCTACCGACGGCGACACCACGTGCTTAAGAGAAAGCGCATATTGATAGTTTGCGTCGACAACGTACACAGACAATTGACCGGGAAATGTGGACGGGACAGATAACTTTTCTTGAACCTCGTGTTGTGCCATCGGTACGCACAAACCACATCACATCTGACACACTATAGGCGTGCGCCTAGTGTGTCTCTGACTTCCCGCACCCTCCCTATAGAATGCCCAGCTGTAGATGTTTAATGTAATAAGCTTTTTTTCTTCTTTTCCTTTTCTTGCGCTAGGTAGAGCTGCGCTGAGGGGCATTACAGCATGCAGAATTTTTATGCGAACCCGCTTGCTGGTTATTGCATGCTGCAACACACTCATAGCCTTCGTATGCACATTAGCCAAAATACTGGATCTACCCAGCTAAGTTAAGAGAATGCATATACAGCGAACCAAGGCGGGTAAGCAAAGACAGGATGTGCGCGAGGGGAAGGGAGTGTAAATCCTGCCCCGCACATGTACTTACTAAAAAAAAAAAAGAGGGGGAGGCGCAGCAAGTAAGCCTTCGCCCCCCTTCCCCCTTCCTGAAGGGGAACCGAGCGCACGCTAATGAGAACGGATGTGGGTTAGCCTTAAATATTCGGAGAGCGTGAACGCCAGTGCACAACATTCGAGGAAATTGAGCGAAACGCCGGTGAGATTGAACAAGATTTCCGCAATATTGTGGCACAAATTGAGGGAAGTCAGAAAGGAAACAAAACCGACAGGGAGGTCAACTAGAAACGCGTCCAACCGACTACACTACGCTGGAGCAAAGAGGAATATGAAGCTGAAAGAGAGGAAATAAGTAAGCGAGAAAATGAGCAGTAAGTGCGTTGACGCTTGGTTGTATAGACTGCATTACAAAAGTACACCAGACGATCACACGGACACGTCGTCCCCAAAGAGCACAAATTAAGAACTCCCACCCTGCTTTCGCAATCAATGAACATACATGACTCAGAGAGCCAGTAGAGGCTGGAAATCAGCCTTATTAACATTGCCGCGACTCTAGGCATTTGAATGCTCGTCATGCACGCAGGTGAAATACAGTACAAACAATAAGGGCATAAAAATGAACGTAACCACGACACAGGCTCTCAAATTTTCGGGCACTTTCTTTGCCAGCAGCGCTCTTCTGTATACTTTTTTTTTACAGATGAGTTTATGTGGCTTGGTCTCTTAGCCTCGCCTTTTTTTCGTATCTTGCACAACTGCTATGACGGACGTACACGCGTGAAAAGCAAGTGAAGCTGGCGCGGCTTCTTGAACTTTTGCCAGCTCACGTCACGAGGTAGAAAAATAAGAGAACACTCCTTGAACAGCCTAAGGTGTCAGCACTCAAATTTCTTACGTAAAATTGTCTTTGAAATGCCAATCTTCGAGTTCGAGCAGCATGGAGTTCGAGTTCAAAATCTTCAAGTTTGATACAGCGCTTATTTCCGTTCTCTGCATCGCCAACAAGCTGGCCAGGAAGTGTTACTGATTTCCAGTTGAGTTCCTTGCTTGACGCTTGACCCCCCCCCCCCCCCCTTCTCTCTAACAGCTGCCTTTTACACTCTTCAGCTATCCCTCGCTTCCCTCCGGCCGTTGCCCCAAGGGCTCTTCACTAAGCGCTCTCGATCCGTGGCTGCTTTCTTTCTTCGACTCCTCGATCGACACGCCTTCTTCAGTCGCTTCAGAGAGCAAAGTTATGGATTGCAGTTCCCCCCTCGTACTCAAGGTGCGCAACGATATGCAGTCGGGACCAGTTACGATGCCGCCAGCTGCACTTCCCCCTCCTCACCCAATATCGGTTCACGCACACACCACTCTCTTCTAGCTCCAACGGGTCACTTACGTAGCGTCTGCCGCTGAAGTTCTTCGAAAGCATCATCGTGCACATTTCCTCGCACGCTGTGACCATGCCCCCACTCGCAGCAACGGACTTATATTAATGGAAGCATGCGTCAGCTATCGCAGCTTATCGCGTGACAGTAATTAGGTACCTCCTGTTTTAAGGCGAACGAAAAAGATACCTATATACGAAAATGCTTGCCAATGAACGCTAGTGATCTTTTTTTCTTTGTTTTTGATGAACTGAGTTGCAAATGAGCAAGTTTGATGTGATAAAAAAAATCCGCACCACTTCAGCGCTCATTCTTGCAAGTTAATATAACCACCATGCTTCATTTCTGACGGCGAGCTTCCATGTTGTGGAACTTCGTCGGACCCGTCGTGGAGGTACTTTGTTGTAGATCGAAAGCGAATTGGCAGTGCGCATAGGTGTTCACTGCAGTTGATACTCTTCACTCCAAATAATTGCTCCCTGCATACGCGTGTTAGAATTGATTTAATTTGATTCCTTTAATAAATGGCTCATAGCCACTCTGGGTGATTGGCCAGGAAAGTGTATAGAGTGTTAGAAAGTGACTCACGTCGTTTTCTTTTTGTATAAAGTCTTTTCCACGATACAAGAAATGTTATAAAATTTTTCCTTGCGTTTTTTTTCTTGCGTTGACGATGACAACTACAGGCGCAAATATTTTCGGTATCCACGTGTTTTGTTACTTCCTCCAATACATCGCACTCCTGTTAGCAAGTTTTTGCTTCCAGGACTTAAGCCTGAGGCTGTGTGCCGCAGACTATTGATGAAACGATGCCGTTTGAAGGCTAAAGTCCGAACGTCAGAGCCATTCGTGAGCATTTTGTTCAGAGCCAAGAAGGAAAAAAAAAAGAAAGCAACCGCTAATTTTACTAAGATGGAGTTTCGCAGCTGAACAATTGATGCGCTTTCAGCGCTTTCGAAGTGAAAGAAGTAGAGAAGGCCGGACAGGGTGGGCACCAGCATCCACGTTGTCTGTTTTCGCTTTTTTAGCTGATGATTTGGTGAACAGTGTCGTGCACCTTTTCAACAATACGAAGAGCACCAAAAAAATTTTGAGCAAGCTGGAGGTTGATCGAAACCTTTCATGACTGTCAACCAATGTATTATACTGAAGTGCCGCTAAGCAAAAAAAAAAAAAAACAACGCAACTCAACTCGACTCTGGCGCACCGTTCAGCTGGCCGAGAAAGCTGTCAAGGGCCCTTGGCCGAAAGCCTATGCGGGGTCCATGCCCGTCCCAATTCTCAGGGCGCTCGCTAAAGTTATTTGATCTGATCTGAACTTGCACCAAGTCACACAGGGCTGTATGTACAGCAGAGATGCTCAGCACCTGCATGGTTCTGGTTAGGCTTCTATCCTTTTACCTGCACATCCCTTGCTGTAATAGAGTATACACGGGTACGCTTCTCTCTCTCTACTTGAAATTTGCTTTGTTTTTGAGTATGTGTCTTTCTAACTCTTTCTATGTATATTTGTTTGTCTTTTGATTGTTTTTTTCTCTTCCCTTTCTGTCTATTGTTCTTCTCTCTTTCTATGTATGTTTTTTTTCTCTTTTCCTATCTCTCTGTAGCCGTTTTATATCCTCCCTTTACTCCTCACCCTCAAATCTGTCCCCACCCTCGAACCCTTTGGCACCCACTGGCTATGCTACACCATACAAATCTATTCTATCGTCTGCTAGCGTGCCTAAATAGCCAAGTTTATAGGACGAGCCCCACCTTGCCAAAAATTTATCTCTTTTTTATCCTTTTTTTCTCTCGTTCTTTATTTCTCTCTCTTTGTATTCGTTCTCTCGCACATCAAAGTTGTTACATTTCTCTCCAGTCAAAGAGGCGCTCGTGTTCAGGGAGCGAAGTAGAAGAGGAAGATGATGAAGAGGACGAGGAGAGTGCGCGGTGGTTCTCGATGATTATAATATTCTTTCTGCGACACACGGAAATCCTCGAGTATCACAGCTTTGCAGTAAAACTCAGCAGCATTTTTGTAAGGGTGCACAAAACAACAATCTCCATCATGTGTCTGTTTCATTTAAGGAAAATAATGCTTTTCTACTCGTGTTGTTTAGATATAATACTGTTTAATTGTTTTCAGTTCGGCACAATCGCCAGTAGTGACATAGAGCGACGGAAGGACACTAGAGTCAGAAAAACCAGCGAAGCGTGTTTTAAGGCTAGATTAGGCAGTGAAAATTGGGTATAAAATTGAATAAACTTGCTCAAAACAGGGCAAATTGGAGGTCATTGGAAAATGAATTTGTCCTGAAGTGGACGTATTATAGGCAGCTGCTACCATCGATAATAATCAGATGTTTCGCGTTATTTGGATCTCTTCCGCGAAGATGGAATTCTCGTCACACGACCAGATTTCCACGCTCCATTTTCGGGTTTGCCTTTAACCGCAATTCATTCGTGTACTCTTAGTGTACCCGGATTTGAAGCAGTTACCGGTTTGTGTAGACAGACTGATTCCTCTGTGCTTGCACGCGCAATTCGTTTGCGCCGCATCTAGTGGTGACCATACCAAGAGCGTCGCCAAAACGCAAACCACACGCGTGCAAGTTTACCGGTGGTCATGCTCCTCTTCACATCCGTGTATGACGCGTCTGCATGAAAGGTGAAGGAGAATACATATTCAAACTGTTAAAAGACAAGCAAGTCCATCGCTGTTTTTAAACACAAAAGGAACTGCGTAATTGTGCAATACACCGCTATTTTTGGAAAAAAAAACCAGCGGCCACCTTTATTTTCACGTCAATCAAATAAAATTTCTTTCATCATTGGGCTTCCCTTTCCTCGTTCGCGTTTCCTTTGCACGTCACTCAAAAGTCATGGGGCCGAGCCATCTCTGCTTCGATTACAACATTTTTATTCCTGTTGTCCATTCGCTCCTTGTTATAGCTCTGAAATAAGAAACGGACATTATTGCGACGCGCGGATTGAAGACAAGCACGAGGACGAGGAGCAGGCGTTGTCCACCCGTGGAAGCGCGTGGAACGTCGTGGCGCCACACGTCGGGGCAAAGTCCACCACGAAACGGTTCGTTCCGATGGCGCTCGAGAAGCTCTGGGAATAAACTGCAGTGGTTCGTGGGTCGCCAGGCACGAATGAGAGGCAAGCGTTCGTCGTGACAACACTGATTCCACGGGCGCGCCCCGCACACTGTACACGGTCGCCGCGCGCAGGACGCGACGGCGACCTTCGTTGCTGATTCGGTTGGGCTGCAGCGGTTGCAGCATCGCGCACGGCTGTCACGTATCAGCTCAGTTTTCGGAACACCAGGTTGGACGGGTCGTCGGCCAGTTCCGGGTAAGCGTCCACGGGGTGGAAGTAGTCGGCGCGGTACCCGGGAGCCGAGCCGGCGCGCAGGATGTGCTCCTTGTCCTGGTCGCTCCAGGAGGCCGCTCCGTGCGCGTCGGCTAGCAGCAGCTGCCGCTCGTGCGCCCAGCGCTGGCTGAGCGCGTGCTTCTTGGCGTGCCATAGGATGCGCTGCCGCTCGCGGTCGGGCGGCGATCCGTAGCGAAGATTGAGCACGGCGTGCGTCGTGTGTATGCGCACGTCCGACACGTCCCCCTGGTGCACGGTCGTGTTGACGGCGGCACCGAGCCGCTGCAGCTGCGTCACGTCCTCGTGAAAGCGCCACGCACTGTCCTTTACGAAGTAGAAGGCGTCGTTGCCCTGCAGTACAGGGTGCAGGTCCACGAGGTGCGAGTTGTTGAACACCGAGACGAACACGTCTCGACGGATGGGGTCGGCCCGCTCCGCCGAGCGCACCACGGCGCGCCCGTCCACCCGAGACACGCTGAGGCCACGGCCGAACGGCTCCGCGGCCCGGCTCAGCCGTCGCGGCATCAGTCCTTCTTGAGGTCGTCGACGCCCCAGCGCCGACGGTTCGACGCTGGAGAGCTGCGAGAAGCCCCGAAGACGCCTCCGCATAGCACAGGCGGTGCCGGACACGGCGGGCAGTCGCCACGGGAGGACCGCTGTCTCGTCGTCTTCGTCGTCGTCGTTGCTGCTGTAAGGCCGCTGCTCGTCCTTCGGCGGCCAGCCGGACAGCCCCAGGCCCGTGAGGCCGAGGCCCTGGCTCTCCACCCAGTCCGGGAGCTCTGCGGGACGCCGAACGTTGATTTTCTTATCAACTGCACCGGCATCGCACACGGATGCTTTCGATAGACCGCATGCAATACCCATACATCAGCAACACTTCTTTGAGCATTGAAACCATAAAGCACCTAACCAGGACGCTTGGAAACAGGCACTTATGCAGTAAAAACAAAAACTGGCTTGCAATGAGCATAGATAACTGAGAGTTTTTTACGAAGATTCCAACGAAGTGCGCTGAGCACTTTTGTTTCGTACTTTTGTTCTAGTACTCTGGTACGACTGGCCATTCCATCTGACCAAGTCTTTGCAATGGCCGTCATGAATGTCAGCATATATTACTGGCACCGTTGAACCTAGCATGCAGTTGGTGGACAACTTGTGATAAGGGGTGAAATACAACTGCGGTTGAAAGTTTTGCCCAACCACTACGCTAAGCTCTATATTTTGAGTTTGGCAAACAATTAAAGAATAAAGCATATGATTCGGCACTCATCTGTATTGTGCATGCTGATTTCGCTCAAGCAACGGAAAGGGATCGCTTAGATGCCTGCGTTAGCCTCTAATAATATCGAAGACCACAATGGAAGTTCAAGGCTGCGAGTGCAGGATCAAAGAAGTAGTGACCACCAACTATTCCTTGTCAAATGCAGTTATGGCGTCTGTTTCAAATAAAACTGATTCGAAATCTCTTCACAGGTTCTTGGTGCAGCTACGGCCACTATTCATATAACAAAACTGTTTATATGTGTGTTTCCATTCTGGTTTACGCACAAGTCTCTTCCCTGCAGTTGATACAGTCTTAATTAACTAAGATTGCATAAAATGACAAGCCCTCAGGAATTCCATTTTTTCGCACAATTAGTTGTTTCGACAAAAGAGAAAGAAAATTCTAATAAAAAACGGGAGATGTTTGCCTGAATATTCGCCTGACATGCTATTCTAACTGCTGGGTGATTATTATGTGCTTACAAAAATTACACCGATAAACGCTTTACACATACAGCCACACACGCGTAGACTACACTATTTATAAAGTTTCGTACACGCGTGTGGCCCGCAAGAAAGTCGACAGGTGCTGCTTTGCCATGGGCCCAGAATATGTCAACTCTAAGCACGGGCCCGGAATGCCACCCCTGGCTACGCCACTGGTATATACGTATACTGCTATTTCCATGACTGCACATTTGCAGCATGAAACTTCAAAGTTTTCGTTTCAGCTGCATGCACAAACAGATCTTTGACTGCTGAAACACACGTCATATACAATGATAATACTATACTTCGCGGCTTTCGGCACCCCAATGCTTGCAGTAACACAAAGTTACCTCGCAACACTGTGGTCACCTACAGGTCCACCTTACCCTGGTCGGAGTCTCCGGCTGGCCGCTCCAGGTGCAGGTTAACCGGGTCGTTTCGGTTAAACTGGTAGAGGTGCAAGTCACGCACGTCGTGCAGACGGAGCGCACGGTCCCACTGTGGAGTCATCCAGCGGCCCATGAGAGAATCGTAGATGCGCTCGCCGAAGTGCACCAAGCCGGTGAGTGGGTCCAGGATGCCGCCGCGAAAGTCCACCGGCACGTAAAGCAGGGGCGCTGAGTCGTAGATGATGTGCCCGTACGGTCCCCGGTACACCTCCTTGAGAGCATCTCCGTGGCGGTCGAAGACGAGCGTTGGACTGCCTGCCTGGTCGCAGGCCACGTAGAAGGAGTCCCTGTTGACTCGCAGCTGCACCAGAAAACCGCGCTCGTCGTACAGCAGCGTCATGCCACGGCCGTCTGCGTTGTTGTACACGTGCGTGACGAGCGTCGGCCGTGCCGGGTCGGCGTAAAAGAATTGTGTCAGGTTACCCAGGTGGTCCTTGCGCATGGCGAGGCGGCTTCGCGCGTCGTAGAAATAGCGTACTTCGTAGCGACCACGCCGGGGCCGCTGGGCGCGTACCAGCTGACCCCGCGTGTTGTACGCGAAGCGTTCTTCGCCACGCTGCACCACGAAACCACGGCCGTCGACCACGAATGGCGTCTCGCCGAAGCGAAGCACGTGGTCGCCGGCATCATGCAGAATTTCGATCTTATTTCCCATGTATTGCATGGTCACGATATTGCCACCGGCGTCGTAGCTGAAGCGCCAGTGGTCCTTGCCAAGCATTTCCGTCAGCTGTCCGTCAGCGTCGTACGAGAAATTGTGCGTCCTCAGCTGGACACCTCCAGCCAGCCGCATCAGCGTGCGCGTCTGTGCGACTCGTCCGCGCGTGTCGTATTGCAGTTCCATGCGGAAGAGCTCCTTGTCGCCGACGCGCAGAGTAGATTGCTGTAGTCGGCCCAACGTGTCGAGGTGGCGACTGAACGCGGCCGTACCGTCCGAAAGCGTCATGTTCCCGGCCGTGCCGTCTCGGGTGATCCGGAAAGCATCCAGCTGTATCAGGCGGCCTCCTGCCGAGAAAGCCAGCTCGGTCTCCGGGAACTGGAGGGTGCCCACGCGCACGCCCAAAGCGCGCATCCTCATCCGTGAGTCGTAGCGGTACTGGAAATGTGCTGTAGTCAGCTGGAACTGGCTGTAGAAGCGTGCCACGCACTGGCTCAGCAGAGGGCCGTCGTAGAAGTACTCGTGGCGCACTTGCACGTCCTCCTCACTCCAGCTCTCGGCGCGTACCAGGCCGGCGGCTGTGTAGTTGCGCTGCACCTTGCCGCCGCCAAACACGACTTCGGTCGGCTGCGCGAGGGCGTTGTAGCGATAGAGTACACGACCCCGGTCTCCTGGGAAGATGCGCAGCAACGGCAGGCCTCGGTCATCCAGGTGGAGCACGTAGGCACCCGACCCTCCAGGTGCTGTGTAACTGAGGCGGTAGAAGCCAATAAAAGCGAGTAGTAAAAAGGCGTGACGCGCTCCGTCGCGAGGCGTACGCACGTGCTCTAGGCCACCATGCTCATCGTAACCGAAGGCAAATGCGCGGCCGCTGGGCAGAAGCACGCGGCTAGGTTGACTGGCTCCGGCCTCGTAAGCATACCGCAGCGTGCTGCCGTCGGCCGCTCGCACCTCTATAAGGCGGCCCAATCGGTCATAGGCGAGTGTTTGGGAGAGCGGACCACGCTGCCAGCCGCTAGGTCGGCCCAACCGGTCGTAAGCGGCATTCAGCGGCACCCGAGAGCCTCCCGTCGGCAGCCATTGGACTGGTCGTGCGAAGCTGTCGTACTGCACCACAAGCAATGGTCGTCGTGAGCCGTTGTAAATGATTTCACGCGCCGCCACCCAATCGTATTCCGCTGTTAAGTATTGACTTCCGTTAACCAACAGAGCACGTTCGACGGCCGAAATGGCGCCTTTGGCTAGCTTGAGCTCGTAGCGCCATTCCAGCCGGCGGTCGCTAGGCTTGCCGTCCCAGAGCAGCACTTTGCTCAGCGGCATAGGAAACATGCCGGCCTGCACGGGTAACAGGTGCTCGAGGACGTGATGGGGTCCGGCTTCCCAGAGGAGTGCCGCTGCCTTCCATGGAGTTGAGAGCAGCAAACCTCCATAGGGCCGTGTCGTTGTCGTCTCGGCAGCCATGCCTCCTCGGCTGCACTGTACGCTTCCCGGCCTGACGGTGGTGACCTCCAGCGAGTCACCGACGGTCACAGACGCGGCACCCGAAGGAGCTAACGAGAACGACAGTCGGCGCACGAGTCCGCTGGGCGTGACCAGTTGGCTCAGTCGGCCGGCCTCGTCGTAGGCGTAATGGAACGTGGCACCCGTTGCATCGTACCTGCTAGCCAGCAAGCCGCCCTGTCCATATAAGAAGTGTGTCTGCAGCCCATCTGGATCCACGAACGACTCGAGAAGCTTGTCTTGTGCCACGTGCACACGGCATTTGTGGCCTCGCGCCGTCTCGATCGTGTGGAGGCTGTTGGCCGAGTCACGCAAGAAGGCCACCTGCGTGAGAAACAGAATGATATGAGAAAACAATGCAAGTGCGCATAACGCCATTAGTACTATTTATACCTTGTTTCCCGACGTGTCGGTGACTGCGCTGAGCTTGCCGAAGCTCGTGTTGACGTTGTAGAGGAACGTGTACTTTGCTTTTCCCGTTAGAAGACTTCTAGTGACCACGTGCTGGCCATACTTGTTGAACACAAACAGCTCGTGGCTATCGGGCTGTGCTATCTGGTACTCCTGCTGTTCGTCCGGTTCGGGAAGGTAGGGTAGCGCTGAGAACACCTGCCGGCGCCCCAGATCTGCCACGTGGACCACGCCATCGCTGGTGACTGCCAACGCCGCTACGGAACGTAGGTCACTTTCCACGGCCAATGTTGCATTGCCTGGCGCACGGCAGCCATCACGCTGCTGGTTACATCCGGCAAAAAGCGTGAGTGTGCCGTCAGGAGCGAGGGCTCGCACGCTTTGCCGGTCATTTTCGTCCACTTCGGCCACGTAAAGCTCGCCCGTCGGGCCAAACGCAAAGCTCACTAATGCGCCTAAAGGGTTGATGTCCTGTTCGCCCTGTGGACAATATATTGGTTGGCCAGCCACCACGAGGAGCCGTTCGTCGGATGTTAGTCGCAGTACCATGTGGTCGTCGATGAAATGCAAAGAGTTGTCGAGTGGATTGATGGCGAGTTCAGTGGGCCACCGCAGCTTGGCTTCGCCCACTGGCAGAGCCCCGGCACATGGAAACGGCCGCCAGCGCCGGCGACCTCGAGGATCTCCGATAAGTGTGTCAATTATGCCACGGCTGTCGACGACGCGGATGCTGCTGCCGTCGGCTACGTATAGGCTGTTATCAACGGCAACGGCGAGCCCTGCGACGTAGAAAAACGAACGTATTGCACATGTATAGTTTGGTTTCCTTGCGCACAATCTACTTACCTTTAGGATAGGTGAGCTTGGCCTCCAGTGCGGGCCTACCGTCTCCGCAGTTGTCCCGCGGTAGGCAGCGTTCGCCACTGCCCACAACAACGTCGAAGTTCGAGTCTGGGTCCTCAACTTTGTCGAGGGAGTGGACACGTAGCACCTGGTGTCGCTCGGGGTCGGACACGTACAGGTGGCCATCGGTGGGGCTGAGAGTGAGGTGGCACGAAGCGTCGCCCGCGCCGCGTAGCCGCAACACGGTGTACAGCTGACCCTCGGGCGTCACGCGCCGCACGAGGTTCAGGTCTGCCAGGTAGACGCTGCCGTCGGGACCAGCGGCCAACGCAGAGGGCGCCAGCAGTCGTTGTTGCCGCGCGGGACCTCCACTGCACTCGGCTGCACCGCATAGTAATGCGCGCGGCTCACCCGTCCCGGCCAAGACGGCTATGACACGTGGCGCTTGTGCGAGGTACAGCGCCGAACCGTCGCCCTTCTGTAGTACGCCTTGCTGAAAGTTGTACCGGTGGTGTACGTCCAGGTTCCAGCCGCCCAGTTCAGACACATCCATGTCATGGCCCGGCAGCGTTGTCGACTGCGTGGTCCAAATGGGTTGGTCGCAAGAGCTGTACTCGTAACCCAATGATACGAGCACTCGGGCCAGCCCGTAGACTTTCTGCTTGTAGACGTTTCGTTTGTTCCAGGCAAATGTATACTCGATGTCCGGGTCTGCCTCGAAGGTGCGCTCGAACAGGATTCCCTCCACCACGATGCGCAGGTGCACCAGGCGCAACTCCGGAGGTATGATGGATGGCGTGAGACGCAGGTGCAGCGTAGCCAGGTAGCCCTGCACCTGACCGCTGCGGTACACGAGCTGCAAGCCGGAACCTGGAACCTGCAAAGTTTCTTGCAACTCGCGACTTTCGGCCAGCACGGCTGACCCGCTGCAGCCGCCAGATGGGCGGGCGCTCTGGTACAGCACGGGCTGCATGCGTTGGTACGAATGCGCTTCGCAGGCGGGCTGTTGTAGACGGCGACTGCCTTCTTCGGCCTGTTCTCCCCCCAGCACCGCCATCTCGACGTGGCCCATGACCACGATGGTGTTCCAAGGAACTAGCACTGTACGCTTTATTGGGTGGAACGGGTTGCGCTGGAACTGCAGCGTCACCGCACCCCCACCGTTGACCAAGATGTCGAACCTGCGCAGTTCGGAGCAGATTCGTCGTCACCGTGGAGATCCGAAGTACGCGCGCGCACTGCTTCGCCGCTCACCATCCGTCGTTGCGAGTCAGCGTGAAGCCAAACTGCGGGTCCGTGGCGACGCTGACGCGGATGCCGACGATACCGTTGCCTTCCTTGCCGGTGACTCTCCCGCGAATCACTGACACTCGGCTGGAAAGGGCGCGCCAATGTAAGACGCCCGCGGGCCCTGGCTGATGCCGGGGTGGGGGTTTTAGGGGTTAGGGTGGACAAGAGACACACGCGCCCCCAGTGGCGGGCGATCTGGGGGTCTATGGGGTCAACACGGAGCGAGACAGTGACAGGACAGGACACCAGCCAGACGGCAGCCCCGCGGGCGCGCACTCACCTCTTGGCGAAGGCGCTCCAGAACTGGCTGCGAGGGGGGAGGGGACAAGCCAACAGTCAGGGCGCGGCACGCTGGCGGCGCGCCGCCGCACACAACACACAGGGACAAACACAGAGACTCCGTGTGACCACCACAGGGACGAGACAGACAGACAGGCGCTCGCGCACTGACCTCTCGGAGTACTCGTCGCGATGCGAGTAGCTCTGCACGCTGTCCTCCTCGATGAGGAACTTCATGCGTTGGTAAAAGGACGCCGTCACGGCGGGAGGCTGCTTGCGCAGCAGGATGTCCTGCGGCTCCGGCGATGACAGGCACAGCAGGCTTTCGCTGCACTCGGGCCGGTAGCAGCACTCGCTGTCGGCGCAGTCCACCAGGCCGTCCTTGTCGTTGTCCGCCTTGTCACTGCACTGGGTCTCCTGCGGCACGCTGCAGTCGCGACCCGCCCAACCGGCAAGGCAGGCGCAGCGCCAACGCTCGCCATCGCGCACGCACTGGCCGTGAGTGTGGCAGCCCTCGGGGCAGCCGTCTGCGAAGAGATATCATGAAACCTCTGCGACACAATCACGCGCATACAGGTGTACCTAACGTGCAATGCTGCCCCATCCACCCCTGGATGCACACGCAGGTGCCGTTGTTGCACTGGCCGTGCTGCAAGCAGCGAGCATCACACTCGCGCAGCTCGCACCGGCCCCCCGTCCAACCGGGCTCACAGGTGCAGTGACCCTCTTCGCAGCGGCCCCGGGGTCCGCAGTCTAGCTCGCACTTTGCTGCGTTTAAAGATAGAAAGTTGAACGAAAAATCCGCTGCGACAGGCGCACATGCGCAGCACACCGAACGCATAGACACGCACCGCGGCTACAGTCGTCGCCGGTCCACTGATCAAAGCAGACACACGCCTCGCGTTCCAGGTCGTAAACGCCATGCGCCGAGCAGTCCGGCAGGCAGCGGCTGAGCCGCTCGTCAGCATCGCTGCAGTTCGCACCGCGCCACCCGGGTTTGCACCAGCAGCGGCCCTGGACACAAGCGCCACGAGAGCCGCATTCCGGGTCTGGGCAGTCGGGCCGCTCGCAGTTCTCGCCACCGAAACCGGGCTCACAGACACAGCGTCCACGTACGCACCGGCCGTGTCCCGAACAGTCGGGTAACTCGCATAGGTCATCCCGCACGGCGCACTCAGCGCCCTTCCATCCCGGTTCGCAGCGGCAACGCCCCTGGACGAGACGTCCGTGGCCGCTGCAGAGTACCGGGCACACGCTGTCCGCGCAGTCCAGGCCGATGTACCCTGGGAAGCAGTGACACTGTCCCAGGCGGCAGCTGCCATGGCCATGGCACTGGCTCGGACAGCTGGTTGGCACGTCCCTGGCCACAGCCGGCTGTAGGGCTAGCGATACCGGTAACGGGTCGTCATTGATAAGCGACAGAAACCATGTGCCGGGTTCCAGGAAATGAATCAGGTCAACCTCTTCCAGCTGCAAACAGATGGAGTGCAGATGCGGAATTTAGTGAGTAGTCCGCGCCCCCGTGTCCTGCCTAACGCCGTGCGCGAGTCCATTGGCATCTTCCCACAGCCCTGCTGAAGACATATTTATTAAGCCATAGCGTGTTTTGCATGAATCTCTTGTAAACGCGATCGTATCTAGCTCACGATAAGTGACGGTTTTTCAACGTTTTTGGCTAGGTCTGCGAAAGCACGCACCCAGCTAACGTCCGCAAAAGCCGGGTCGGGAAAGAACGTGACTCTCCCGCCTGACTGACGCCGGCGCCATTAACTGCTGCGGTGATCGTGTTTCTTGACTAGCTTGGTAAAAGCACGCACTTCTGACGTTGCCGCAGAGCAACACTTGGCGGGCGCTCCACTAGCAACAGCCTGCAGCCGCGGCGTGGGAGAGTGGAATCCCCGAGACAGTGGGAAGGACCGCACTTCACAGTAAATGCTTTCTTATTCTCATTGCATAAGAATGTGCCTATAAACATCTCCTCCAAACGATTTTTCTTTCTTTAAAAGAGCTACATTTCTCCAATATTTTACATCTCCATGCTTCCTATAACAACATGTTTACTATAGAATGTAACGCGAGCTCTTTTTTGTCTTTTTTCAGATTTTCGGGGCCCAAGTCGACTCATGCATTGCAATCGAATACCGAGGAGGAGTAATAAACTTTATTGTAAGAAACCAACATGTTTAGGTGGCCGGGCCTAAGCCTACCACGAGGGGACGTCAAGGGCTTGCCTCGACGCCTCCTCACGGGCGTGCTGGGTCGCTCAGGTTTGGTCGTCAAGAGCGGGGCTCAGCAGAGCCTCATAAAGCTTTGGCGAAAGGGTCGTGGTGTTAGTGTGTCTGTACTGTGCCGAAATTTATTTTTTGTGCCGAATTCTATTTTTTTTCTTCCTGGACGCAATGCAATGTCATCGCTCGAGTTACAACCAAGTAACACGGTACCTACGAGCCTGTTTAGTCAGGTAAGTTAGAGCTATTGAAGAGCCGCTACTGCGCATTTGCAACCGCTCGGCATTTTGAACTATTTCATCTTATAAGTCATTAATATGATACCCATGTTTGTCGCTATGGTAGCCCTATTCCAGTTTCTATCGGTGACAGTAGGGAGAAGAGCTTCTGCTGATAAACTGTGAAACAAAATGTTTTGCTTCGTTGTCTATTCATAACGTTGGCTATTCTTACGTTTGCGAGAGGTTTTATCAATTCGAAGTTAATTAGCGATATCACGTCGTGGCTATTTCTGCTAAATGCATTATTTCAGACCTTGTTCGTTCATTTTAATCGGGGTTTGAGCACTGCTAGCTTCTTACGGTCTGTACTGAGCGATTTACAGGGAGCGTGATTACACCACATAATATGTATGGATGCACTACAAGCCGAGCGCCTCAAGGTCTGTGAACTTAAAACGGAGGCGATTTCGACGTTTATACAAGTCGTTTTGCTACGGCATGGCGGTAAGCTATCCCATGCAGTACAATTGGGGTTGCCACCTGTTTGGTTTTAGAACGGCTCCGCCGGTTTTTTAGACAGCGGGCTGGTTGCCGGTCCAGCTCCGTTCTCATTGACCGCTTTTTTTCAGAGCAGTAAACGAACCGTCATTCTAATCAGGGCATTTTTATGCCAGTAATTAGACTACAGTATGTTAGCTCAGTGTGCCGTTCTTGTTTGTACATGAGGTTTATTTGGCTCAAGGAAAGCAGTGTTACATCAAATGGCACTGCATGCCAAAGACCTGACATAACGTCTATCGTTCAACACAAATTTAATCCCCTGATAGCTCATCCCCCATCCCTCGCCTCCCCGTCGAAGGGTCGGTTTTTTCGTTCGAGAAAAGGTGGCAGCCGTAAGTATAATTTTAAGTACGTACCAACAACAAAAGTTTGTGGGATGTTGGATCCGCAACAAATGCGAATTTCTACTATATCAGCGCTTAATGCTTGTAATCAAACTGGTGACTGCATATATCGGAATGCCAAATGCAGTATGGAACATTTCTTTCGACATTAAGTTGCCAAACAAAACGGGAATTAAGCTTTATCGAACATTTCGCGTCCCGCAAACTTTTGCTGTTGACAGTACGTATAGTTCATGTTATCAAAGCGGTGGTACACAGGCTTACAACGTTACACCAGCGTACGCCGCCAATGCGTGGGGTTGCATGGGTTCGATTTACATGGTCGATGTGCACCCAATGGTTTCTCTTGGCATCGAGGACATAACGTGGCGCCACCTACGTGATGACGTCACTCATAGGATGCAGGGTTGTGTTGTCTGCTAGAACACCGCATTTCCTGCGCTTTTGCTGTGGACACTGTGCGGGCTTCCTTTTCCTTTGAAGCTCGGTGCTTGAAGAAGCGGTAAGACCTGATAACACGGGCAAGCAAACTACGAATTGGCACCCCCGGTGGCACTCTCGTGTCTAATTTGCATCGTAAAATCGCGACTAAGAACCGGTGCAGCCATGGGGGACGGTGCAAGTGGTGTCGCGAAAGCAAACCTGCCGTATTCCACAACTACTACGCAGCAAGGCGAGCGCACGCATCCAATCTGTGACGTCAAAACGATCGCAGCGCTGGTATCTCTAGTGGAGGCCCTCGCGGCCAATATTGTGGAGGCGGTCGCCGCACATGGCTCTTAGTATAGCACGGGCCCTCACTGGAGCATCTGATCTTTTCTTTAACCTCTCCTTTATCTTTGTCTACCATTAATTCCACAACGCATCATCGTAAGTTCTTTTTTTGTTTGCAGATGTTTGCGTGTTTTTTAACCTCGAGTCAATAACTGCTATAATTAATATTTTAATGCATACGACTAGTGTGAGCGTGCCGAAAGGTTGGTGGTTACATTTGTTTCCATTAAAATTGCTTTAGTAGCTCGTTGATACTCCTTTATAAAACGCATGTCAGCAACAAAGTTTTTTGTAACAATTGCTATTACATTGACACATTTTTGCGAGTACTGAAGGAATGAACGTGTGAACTCCGAACATGTACGCGAAGCAATGGATGTTCTGCAGTGTGATGCCCGATTGCGCTAAGCAAATGTTTATTGAACATATATTCCGCGGTCGTTTTTTTTCACAATTATTTCTTACTTTTTTAAGTGATTGGGGGCGGTTTAGCATCCTTTCAATATTTTCAACTATCTTCAACTCATCAACTTTATCTTTCTTAACACGCTTGTTCGGCGGTGTTTATCAATTGTAAGTTAATTAATGCGAGTAATTTGTGCTTATTTCTGCTAAATACGTTATTTCAGACCCTGCTTGTAAACCAGTTTACGAGTAATTAACAAGTCCGTCTTGCGACGGAGGCACTGTCACATGATGCGCCGTAACAACACCATTTGCATGTGAGCTATGGCTGCACGCGATTTTTTCAAAGTAGAGCTCGTTTCTGTTTTTCTAGACACATGGAGTTTAATTTCTTTGTACTGCACATCTAGACTTACACAGTCGAATAGCTGCAATGGTAGTAAAAATAGTGTGCGCTAAAGCGGCTTTTCTTTTTGTGAACAAACACTTCGACATTGCCGAGTTTGTTTGCGAGACCGCGATCTATACTTTAACCTACGACTACGAGATGCGCGCTAAATCGACTTTCCTTTTCGCAAAGAAACACTTCGACATATGGGACGTTGCTTGCGATGCCGATCTACTTTAACCTATACGACTACGATATGTGCGCTAAATCGAGTTTCTTTCTTTGCAAGCAAACGCTTCTACATTTGCGACGGTGCTTTGCGATACCGATCTGCTTTAACCTACGACCAGAAGTACTGCGAGTACTATGGCTTCATGGAGCCATGCACTCAAACACTTGTGTCCACCCTCGTTTTGTGGGATTGGCCAGGTGGCCGTGCTGCGATGGGCGGGAGACTCAGACACGTATATCCACCAACTCAATACCTATATACAACCCTGGAGGAGTGGCTTGCGTACTCCTTCACAGACATAGTGAAGGCACTATACTGAGACATTTGACAATTCTAGGCCTGCCTGGTGTCTAAGCCTAGATTCTTTCATCTTAAACGAATAATAGCGTGACGAAAACAGGGACGGGAAAGAAAAGACAGACTACTGCGCTGACTCGCGACTAAAGTTTATTCCTAAAAGAAGCGGAATATTTGACATCAGAAAAAAAGCAGATCCAGTGAAGTAAATTCTTTCACTGGACGTGGACTGGCGCATTTAAGAAAGCTGTTCTCTCTTTCTGTTACTTCATATCTGCCCTCGTTCATTTCTGTGCTGTGCCCAGTTTACCATGAAACTAACAAGTCCCTATTGGTATCCTCGCACTCACCACTGCTGACCGATGTCCACCGGCGGTGGCCACCACTTCGGCCACGTCGCGGGCGGTCAGCGACGGCGGCTCGTTGCGCCTGGCCAGCAGGGCGAGCCGCGCTCCTTGCGGCGCGGTCACGTTGAAGCGCACGAACGCCGCCTCGGGCTGCTCGAAGCGCACGTTCCAGGCGTCGTGCGCCTCCAGGTGATGGGTGAGGCGAGCGCCCAGCTCCACCTCGGCGTACGCGTCGGCCTGCGCGGGCGGTCTGCAAGGCTCCCGCGCGGCGGGCTGCTGCTGATTGTGCTGGTTTTTCTGTTGAGGCTGCTGCGACTGCTGCAGGCTGTTGCTATGCCGGTGCGGCGGCGGCGGCGGCGCGGAAGCGGACAGGCTCTCGGCCGCCACGTCCAGGAGCACGCACGGCTTTGCTGCCGGCCCGGCAGCGGCGACGTAAGCCAGCGCCGCGGCGAGGGTTGCCGCGAGCGCGGCCAGCGCCAAGCAGGCCCACTGCCAGCCACTGCGCGGCCTTAGCCGCTGGGTGAGAGCGGCCGCCAGGGACGTGGACGCGGCCCGAGGGGCTTCGATGATGAGCTGCGGGTTGACGCGGCTCGCGGCCGGCGGCACCATGGGGCCCGTGGTCTCGCTGTAGCTGGGCGGCTCTGCGTACGCGTTGCGCGGCGGCACCGCGGGTGCCGGCTCCGGCGGGCTCTCGGGCCATGACTCCGAACTCGCGTACGGCCGCCGGTGCAGGGAGTCCATCTGCGCCTGCGGCGGCGCGCCCTGCGGAGAGGAAACGTGTGACGACATCTTTATGGTGGCTTCTCTCGATGGAATGGAATGAAAAAAACTTTATTTCAGTCCTGCAGGACGCGCTTAGCGCGTAGCGGGCGTCTCCCACGTAGGGACCGACAGGGAGTACCTGGCGGCCGCTTCGTGGGCCTGCTGGACGGCCCATTGCTGGTCGGCGAGAAGTGAGCTCCTGAGGGACCTCTCCCACTTGCTTGAGGTAGAGTCGGGAGGAGTTGTTCTACACTCCCAGAGCATGTGTGCGAGTGTCGCTGTGTGTCCACATGATGGGCATGCGTCGCTGGGCTATGCATGAGGATAATAAACGTGAAGCGTGGCAAGGTTTGGATACGTGCGTGACTGTAATAGGCGTCGTCTATGTATATAGCGGAGCGTTCGTCTTGTGCGAGTGCTGAGGTTTTAACAGTATACGTGCTCAGATGAAAAGGCGCAGGAAGCCATAGATATACTTTCCGAGCTTGTCCCCTGCATTCAATGTCCTGCCCTTTTGAAAGGGACCTGGAGCTCCAGCATCAGTTAGCCATGAAGCCCTACAACCTACTACAGCATCACTACAAGCGCCGCGGGAAGCACGGGCACCCGTATCCGGATAGAAATGTTCCCTCTGAAAAACGATCCCCATCGTCAAGTGCTGTGGCGGCGTGGAGGGTGAAGCGCTGCCTATATCATAGCTTCCGTCTCTTGATGCTCCGTCGTACGTTTTCGATTTGTTTTTGTTTTTCTGACGTTTCGTTTGACCTATGAAATATATCCGACGAACACAAGCCATGTGCGACTGCGTTGAGCACCGCACAACGGAAGCATGCATGTATTTAAAGGGACCTATCTAAAGAGATAGATGCATGCATGTATTTAAAGGGAATCTAAAGAGTAGATGAAAAAGTTTATTTAGATAGACAGAAAACCTCTGAAAAGAAAAGTAATTTTAGTCATATGAATACATTGCTCTTTCACAATACCAAAATCAGCACGTTTACCACGAGAAGACACTCGGTAAACTAGAAAACGCGCAAAAAAAAGTGGATGACGACGCTACCTCGATGTTCCCCTACCAATTGCCGTGATGTCACAGATTTCAGCGGAGTGTATTAGGGAATACACTGTTACTAATCTGTAAAATGAAATAGACTATCCTTTTAGGTGGCCGGAAGCTTAACATAACAAGCTTTAGGAAATTTTATTGGGTGGACCAATGTCACCAAAACAAGAAAAATTCACTTTTAAATCTTTGAAATCGTCTCTAGGAATTGCGGCGCGAAATTTAACAATAAGGTTTTGACCTTGATTACTTCTTCTATGAATAAATCTATAGTAGAGTAATTAACGAATTTTAGTGTCCGGAGTAAAACTATTCAATCTAAATCAATTTATTCTTTCACTTCAGCGGCCCTTCAAAAATAAGAAAAGTATGTTAGAAAACTCAGGTTGACTCTATCAGTGATGGAAGGGCTGGCTGCAGTAGCTCCAAACTGCTAAAAAAAATGCTGCTCCATGCTGCTTCAAACTGTGACCTTTATTTGTAAGTGCTGCGAATCTACTCCGAAATGGCACTGAGAGAATGAATATCAGAAAGTTTAACTGTGTGAACAACTTGCAAGCCTTAGACAAACGGAAAATAACATGTATGCTGTAATCTTAGTAGGCTAATATGCAGCATTATCGACTCTGATCTCATTTATGCATTAACAAGTGCATATCAAACATTTGGAGCGTTTAGCTATTTTAAATTTTACATGTTGGCTATTTTGGTGACTTATAAAAATTACAGAGATAGTATTTCAAATACATAGCTCACATAAGAGTACATTTGATAACAGACCATCTTATTAGTTGTCCGTTTCTTGGAATTTACCTTGTCTGTTTTATGTGAAATATATTTCATAATAAAATATTTATGGAGCTCTTCAATCAGGCTTTGAGCTCCATTAGTTGAATGGAATATCTTTACATTTGCTCCTGGAACTCATACAGATTGCACGTTATTCAAGATGCGCTGTTTCCAATCCTAATATCTGTATATGATCAGACAAGGAGAAAGCAGTAGCAAGAACAGCACTCACTGCTCGTCATCTGGTCTCATCGTGATGGTTCTTATGACAGAGTTGCCTGAAATGTTGTCTTAAAGGGGCTATTCATAGCAGATCAATTTCGTTTCGTGTAAACGTTCACTATGTTATTACAATAAACTTACCGAATTACCCGTTATTTGTCTGTTTTTTTTTCTACTGCTTGTAGTGTAGCTTCTATTTGATATCAGACCTAAAATATTGTGCGCATCTTTGTTTATACCTTCTTTTTTTTTAGATCCGAAGCACCTTACGGTCGAGCTCAATCCAGTGTGTGTGTGTGACCACTCTTACTGCAGATGCGCAACAGCTGGCCCAAGAACTGCCAGAACGCGCTCACGCGATAGCGCGTTTCGGGGCCTGTGTAAGCGCATGGTAAGACGCTGTGGCCTCTCTACCTTGCACTCTCTCAGCAGTGATGTGGTGGCATGGGGGAGCGAGATTCTAAAGACGCCCGATGAACCAGCGAGATTGTATTCTAGTCAGAACGCGATGGCACGCGCTAGCACGTCGGGCCTGCGTATAAGTGACTGTGGCCTCTCCTCCTTTACACTCTCTCAGCATGGGGGAGCGAGACGGCATGGGGGAGCGAGAGGCTAAAGACGCGCGATGGGCCAGCGAGATTGTATCCTAGTCTGAACGCGATGGCACGCGCTAGCACGTCGGGCCTGCGTAAGTGACTGTGGCCTCTCCTCCCTTACACTGTCTCAGAAATCACGTGATAGCGTCGGAAAACGATATTCTGCAGACGCGCGCGATGAACACACGTGCTCCCGCGTGGCGTGGCTACGAACCCGCGTGGCTTGCTCCAACAAGAGTTCGGGACGAGTAAAAGCAACCGAAACTACAGTGCATTCGTGGTATTATCCGTTTGCAAGGACGCGTTAACATCGGGAGAGGTGCCCGTGGTGAGCGGAACTTTAATAAGCCCTTTTCAGTTTTTAAGGTAAACAGCGCGAGAAACGAAGACATAGAAGTAGGAAGACACAGGACAAGCGCTGTCTTCCTACTTCTCTGTCTTCGTTTTTCGCGCTGTTTATCTTAAAAAAAAAATGAATTGTTACCAACTTGCCTCATTTTCAATACTACTCAGAAATTTAAGCCGACCCACTCGCCGCTTCGCATGCTACTTACTCATGGTTCCCTTTAGTAGGAGATGGTGTAATCTATTCTTCCATGATCGATTTATCGCCGCATCAGAGCGCTTGGCTGTGCTGCGTAGAGATCGGACAAAGGATTCACATATTAGTCCGATGATCGTTTTTGTTTCATAAATGTCGAGAAAAAAATACAGCGAATTAAAAACCCCCTTTTTTCTCCCTTTTAAGGGATGCAGTGTTACGCATCGCTGGTCCATCTAAAATGTGAATTTCAGTCACCTTATTAAGGTTGGGAAGTAAAAACAGCGACCAAAGCCGTCAGAATGTATGAAGTATAGTCTGGCGCTGAAGGGGAGCTCTTTTCCTAGCCCTATTGTGTCACGCCGCTGCGGTTTACGGGGAGCATTTTGTCACGCCGAAGCGATGGCGTCTACAGTGGCTGCACGCACGTACGGCTCTCCACAGACCCTTCCCAACTGGCTACGTGCATGAGTGGCGTCCGAAGTCATTAATCACCACCCGGAATTCGCGCCAGCGCGGTAATCTACTGACCGTTTTTTTCCCCCGTCCCCTCTTACCACATCGTTCCATTGTCCGAAAGTCAAGCGCCGTCTATGACGTCACCTCCGAGCGATCATTACCGTTGGGCGCGGTATATATACGGTCGCTTCCCCAGCATTTTCCGTCAGTCCCCTCCAGTGACAGGGCCGCTCAACTGTGCGAGCGGGGTTGGTAGACTTAGCGGGAACGTGCCCTCATCGGGCCCTTTCTTCCTTCAGACCACAAAAACACGCGTTTCTTTTCGCACACTCTTTGACAGGATGGTTAACTTTCGCGTCTTCATGTGCAAGTTTTGTGACCATCACTGTTTCAGAACATTGTAATAAGGCTAACAAGGAATACTGAATGATAATAATAATGCCTAAAAAAAAACGGCGGGCCCTAGGGCGAGTGCGGTAATAGTTGCCTTGTATGCGATTGTGAAAAGTAAAAAGACGCACGAACGGAATATATAATGAAAGTACGAAGTACACGGAATACAACACCGAAGACGAGAGAGACATTCTATACAGTAAAAAAGCGAGTCAATAAAAAAAATGTGGTCGATCCCTTTGACATAGGAATCGGTATAACACACGAAAGTGAAACGTCTATGTACAGAAGTAGTTCAATGGTTATTACAATTTGACATATAATCTCTGTTCGTGTTTAGTGGCTTCAGAACACTTAGATGTTGATGCACCCATGTTGACACCTGGTGGTACTTCTTATCCACCACGATAACCACCGATTCGCGACCGGTATACACTCTCCGTAGATACCGCACGCATCGGAGCACCGCGCAAATGACCCGTGAACCACAAGCGATCACAAACCGTGCAAGTCAAACCGAACGGGCTCTCACCTAATCGTTTTTTCAACTCACTATATATCTGCTGCACTGAAGGACCCTGATTTGCGGGTCGGCGACCATCAGTCTTGTGGATATGTGCTTGGAATGCAGCACTTTGCTGATAAGTCGCTTCGGTGAAGATGCGATCATTTCGGTCCTGCATCGGTGTCTGTACGGCAGCCAGTTGGGTAGCGATGCGCTTAGCACCAGAAAAGGAGAGACAGAGTTCTCAGCTTGAGCCGTGAATGCGCTAAGGTCTCCCGCTCCCGCCTGGCATGCCCATAGCTGCACTCAAATCACTTGCACAACGTTCACCCGTCGACGGCGTTGTATTTCAGCGGTATACACGTGGTCGGTACCGTCGCACTCGTATTAGCAGATGGTGGAGATACACCATTGTTGCCCATGGAAGCTGCACTACACTGCGCAAGGTAGCACAGCGTGAAAGACGAAGCACGTGACTGCGTCGTCTCCGAGCAACACCGACTAAATTTCAAGGCCGAAAGGCTGCCGCAGTGACGTCAGAGGTTGGGGGCCCAGTTGCCCAACTGAGCATGCTCAGTAAGACTTTTTTTTCCACATCTTTTATTCGGCCCAATCAAGCCGCAGCAGCTGCGAGAGCGGGAGCGTTGGTTCTCATAAAACGTTAACGAAACACAGGCTTTCCGCCGCGTTCGCGGCGTAACTGCGCCCCCACCCTCTGACGTCACTGCGGCAGCCTTTCGGCCTTGAAATTTATTCGGCGTTGCTCCGAGCCAAACCAGGGCGTAGAGGACGTCGCAATTACAGAAATCAGCCCCTAAAATCTTGTTGGAACTGAATGTGGAGGCAACGCTATAGACTTTCTTTCAAGTAGGACGAATGCCACCTAGACGGCGTTGGTAGGCCGCTATGATGTTAGCGTCCGTTCGAATGCTGGCATCGAGGCGCCGAGAGAGAGACGATGACGAAATGTATGGTTTAACGGTCGAAAACCACCATGTGATCATGAGAGACGCCGTAGTGGAGGGCTCCGGAAATTTCGACGACATGAGGTTCTTTAACGTGCATCAGGATCTGAGCACACAGACCTACAGCATTTCCGCCTCCATCGAAAATGCAACCACCACAGCCAGGATTTAAGCCCGACCGAGAGAGATAATGAAACGTTTATTAAGTTTTCTGCGCGAGTAGAACGGTGAGTGGGATCCTTAGTCCGGGATCCCCCTGGCACGGACCCCTGTCCTCACACGTTTCACGAGGGACTCAGGGTTGACACTACTGCAGTGTTCTTTGATGGCGTTATTTACCCCCGTATTCTAGAACGTCCCTTCACTCAACGCTTCACCTTCACTTGAGAAAGCCGATGGAAGCGCCCTCTTTAGGCATGGCATGTCACTGCATATCAACGATAATGTGGTGCGATTCTCGAGCAGCGCAGCATCAATTTCAGCCGGGCAGCGGCGCAGTGCTCAACTCTGTCAAGTGAAGGTTGAAAGTTGAGTCGAGGATCGTTTGTGAATACGGGGGTTAGTGTCATAATGCAGCACTTCGCTTCTCCGCTTTTAAGCGGCGGCCCCGCCCCGACAGAGCGAGGGCAGAGAGCGAAGAAAAGTGAGATAGATAAGGCGCGTCCGAAGACTGATTCGCACATGCGCCGTTGGCGCAGTCGGTTAAACGCGCGTTTCCTGCCACCGCGTATCAAGAGATCGTAAGTTCAATTCCCAGGCTCTGAAAGTGCGAACTTACTTCTGATGGTTGATTTCTATATATGCTGTCCATGTAAATTTTAACAATGTCATATCCGTGACGTGAATACGTCAGTAAAATCTTGGTGGACCCCAGCATGAAACACTTTGGTGTTAATGGAGTCGCTATGCCTGACTGCGCATATTACTGGTGTAGCCAGAGTAGAGGGTTAGGTTGGAAAAAGCAGTCTCTCCCCAGCCGAGAATTCGCACTTTTGCATGTGTATATATGCAAGCACACGAACTCACACACAAACAAACATATGATGAACCGTCTAAAAAAATTCTGGCCGCTACTGGTATACAGATGAAACCGTACGTTTGATGGGCCCTACTTCGACACTCGAAACAATCGGACGTTTCAACACGATATCACTAAAGAGCTCGTTTCACGGAAATTCCGGCGTCGGCGTCAACGTCATTGGTTGTGAGCGAAAAATCACCTTCTTTTGTGCGACTGAAAAAATCGAGAACGGTGCAAATAAAATAAATGATGAAAGAAATCCTGAGTCATAGTGGTGACCGAAACAGGGTCGTTTGGGTCCAAGTGGGGATCAAAACCAGGTAGTTTGCGTGGCAAGCGAATGTTCTACCGCACGACCAGTTGTTTGCTTGTGAATACAGAGAAAAAACCTCCTATGCTTAGAAATGCAATGAAAGTAGCTATCATGCTTCGCAAACACACGCGTCCTTTACACATGCTTCACAATGCAACAAGAAATATTGCAGTAATAATACGTGCTGCAAGCACCCATTGCCAAAGGGCGTCAGAACATGTGTTTATCATAATGGCTTTGTGGTTTAAAGCTGGTCACAAAAGGCACATACACTACTACGTCTATTCCCTTTAGGCCACGTAGTGGGTGCATAGCAAGTTCGAAAAGGTTTCATGAACTAAATGTTTTAAGTACACACTAGAAACAGGATATCGCTATCGCGTTGAACTCCTAGAGTCGAAGCTTTAGGGTCCACTAATTTTTATAACTTCCGAGTTGAGCGACGATGACAACGGCACTCATGTACGTCATGCAATATGACCGCATTAGTACGTTTCGCACTTTTGCAGTACCTGCTTGGGTACCGTTGTAGTGAGAGCACTCTTTACAACATAGAATAAACGTGCGCCGCATAAATATTAATTACGCGTTGTCAACGCCACCTCAAAATGTAGTCGAAGTGGTGTTCCCACGAAGCAGGCTTCATTATGTAATAGATTTTGACAGCAACTACTCGGGTCTAGTTAACGAAGGCTTGCGTATTTACTAGTCCAAACAGGCAACTGCCCAACCTTACTACAAGTTGCGCGAATCACCTCCCACCAACAACAGAGCTTCTTCCTGGAGGAATGGATCGTTAGAGCGACCGTCGTTAGAGCCTTGGCTGAGTTGGATCATTCATACCGTTCAGATAGGTGCAGCACTTTTAGCGCGAAGAAAGAAAAAAAGAAAAAAAAAAAGCTTCCAGCGACGTGCATCTGTGAGCTCTTAATTATTTCCCAACTCTTTTGTGATGCCAACGTGATGCGCACGTGTAGAGGACAGCTTTTCAGCGCATGTAGGACAGAGAAGCGGTTTAAAAAATAACTATACAGATCGTTTTGCATGTAGACATGTTTGGCATTGCAGACTGCGTTCCTGTACAATCAGTAATTAACAAGAAAGCATGCGACGTGTGGTGTTTAGCGTCCCAAAACCACCATATGATCATGAGAGACGCCGTAGTGGAGGGCACCGAAAATTTTGACCACCTGAGGTCCTTTAACGTGCACTCAATTCTGAACACACGGGCCTACAGCATTTTCGCCTCCGTCGAAAAGGCAGCCACCGCAGCCGGGATTCGATCCCGCGACCTGCGGGTCAGCAGCCGAGTATACCTTAGCCACTAGACAACCGAGAAGGTCAAGGAAAGCATGCGAAATATAGGCGAAGTACGCAAAGCCTGCTCAGGACGGTCCCTCTGCATACATTACTGGGAAAAACACGCAGAGTGCGGGCGGCATTCGATTCGTGTTTCGAGAACGCAGCGTTGTCTCCGCGCAGGTTTCGAGTGGGGGATCTGTTTAGACATCCTTTCGTGGATCTAGCAACCGCCCCGCGGGGATTCACCTGTACAAAGAAAAGGGGCGCCACCTTGGGGCTTTCGTGCGAAAAAGGCGGGTCGATATTACTCGCTGGATACATAGTCCACGGCAGCGCCCTTGAATTTGTCCGAGCTGGCTGGAATGCCTGTTGGTGCCGACGTTGCACGCCGCGAGTGGCTGCGTAGGTTGAGCCCGGGGTTTGCGAAATGGCGTAGGTGTGTGCCAATAGCAACACGCATTGAGCAATAGACGTCTGGAGATAGGTACGTACCGTTACCCCCGTTTCCGAGAACACGCCGGGGCACTTAAGAGGAAGCGGTGTTCCCGACACTTAGTGAGATAAGTGCCGCATGGGGAAACCGATGTAAACGGCAGCCAATAAATGTACATGTGGGTTACCTTACATATATGCTTTTTATTTACTTATTATGCGTCTAATATACGTAAAAAAGATTGGTTTTTGTATTCTAACGAAAGTAATGAACGATAGACACCTTTTCTTTTGTACCGGTATGTACATGAAAGGGAAAGTAAAGGTGGCAGAGAGAAAGAGAGAGAGGGAGATGGATAGATGGAAGGACTCGTATTAGGAGAGGGTAAACTCCTTCGACGGACGAGCCCTTATGACAAAGCTCAGAATAGACGTCCGATAGTTTCTGGGATAGTTTCTTGGTTCCGCCGTATAGTGTGGCCCTGGGCCATTGGGTACTGGGCATAGCTTTCCAGAAGGAAAGTGTTGGTAAGGCGGTAGTCGAGGGGATGAGGGTGTTAGAGAATTTCCCAATATATACAATAGCAAGGGCTTCGCAAAACGGGCAACTGAAAGGGTACTCTGATGGTTAGAAACTGTTGGCGAGATGGGGGAAGCTTTCTATCTGGCGTCATGTGACTGCTTATACGACCGCATCAGAATGGGTGAGGAAGAGGTAAAAATAAGCGCGCATCACTGTGGCATACTTTGTATACTAAATGGACCATGGCGAATGCTTCTCGGTCTTCACTTTCTTGGGTACCTCATGTTCGTATATGGGGTAGACGCACACTAGGCTGTGTTAAACAACGTTAACATCTGCGGCGATGGTGAGTCATGCAACACACACACACATGTTAAGTTCGAGGTGCGACGCAGACTGTGATCTCTTAGCAGTGAATAATCAGCCGATATTCTCTGGTATTCGACCTGGGGCATCACCGGCGATAGCCAGGACTTGTCTATGCGAAGTACGATGGGGAGCTAATATGTACCTGAATTCTTAGAAGTTTTCACCGATGCTTTAGCAACCTGCGTTCTTCGGCTGTCCGGTAGAACTAAAGCCGACGCGAAAGGAATGGTTGCGGGTATTTCTAACTAAAGGGTTGATTGATACCCTTATTTGACTGATTGATTGATTCTCTTTTTTATATTGCTCATTAGAGATAATAATAGCAGTAAATAGAACGGAGGGCCATTTTCAGCAGGAAGCACTGCATTTTATAATACTTCTACTAAGTTCAGCTCCAAAAGCATTGCATAAGTACTGTTCCTACTAAGTTTAGCAGGAAGTTATCTTGCTATTTATTGAGTTCGGACTTCAAATATGCTTGCTTATATGTTGAAAATTTCAAAATCCCGAAGCCGTATGAACCACAAGTCGTAGAATCACCGCACGCTTCTTGTTGACTGTGTCATATACGCATATTTTACGGTGCTTGCCGAGTCGCAAATCTCTATTGTAAGCCGCAAGCCCTTATATTCACCTACACCTGAAGCGTACGTGAAACTACATTCCTCTAAGCAGGAGTAGCCTGTGCAATAAGTGAGCTATCCACCTAATGGTTCATTACCAATTGATTATTTACCTAATTATTTGCATGTTTATATATTGTTACAAGACTACATCACGCTGAAGAATCAAGACAGACAGCGAAAATGACGACGTGATTCTGGGATGTGGGGCACGCTCTGGCTTGCCATCTCGGCTTAGGCTTGTCGTCGTGCAAATATATTTTAGCTGTAACCTCGTTTGTCTGTGTGCCCTTCCGTAACAATATATATATATATATATATATATATATATATATATATATATATATATATATATATATATATATATATATATATATATATATATATATATATATATATATATATATATATATATATATTTGCAGTTCTGTCTTTCTGTATATATTCTCCGCAAATGTTAACCCTATGGTTCCGCCTCACGCGGAGGACACTGAAAACGTTGGCGAAATTTTTTAGTGCCATAAAGCACACGAAGAAGATTCAGTAGTTCCGGAGTTTTACGCGCCAAAAATACGATCTGATTATGAGACAGAGCTTGAACAAATGAATAATTTCGCTCACGCACGGTTCTTCGACGCAAGCCAAAATCGAGCGCTTTTGCATATCGCTTACATCACGAATTGCGGCCGCCTCGGCCGGAACCGATCCGGCAGCCTCAAACATTCAGTGGCACATCGTTATTATCAACAAGGTATCACGGGCAGATTGCCATCGATATTACGTTCCGCAATAATCACGAGATCGAACGCGCGAAGATTCGAAGCTTCGTAAATGTAACCGAGGACTGGAGGAATACAGGAATGATACGTGGCATTTCCTGCATTTGTCTTACGACTTGCGTTGCTTGTGCACTTGTGCTATCCGAAGGTCGTGGGTTCGGTCTCCTACCCGCAGCAAGTTGATTTTTCATCCCCTCCAATTCCTTTCTATTTATTTTGTAATCAGTGTACTACAGATAACCTCGTCCATATATTACTTAGCTTCACCCCATGTTGGTTTCATTAAAGTTTACCTGTGCAGGAAACAGAAGGAGCAAAGTTAACTGCTAAGTTCGCATATTGGTTTACGGACGCCTATAGTGGGCCCTTTGCTGATGCGCAATATATATATATATATATATATATATATATATATATATATATATATATATATATATATATATATATATATATATATATATATATATATATATATATATATATATATATATATATATATATATATATATATATATATATATATATATATATAAACGATAATGGATCCCGCCGTGGTGGTCTAGTGGCTAAGGTACTCGGCATCTGACCCGCAGGTCGCGGGATCAAACCCCGGCTGCGGCGGCTGCATTTCCGATGGAGGCGGAAATGCTGTAGGCCCATGTGCTCAGATTTGGGTGCACGTTAAAGAACCCTCAGGTGGTCGAAATTTCCGGAGCTCTCCACCACGGCGTCTTTTATAATCATATGTTGGTTTTGGGACGTTAAACCACACACATCAATCAATCAATCAATCAATCAATCAATCAATCAATCAACAAAAAGGAGTTTCGAGGACACGTAAGCGTACAATGAACACGAAAAACTAGAGCTTACTATATATTTTTTTCTTTATGAACATGTAAATAATATGTACGTTCTCGCATATCAGAGGAACCGACAACTGGTCAAAACGTGTGGTTCGATTCTGGCGGGAATGAAAAGATCGTGCGTTGCAGTTAGAGATTCAAGCGTTCCTTTCGCAAGCTTAGCAGGATTTATATTTTTAAATGCCATTTAGAAAGTTACGAAAACCGGTATGTCACGCTGCCTAGCGGAAGAGCCTTGAAGCTTGATTATAAAGTCTACTACTTTGCCGTACGCAGCGCGCGCAGTCTGATGCTGTCATGTGCGCCAAGATTAATCCTCAAAACTACAGTATGTATAATGTTGCCCGGTCCCACTCGATTCTGTGCTGCTCACGGTGTATATAAGGAGCTGCACGGTGAAAAGCGGCGCTGCCATCGCGGCCGCCAGCGTAGCGTGTGAAGCCCGGGAGCATACGCGTAGGAGTGCGCGCATGCGCTGTAAACCACCGCGCTCGAACAACTCTCGTGCTCACTGTTTGCAGCATGCGTTGTTTGTATACGTGCGTGTATATCGTCGTCATCATCATCATCATCGTAATCATCATCATCAGCCTGATGATGTGTGACGTGTGTGTATATACGGCTTCATATTCGCCACAGATGGAAACAGCCTGATCGCAAATGTGTCGCGGCGTTTTCTACGTCACCTGAGTGAGACACTCTAACCGGTAAGCTTTCCGCTGCGCTAAAGAAAATAGCTACACCGTAGAAATTAGTTGTCGCTCCCTTTAAATGCAGTAACTCAGCAGCGTAAAAGAAGGAGTTGATGAAGATGGCAATTATTGAAGGAGGAATAAGGTCACGTGGACGGAGATATATCAAACGCGAATGCGCACAGCGCGCAATGATGGTCGTTGCCGCAAACAAGCTAAACGGAGACCAGCCACCTGGGAGAGTGGTACTACCGTTCGAAGAATACTTGGCGCTGCTTCAATACTTTTTGTTTTAATTAAAAAGACAAATTAAGCTCTTGTGAAAATAAAGTTCTGGTAAAAAAAAAACACAACTGATTGGGCTTGTTCGTAGAGACACGCCGCGGCACAAAATGTGGGGCTCAACGGTCAGAAAAGCTGTAGTTAACGTTTTACTTTGTATGCGCAGGCCGTCAATTAATAACGTTATTTCAACACGGAGACGACCGAGGAAAGCGTCGGCCTAAATCATGACGTCTTAACAAGCGGAATTCGTTTCTCCTAGGCCAGATATGCTGTTCGTTTATCCCCCGTTGGTCACATCAGGTCGCCATCTTGTTGCGACCCCTTTGTTTTATCCCGTTTTTTTTTTGTGATAAATAGTGACATTGAAAATAGCGAGAAATTGCTCCAGTCAGCCTAATTTTGATTAATATAGCCAGTTAAGCTTCCTAGAGCTGTCTTAAGGGGAGCCTTGCTAAGTGAAGCCTGGCCAATCCAATGCATTTCCAGAGAAGTAAAACATAGCAGAGACGCTTCATCGGGTTTTCTCACTTATGTTTGTGCATTTAATTCGAACTTCTATACGTCGTGCAGGAGTAAGCGTTGGCTCAAGAAGAGGTCGTGAATGACTCTCGGTTCTCGTGCTGTTTGAAAAAAAAAGCGATGAAAGATTAAGCCGTTTGTGCGGAATTTTCGCCCGTGACCCACGTTAGCAAAAAAGGTTCTGTCGGGTCAGTTCACGTATTTAAGGGCGTAACGCAATCGAACCAAAGCTGAGAAAGGGCATAGAGGCGACATAAACTTCGTTCATGTCTGTCACCGCTTTGCCTTCGTTTTATTCAGGTCTCGTTGCACTACTTTTATGGAAAAAAAAATATCTCAAGTCCGCAAAATAAAAAAAAATCAAATCTTTTACCTCCCCTTATCAGAACAGGTTTGACAAGTGCGAGGATGAATCAGCAAGAACAATGAGGGAAAAAAATATGGCTGATTGAAATGTCTGAGCTTTTGGATATACGGTAGAAGTAGAAAGAGCTGCCTTCATTCAGAGATCCATCAAAAACCTGTCATGGCGTCGCGTATGTTTGCTTCTGGTGATGGAATAGGTTGTATGAGAGAAGCACAGCACTGTCTGTGCACTTTGTAGTTATATACCGGCTTAACAAGCTTCTTCTGTGGTCTTTGTTCGATGCAGCAATAGGATAATTCTTCGAAAGAGTGAGTAGAACGTACCGTTTTAAGAGATTTCGCTATGAATAAAATAACTTGATAAAATATCGTCTTTCAACGGAAAAGAGCTGACTCCTCTAATCGGTCAGCAGTGAAAGTTTCTTCTCGGACGAAGTAAAACATGTTTGCTTATTTTGTACAAATCAGGAATAACACTCATTTTATAGACTCTATCAATCCCTGTAGTTATTTTATCTCATTTTATTGACTCTACCAATCTTTGCAATTATTTTATTGTAACTGAACTATTAGGTGCTTGAATTATGAGGTTCCTTATTTCGAGCTGTCTTTCAGAAGGGACAAGTGCACTTTGTTCTCCCCTGCTCGCTCAAGTATATTTCCAAAACAACACATCAACAGCGGTAGTTGCAGTTTCGTAAACAAAAAAATAACGAAATAACTGAGGTCTGCTCCATCCGTCGTAAAGAAGCGCGCGGGTCACGTCATAAGCGGCCTCTCAGTGACAATGCCGCAAGAGACGCCTCGTCCCTGCGTCGTACACGGCGGCCGCGCATTGTGTCATTGTGCCGGCTTTTATTAAATTCCCTCCTGTTGGCGTCGGGGCGACGTCCTGCCGCCTAAAATGGGGCGCGGCCCAGCGATTTTTTCTTTTTTATTCGTTTTTTTGGACAACGCTGGCGACGACAAAGCCGTCCGGGACCCCTAGCTCCCGCTCTGGACAGCTCGTCGATCTCGTGCGATCGACCGCACCACAAAAACGTGCGTCCTTTACGAGCATCGTGAATATTAACTGATCCGCGCGCGCAACAACATCCGGGCCTGTTCGGCCAAAGAAGGATGTCGCCTGGTGAATTTCACGAGTCGACGACGTCTTCGAGATCTCTATAGCAACCGCAGTGGTGCGCTCCGCGCACCACTGCGCGAGAAAAACACGCGTTCGCTTCGCAATAGCGGCACACGTCGTAGATACAACGAGAGCGCGCGATCGGCCCCTCCACTCAGTTTTACGGCCTCCCAAAACAAAGACTCCAAATGCGCGGCCAGGGTGCGAACGTCTCGCGAGGAGAAAATGGTGAGGGGTGGGTGCAAAGATGGAGACGCGCGATTGGGGCCGATGCACCGGATACGCGCCGGACTCTCCGCTGACAACGATCAAGAGGGGCCGATGAACCGCGCTTCCGACACTCAAAAGACCGTGCGTCTCAATTGTATGCCCTCGCGTGCGAGGCAGGGCAGCGACGACAAAGCGGCGCTTGCAACTTTTTCGGGGTTGTCCGCCGCTGCGGCGGCGTACCACCACCGCCGAACAGCAACCACCACCACTCCCCACCACTGGCGCTACGTTTTTCGACGCCGGGCACCCTTGCGCCCCAAGTGAGCGGCCTCCCCGGTTATCCTTTCTTTCTCGGCCGCGATGTCGCCTCTCGGCTAGGGACAACGCCCAGTGCCCCGAAAATCCGCGCACCCAAGTTTGGGTTGACCGTGCGTCGGACACTCACCTTTTGCGGGCGCACTCAGCGACAGCGTCGGGATGACCGTTGGTCGTCGGCTCGCGTCCCTCTTCTTCGGCGAAGCGGGCGCGCCATGGCGGTTCTACGTGCTGCTCGCCTTGCTCGCCGCTTGCTGCTGCTGCTAGGCCTCGCGATGCTGGCGCCGGTCGATGCGTCGGACCTCCCCCCACACAGAGCCCTTTCTCTCTCTCGCTCTTACTCGCTGGCTCAAGCTCCGCCGCCTGCAGAGGTCGCTCTGCCGCGCATGTAGTTATACTGCGGCCGAGCCAGCTTTACAGGGGCGCAGCCTCCCTTGCCCTTATTATTCTATTCCCTCGCCATCGCTTTTCTCTTTCGTTTCGCTCGGACGTCCTTTCGGCCTAGCCTCGCATATCTGAAGTGACGCCTGACGCCCGCTGGCAGGCCTGGCTGAACGTAGTTCCAAAAAATGACAAAAATAATAAGAGAAAAAAAAAAGCGGGGCGACCGCGCATGCTGGTAGGGAAGCCGGCACTGCGGGGATTCTCGTCTCGGTTGCCCCCTTATCGTGTTTCGCTTTGTTTCTCGAGGGAGCGCTTTAAAGTGAAAGTTTAAGGCGCAGCGTTGAGAGCGGGCTTATGTATTGAGCTGTATTTCTTTTACTCGCAGCTCGCTCGTGCGTGTATGTTCTCGGCACTATCTTCGGAGACGTCGAGACGAAAAATAAAAGAGATAGTGTAGTGGGCGCGCATATCACGTCTCCTGTCATCCTCCGAACCCTAGGTCGGATGTTCCGAGATAACACGCGACACCCTGTCGGCTGGTTTTCGCCAGAGGGTCGGCGCTTTGCTCCAACTTGTTGAAGAGCCGGGCTCGCTTTCGAAGAGCACAGAATGGCTCGCGAGGGAGTCATTCTGCGCGTGTTTCTCTGCTCGGAAAAGCTTTCATATTCTGGACGCTCTTCAAGCTGTAACTCTATTTTGTTCTAAGGAATGAAGCGCGTAAACGGTGTTGGGTGAAGCGCCGCACACCGCAGAGGTATATTCGTTTCGCCGGTGTACATCGAGAGGCATTGAGATGATAGAGTTTAGATTCTATCATTCTCGAGGGATTTCTTTTTTATTCGAGAGACTGTCCTTAGACATAACGTATTTACATAATAACGCAAGAGGCGCGTATTGTGTAAACAACAACAACATCAAAATAACTTTACGGAAGCTTCGCACTAAGGGTACCAAGCTGGGAAGAAAATGCGCAATTAGGCAGCCTTCTTTTTTTAATTTTCTTTTTTTCTCTTTCTATTCTTTTCTGTTTGTTTTTCTGTCTGCTTTCCCTGTTCTTTTCTATTTATTCTTTCTCTCTATGTATCTGTTTTTTATGTATTTCTATTTTTTCCTAATTTTCGCCTTCCTTCTCTTTCTATTTTACGCTTGCTTCCTTTTTTTTCCTATTTTTTAGGTTGTTTGGCCTGCGTTACGCCAAGTGCAGTTTTTCATTTTTTTTACTGGTGATGATAAGTGATCATCATCAAGGCACTCGAAAAGGAAGAGGAGGAAGACTTCTCCCTGGCCCGAGCGCGCGCTCAATGTGATAAACATGGAGTGTTGCGCCAATGGACGACGACAGCCCACAACAGCCTGACGCCCTCAAGCTCTGCGAACTTAAACGTTGAATTCGTGCAAGAAGTCTGTTGAGGATTGGTGGAATTATTACTGCGCGAATGAGTTCAGAATATCCCATATCTTCTAAACATAACAAAAAATTAAAAAAAAAACGTGAATGGGTTGGTTAAGAAAGATGGAACAAGTTTTTGCTTCAAGATAGTGAAGAAACACGCCTTCTTGTTTGAGAGCGAAGTCATTATTTAATTGGTTCATGTAAACCACTGTGTTTCTGTAACCCCAGTTTGCAAACAATACCTTCCGTGTACTCAGATTTGGGTGCACGTTAAAGAACCCCAGGTGGTCAAAATTTCCGGAGCCCTCCACTACGGCGTCTCTCATAATCAAATAGTGGGTTTGAGACGTTAAACCCCACAAATCAATCAATGCAAACAATACCTTATCTGCGGCCTTGGTGGTCGCGTAGTTGTGACGTTGTTCTGCAGCAGTCACCGGATTGGCATTCGACCATAAGTAATTGCATTATGTAGGCGGTATAAAAAAGTGCTGAATTTTTTTTTATGTTGGTGTGAGTGTGTGTAAATTCCGATTCATGTGCATGTCGAGGAACCATATGTGGCCAGAATTTTACTAAAGCCTCCTGCTACGGCATGTCTTATAATGTTCTGTTTGTAAGTGTGATTGCAGAACTGTCATAGGACCATCCTTGGGTAGCCTCAGAATAGACCAGTGTACAATTAAGTGGGCTGAAACCAATGCTATTTGAAATAATTGCATTACCAGTAAGCGATGTGGATATAGCCGCTACTGCCATTAGTTATTTTTCATCTTTGGCGATTATTTCGACGTGTCTCGGCTCTGGTCATAATACGTCAAGTGTTCAAAATTTAAGAAGTGTTACTTCTTATCAGTAAGTGTTCAAGTCATAAATCTACTTGGATCTCTGTTTTTAACATTCCAGTCTTTGGTATTCTATTTTAATATGCACACTAAAAACTGTATTTTTCCACCCATACACATAATTGGCAATTGCAACGCTCATTGTAAGATCAGCGCTAAACTTTTCGCATTATAAACCTATTTGGATCTCTTTTTTTTAACATTCTAGTCTTTGGTATTTCGTTTTAATATGCTTACTGAAAACAGTCTTCTTCCACCCATACACATAATTGGGAGTTACAACGCTCGTTTTAAGATCAGCACTAAACTTCTTGCACGTTCCTGTGAGTGAACCTCAACTGAGAGAGAACCGCTCAGTAGAGCCTCTTTCAATCCGATGGGCTTAGCAATATCAGAAAGTGGCATTGTAACAGAATCATTATGCGTCCGTCAAGGCGTAGCCCATCATTTGCTTTATGGGCGTTGCCATAATAACACCATTGGCATCGCCATCACCTTTTCGGTCACGATTCATGCATGGCACAGCTTGGTTGATTGTGTCGAAGCTACGCGATCTTGTTACATGATCCCTGTAGACTCCATTTCGGGTCAAAGTAGCAGGTATACCTATTCTTCGTGGTTTTTCTAACGAGTGATCCACATTGTGGAGCAATTGAATACCGATGGTTGCACTGTCGGTTGTGTTGAGTCTTTCATAGGGATGATGTTATCGACGGCTGGCAGACGCTTGATCACCATCGTTGACAGAACGGGTTAGGTCAAACGAGCAGGGGCTTCAGTTCACTCGGAGCTCAATTTATTACCTCAGATTTGGGCGCACGTTAAAAAACCCCAGGAGGTCGAAATTTCCCGAGTCCTCCACTATACGGCGTCTCTCATAATCATATAGTGGTTTTGGGACTTTAAACCCCACATATCAATCAATAAATCAATGAATCAATCAACCAATCAATTTATCGCTACGCTACCACTTGACAGATTACCGAACAAGTCGCGTACGCAAGCCTTCACTCAATGGCTCAAAGGGATTAGGCATTTTCTTTGGATTCTCGTAAGATGTCTGACGCCTACTCGATCGCACTTTAAAAGCCGCAGCAACGAACTCCTCTCCTAAAGGAAATAAATGTCTGTAGGCTCGTAAAACTATATTTCCTAAAAAAAAACAAATGCTATTAAATCACGTCATAACTCCTGCTACGGCACCAGCATTAGTATGAAAGAAGCTCCCGTGTGTTAGCTGAAACGTAGGTCTTTTATAGCGCGTGTGTTCGGCGTTCACTATTCAACTACTTATAGCACTGTGTGATGTGGGTAAATTATTGCGCATTCACAAACAAGATGAAGAAACTTGAGCGCATTTGGTCGAACACTTAGTTTGTAATTGAATATATTTACGAACGCAAGTGCTGCCTGCCCCGCCGCGGTGGTCTAGTGGCTAAGGTACTCGGCTACTGATCCGCAGGTCGCGGGTTCGCATCCCGGCTGCGGCGGCTGCATTTCCGATGGAGGCGGAAATGTTGTAGGCCTGTGTGCTCAGATTTGGGTGCACGTTAAAGAACCCCAGGTGGTGGAAATTTCCGGAGCCCTCCACTACGGCGTCTCTCATGATCATATGGTGGTTTTGGGACGTTAAACCCCACATATCAATCAAATCAATCAAGCAAGTGCTGCCTGAAAGTCTGGCAACACTGGCGTACTGGCGCGCCGTGACGCAACAAGAGTCTTACTGTGCGAGCGTGTCTGCATTACGCTGAAGAATCTTGTTGCGCGGTCAGCTGCGCGTGCAATGGAGCCGTTTCACCTTTCTTCAGCTTGGTATAGAAATTGAACGATTTGCAGTGGCTCAAACGGGTTAAAGACGAAGGCTCTGCTCCATGCCGCGTATGATAAGCCATGGAGAAATGGCGGTCGACGGTGGTGGGCGGAATTCGTAGGCGGCGACTTCTAAGGCTTATTTTGTGTCGAAATATTCTTGTGCAGTACATTTTTCATGTACTTGTAGGTAGAATCGACCTCCCACTTCTATTTTCGACCAAAAACCGCAAATTGTTGGGTGACCATGTCATGGCCCCCTTTAAACAGCAGCTGAAGAGAACACAAGCAAACAGTGTTGGACAAAAGCCGTCTTTATTGTCAGAGGAGTGTCTCTTTGAGCAGAAAACTCGCCCCCCCCCCGTTCCTTAACACCTACCCGCACCCCTAAAGAAAAACAAACAAACAAATAAACAAACAAACATGGCGGCAAAGGTGGAAGAGAGCCACGCTACCGAGTGCCGGGAAGAGACGCACGAGGAGGCGCGCACCCTTCCCTGGAAGTTGAGTTTTTGTCTACGATGACGTTCACGCGCGCATGACGCGTTATCGAATCGCTAAACGCCCCTGGCACTCGTGCGACGCTTGGGGTCCGTGCTTCAGAGACCATCGTGTCATATACGAACGAGAGACAAGACGAAGACGGAACGACAAGCGCTTACATACAATTTGTTCCTTTTATTGCAGATCCTGAGCACATATAAAGACGTCTCTAAAACAGCGAGAGTAAGCAACTGATAGCAGTAATAATTGTCGGGGTCTCAAAACCGCGATACGATTGTGAGGGACGCCATACTGAGGCGTTCCAGTAATTTTTGGTCATCTGGCATTAAGTACGCGCACCTAGCCTCAAACCTTTTGCCTCCATCTAAATGTGGTTTCATCTAAATGAGGCCGGTGTTCGATACAGCGACTTTTGGGTCGCCATTTTAGCACCGAAACCACTAGGCCACCGTGGCGGGGCCGACAGAAAAGAAATGTAATCAAATACGCGCCTCTACGCCAAACAATCTAAAGAAGTATGATCATTGGCGTAAACGACACGTGTCCATTTTACCTTCTTTTTTTTTTCTGCCAGTTGCTTCCTCTTGTAGTTTCAGATGCGTGTTCATGAATTCTCGGGATGTGTAAGCGCTGGCTGCGTCCTCGTTCTGCCTCGTGTTCGTCTATTGTGCCATGGTTTCTGAAATACGACCAATCGCCCTCACGTCCAACCTTCCTCCCTTCTGTCGTATCATCGTCGTCTCCACGGGTGACCTATTGAAGATGTTGTGACTAGTTTGGACAGTGACTCTGAATGTCACACGACGGCCTCCCGCTCGTATATATATATTAACTTACCAGCAACGATGCGACACGTGTGATGAGGCGGCGGCAAAACTGGCTCGCCACGAGATCTCGGAAGGCGCCGACCACCCGAAACGCGTTTACTAACGGAGCGCCGCCGCGTCGCGTTTATGTTTACGGCAGGGACATTGTCGTTTATGCGTTTCTATTGGTTGAAACGCAGATACAACGGTGCAGGAGATCATAGGCATGTGCAAGAAAAAAATGGGGGGGGGGGGGGGGGGTAAAGTCTGCCCCATACGTTTGCTCTGTAAAATAGCAAGGGTATGGCTATTCGAGTTTTTGAATATACTGGCTGCCGAAGGGCTCCGATGTTGCATTCCAGCGACTGTTCATTTCATAATTTACTCCCAGATAGTTAAGAACCAATGGCAAGTCATTGCGAGATGTACGTCATCGCTTTGTATTTCTTCACGATTTGTAAAGAATGTTGTCTTTTGGACTGCACGAACAGGTGATCGATGCACCTTGCCCCCCCCCCCCCCCCCCAATGGGAAACCCTGCGCACGCTTTTGCAGGAGACGGAACGTCCCGCGAAGTGTCACCAAAATATCACGTATAGACACGCACTTGTCCCAGGTTGACCGGCAGCCAAGCCAGTCCCGCGCACGCGCAGATGTGTGCATAGAAAGTGAGAGCTGTCGGCTGATAGTCGGCGTTTTATTGTGTCCTCAGCTTTCTCTTTCTCGCGGCTCCACTGTCTGCAAGCCCAACTCTTCGTCTTTCCGCGCGAAGGTACGCGCGTATTGCGGCCCGAACGCCACGACCACGTCAGACGTGGTGAAGCGGATGCTCAAAATGCACCGAGAAAAGGCGTCCCACGTAGTTCGCTGCTCCACGTCGAGCGGCTGGCTACGCGAGGGAGCGGGCGCAGGTACATTGGCGCTAGAGAGTCGTACAGCGAGCCTCGAGCGACAGATTAAAGAGATAGAGAGATGTGGTGTGTGCGTGGAAGAGAGCGCGCATCCATTGGCACTAGTGGCATGTCGTGTCTCATTGGTCCTTCCGGGAAGAGGATGGGGAGGAAGAGCAGACGGCCTTCGTCACGGGCAGACCGACGAGCAGCTCCTCGTTGGGGATGTCGTACACGAGTGTCAGGTGGAACGCCATGTTACACAGGCAGATCACGTACTCGCAGATGGAGAACCAGCTGAATGCTGCGAAGAAAAAGAGAGAAAAGCGGGGAAATCGGATTAGGGACAGAGAGAGACGCACAATGGGTACGAGACTATAGACGTGTCGCCCAATCCTGCCCCCCCCCTCCCCCCCCCCCCCCTGCCACCACGACGAGCCCTGAACGAAGGGGCTTAGGAAGGAGGCGGAAGGCTGTTACTATTATTGCGGTAGCGGTAAGAGCACACGATAGCGTATAGACGCTTTTGCCGTGTACCGTACATACCGGTGTAAAACCCGCATCACCCTCCTTCCCCGCTTGCCTCCTTTCAACGCTTCAGTACAGATACAATGTCAGCATTGTCAGGTGTGAATATCACTTTTACTGACACCACGTGAACGGTGTACAATGTATAGACACATCACGCAGCCACTGAAGGCCCATCGGAAAGCTTTTTCGAGTACCCGCGGGATTTCGGAAGTGGTTCAAGAAAAGTTAAACTTCCCATTCAGTCGACGGTATAGCACGAAGATAGAATGAAAGAAATACAAATAACCAAGCGTCCATTAGGATATTACATAACGCGAATTGAGGGCGTATTTATCTCTACCAGTGCTTTCATGTGACGATATACTAAGGCAACGAATTCGAGAGGCATGCACGTACGTACGGTTACAGAGTACTCTTTTAATTTTTTTTAACTTTTGGTTTAGGAAATATTTATTTTAACCTGTTCTTTAATCTGTCTTTTTGTTTAATTATTTTTTTTGTAATTTCTGCTCTGGTTGTACGAACAGCAGTTACAGGCGGGAAACTATTTTTCTTCATGACTCAACTTGTCGTACTCCCTTTATCATGTTATATTTTCATTTTCGGCAGCGACAACTCCAAAGTGATTCATATTCGACTCATTTTCTCCTGTGTATCTCCGATATCAAAAAGAGGATCCAGCAGGTCCTACACGAGTAACTACGGCACTGCACCACCGCGGGACGCTAACTTCACCCACGAACAATTGCGGACCGAGCACCGGCCACACATAGGTGGAAATGCAGTTGCGTGGGCGACGAGCTACGCTTTTTTCGGGCCGAGCATGTAGGACCACGCGACGCCGGAAAGAAGTTCCGCAACGCCGTCACCTGGCCTTTTGTGACGCCAGCGGTGCGTAAGCGGGCCTCATTTGTAAACGCCTCCGCCGTCACATGCTGAAGCGCTATATCGCCGGCCGACTCGCTTGCAAACGCTCGTCCCTCGGCTCGCCGAATAACCTTTAATGCTAATGACTTAACCGGCGTCGCTTGGGAGGTCCATATATAATCCATTTCGTTCCCCGGTCGATGGGGTGAGGGGCGTCATCCTGAACGATCGCCACGGCTCTTCAGGCGAGATTTTGATTGGTTGCGGCGTTCCGTGACGTAGACTCGACGAGCTCGCGGCGTTCCGGACGAATCTGTAGCGGATGGGTAGCCAGTGTAGTGGGCTACTTGGTTGCTATAATTAGTCTTAGCTTACTAACATGTGGCACAGCTTCGTGACATATCGGTGGAGAGATAAAAAAAACCGGAACACGAAACAGACAGGTTCCTAGCTCTACTCGGTTGTTGATGTACCGCGTAACGATACAGACGGGGGGCGGCAACGTGTCACGCGAGGAGGCGTTTGCTTTTCTTTTTTTTTTGGGTTCGATTTCCCGTTTGTCGTTTTTAGGTCAAGTTCTTTAGCAAGTTCGGCTATGCACTGTAGCCTCTTTTCGCCACATGAAGCTTTATACGTAGATCTAAATAACAGCAGTGTTCATGCAAAAATCACAACGTAAAAATGGACCATCTCCCAGTAGGGAACCCTGATGGGATGCGAAGCAGCAGCGGTGCGCACGGCGTTGATCCGGTTGAAAAATGCATTGACGCGGGTGCTGGAAGAACGGTTTGAAGCGAAACTCGGTGAAGCGTTCACTTGAGTAAACATTTGTTTCAAACGCAACGACACGGGAGGCGGGTTGGGTTTCGTGTAAGTTTCATCGCCGATAAACGAGCCGAAAGAGTGTTTCCAGAAACTCGACGTGCGGCCGGGCATTGCGCGTGGTGGAGAGAGTGAAACGACAGAGAAGTGTGTTGCGAGCGTGCTCCGGGTGAGGAAGAGAGTGACGTCAGCGTGCACCTGCGAGGGAAGCGTGCGAGGGGAGCGTGACGTCAACGCGCAGCTGCTACACAACCTACTTGACACCGCTCGAACACCTGCGGCGAGGAGACCGCGTTGCGGCGCGTTCGTACGGACGCACGAACGTACGGCGTTACATACGTGAGTCAAAAAGCTGCTTCGCATCTAAAACTACACAGAAAGGAGGCCATAGAAAATGAGCGCTTCGGATGTAGTTCACGAGAGTGGTCACTGCTACGGCCAAGCGTGCTTAATTTAGCCATTGTATGGACTTAATCTCCATTTTTTTGCAGTTTGTCTCGTTACTAAGTTCAGAGCCAATAAATGCCATTTTGTTCTTGCGCGAACGGCTCTCGCCTGTCTGATCTTAGCAAGCACTGCTTCAGAACCCAGTTGCCTTAATTAACATTTCAACTTGATTATATAAGTTTAGCTATAGCTTGTACGTATTGCACCGAAGCACTAGATATTTTCTTTTCCAATAGTCCCAAAAGCTTTTTCATGGTAACCCAGAAAGTGTTTGTGAAGACGGAGTTGGTGGTAATATTGAACGCTTCCCATTAATGTCACAAGAGTCATCTGAAACCACATGCATAAACGTTAGTTCTCATCATCGAAATTAACAAAAAAAAACGCCCGTGTGGAAGCTTCCACAACGCCTGTACGAAAGGAAAGCTGTCAGCGCTTAACCCGATTTCATATTGAAAACATGCTTTTTTCGCATTGTTACCGCTTGGAAATAACGCTGGTTCGCTCTGGTAACGCAAACGCTAGGTTGGTTTTAAACTAATATGTCCTATACAACTTGCCGGGACTTGTAAACAGATACACATTGAGCAGTACCTGTACGGGAAAAAATGTTGCTATATTAAGCTTGCAGGGGCTTGGGAGGAAAACGCTTCTTTTCTTCGCTGAATTCTTCACGTTTTATCCCACCTCTCCCAAGATGCCGGCCGCGGCTGCCCTCTTAGGAGGGGCAGTATAGAAGGGTTGGCACGGCTTCACTCCTGAGACACATGAATAACAGCAATTCTTTTTCAACCTCATGGATTCCCATGGTGGCCGATGTAGCGCACCTTCACGTATACAGTTTCATTAGGAAGCTCCATGGTCAGACTCACCCAGTTCGACGCAGTGGATTCGGTGCTTGTAGAAGAAGAAGAGCATGCCCGCACTGGCCGCTAGGGTCAGCACCAACAGTGACACTTTGAGGCGACGTGACTTGCGCTCCTGCGACAGCCACGACGAGAAGCGAGAATCACAATTGCCACAGTCGCTATAGGAATCGTTACTTTGATGATGGACACGCCATGTAGTTTTACATTTGTCGTGCTGTCCTAACGGCATTCTCAATTAACCAGGACGGCAATGAATCCTGTAGATTCAAGCAATTATATTAAATACGTGTTCATTAAACAATGTTCACTAAATCATGTTCATTAAATAATGTTCCATTTATTTTGTGCTTGTAGTGGTAGCATGAAATCTCATGGTCAGCAAGCTTATCGAACACTTCCTAGAGAAGGTGAAAAGTGATCCACTCTTTTTGCACTGACGACGGAAGTTCACTGAACGTAAATGTGACTTGAATGCGCGCAAATGAATACTACATATTTTGTTTATTCTGAATTTAGGTTTACGGATAGTTTACGAGCTTTGGCCTCATACTCACAAAAAAAAAAGAAGTCTTACGCCATAATTGTACGCCAGAGAAAACTAAAGCAAATCTGAATGCTAGACATATTGGCGAAACGTTAGCGAATGTCGTCTATTCATGGAAAGATACTCTTACGACCATACAGCTTGGTGAATTAGGGCCCTGGGACAGATTGTGTTCGTAACAGTCCATTTTCACTGGTAGGCGACCTCCATCAATCGTAGGTCCAACATCCCGATTGGCTAAAGCTTTCCCCTAATGAACAATTACAACATGAGAGGCTTCTGTGAATTCAGCCTCCGAATAGCCCACTCTGTGTTTGCTTATAGTGAACGGTAGCACCGTCACCACATCAGCCGGCACGCACAGCGTGTGGCTGCTATAGCGTTTCGGCGCAGTATAGAAGAGTTGGTACGGCTTCACCACTTAAGGCACTTGAATTACAGCAATTCTTTTTCAACCACATGGATTCCCATGGTGGCCGAGGTAGCGCACCTTCACGTATACAGTTTCGTTAGGAAGCTCGAGCGTCGTCTCGACCGTCAGCAAGTGACGGTCGAGACGACGATACCAAACACGGTCGGGCACCGTTTATCATCGCCCGGAGAATTACCATCTCGGTGTCGTCCTTGTGGGCGCACATGTGCACCGCCAGACACGTGCCGACCATGTAAAGCAGCGACGAGATCATGAAGACGATGAAGATCTTCTCGTGCACCGGGTAGTTCTCGCGGTTGGAGACGTACGTGACGCCGACCAGGGACAGGGCCTCGGCCAGGTGCAGCGCGTAGTTGGCGCGCGTCAGCCGCGAGAAGAGCGCCCTCTTGGGAGCCGCCACCAGAGCGGCGCGGCGAGCGAAGTACCGCGGGTAGAGCGACGCGAGCAGAATCCGGGGCCCCGTGTGCAGCGCGACGCCCATGCGCCAAATGTAGCGCTGCGGAGAGATGCCCGTGATGGCGCTCACCGACGGGCAGAAGTTGTACACCTGCGCATCATCCACGACTATCATCAGTGACAATCGACGAATGACGAAGAGTATCAACGAAAACAAAAAGCTGCATTTCATGAAGAGAGAGAGATAGCAATTCTTTATCGATTATACCCGGTAGATGTTAGCCTCGTTCGTCGTCCGACTTGCTACTTCGGTGCTGGTGTCGACTGTTGCATATACGATGAGAAAATATGTACACAAATAACCTGTATCCACGCATGCACATGTACGCAAAACAGTTATTCGTGACGTTTCGTTAAGGTACGTAGCCCCCAGAAACACCAACAGTGCATTTGTATAGTCTCACATAGAGCGTGTAGCATATGCACAGAATCGCACATATCACCTTAAGAAAATAGAACATAATATAAGGAAGTTATATAACGAAGATATAACGCGCATAATATAACAAAATGATTCCAGTGATTACCAATTAAACGCAGTTGAATTATTAATGTCACATTTTCGGTTGGTAATACTTAAGCGATTTCCCATGCACTATGTATGCGTGACTACACATATACAAATTTATTTAATCCGTGCCTTCATTTGTCTTCTAGAGCCTGTTACACTTTGTCCATTCTGCAGTGTTGTGAAATGGCGTTGCATCTTGGCTTGAGATGCTAAGACTGTTTGTAAGATGATGGAACCCGCCAATCATGCACACTGTCAATGGCCAATCTACTAATTTAAAGAAGTGTCTGTATTCTTTAAACAAGCTTCACATATAAGCACATGTCGGGCGCGATTATTTTAAGAGTGCGTGAAATAAATTCCGGAACGAGAACGTGATCAATTCTGCAAACGCGCCCCCTACAAAGATCCCAACGTATTTGTCAGGTCCCCTATCATCCAAAACGCCAGTTTGCGTGCAGTCCAACACTGAAACGCTCGCAAAGTCTGACGTCGCATTTGAAAACGAAAGGTATAGCCCGACAGCGGGAACTCATTCTCCTACATTTCTCGCCCGTGCTTCGAACAAAACGTATACACATAAACACGCTTCTCAGAGCAACAGTCGGAAGTTCCCTATACGAAAGCTCGCGCGCGGCTTTTATCGAGACACGAAGTTGAATGCAAAGCGAAATTTGGGTATATACTGTAACGACAAAAGAGAGTCTAACAACGGAAGAAGTAAGAGACGATAAAAACGAAGAAGAAATGGCATGCCTATCTATCCTTGGGCAACGTTGCAAGATTGCTGCGGTTCAGCACTGCGGCAGCACAACCACACGAACACGGTTGTAATAAAGAAACAACAAAAAAAGAAGAACGCGCACTATGGTACACCAGCGAATTGAAAAAAAAAAAAAACTACTGGCGGATGCACCATTTCGGCTAGTGAAAAAGCGCAGACAGTTTCGTAAGCAATTTCGTGAGGCCGCTGCGCGTTCGACCGAAACCACCCTTTCATTTGTTTTTATTTTACATTTTGTGCATGTTTTACTGTTCTGCAACGGCCCGCAGCTACTTTTTTTTTTTTTTTTTTGCTGCCGCAAGCACTTTGATGATTGAGGGGAAAAATTTTTCTCTTCGCTATATGGAGATACATTGGGCAGAGCTTGGACCTATCACCACATGGTCTGACGGCTTCTCGGCAGATTGAAGTCGACTATGTGGCCGGCAGCTATCAGGGCTTCAAGGTGTGCTCGCAAACTTTTTACAGCGACGTATTCTGTTGAGAGCCTGAGTTCCAGAAGCATGTCTCGGGTCAGTATAAAATAAAAAAAATGTGAATTAAAATGCTGAAAAATGAATCTACCGTGTAATAAACAAGGACGAACGAAGTATATCGTATAAGAGTATACTTCGATTGATTGATTGATTGATTGATTGATTGATATGTGGGGTTTAACGTCCCAAAACCACTATATGATTATCAGAGACGTCGTAGTGGAGGGCTCCGGAAGTTTTTGACCACCTGGGGTTTTTTAACGTGCACCCAAATCTGAGCACACGGGCCTACAACATTTCCGCCTGCATCGGAAATGCAGCCGCCGCAGCCGGGATTCGATCCCGCGACCTGCGGGTAAGCAGCCGAGTACCTTAGCCACTAGACCACCGAGGCGGGGCAAGAGTATACTTCGGACGAAATACGCAATAGAGAATTAATTGTGTAGAGAGTGTATGAAGCCGCACGTATTCGCTCGTATAGTACAAGCACTGGGTACACGTTGGCCATTATGGTTTATAATTGAAATGAGCTTTCGTCTGCTCCAAGTGAACATGGATTATGATCTGTTTTTAGACCGACCATACAATATGACTGCCTCGGTTCAAGCGACGATTCACAGGAGTATGACTTCGTGATCATATCAGTACGAATTCGCGCAACTACACCGAGTTTATTTCTCCGGAGAACAGGGACCGTGGACACCACTCCGCACCAGACGCGAAAGACAAAGACTTCACACGAGTGCCCGCATCTATCTATGTTCGCGGGGCTCATTTAATTAAAGCGAACACCGCCTGCACTTAATGCGAGCCGAGCGAGGTCCGGCGCCGTCGTGTCAACAGACCGACCTACGCGGCGGCTTCAACTTACGCTCGCCGTCACTACTAAAGTCCTTCCTTATCTCTTCAGGAGAAGCGAGGGTGCACACTTAGCGGCACCTCCCCCCTTCCCCCAATACAGCATTGGGCTTGTTATGACAATCTCCAGAAAGCACTCCTAGGTTCCCGAGAGTAATCTCAAGGTTTACTCTCTTATCTGTGTCGAGTATTTGCTCGGCTCCCTTTTCGCACTTTATCTATTCACTATAGGCGACGCCCGAAAGCGGAATGTGTCGGCTCCTCGTTCATTAAAGCGGGTAAAAAAACCATTAATTAAGATTGCCGGACAAGTAGACGGCGAATGGGATAGAAGAGAGGGATGATTTGCCTTCGGCTACGAGTCTTAGGACGAATAGTAAGAACAAATAAGAGAATCCGCTGCGCTAATTAGCTGCCTAAGGGAGCTCTCGCGCAATGAAATGTCGGTCGACGAAGGTGAAACAAAGGGAAAAAAAAGCCTGCACGCCCACGAGTGTAAGTTTGTTAAAAGAATGTGTTAATCTATTATTTTCGGAGGACACGAACAGGGAAGAACGAAATTAATTTAATCGCAGAGGAAGTGAGGAAAAGTGAAATTAGTTAAACCGTAGAGGACGTCTGCAAACGAGGCGCTCACAATCGGAGATTTTTTTTATACACATGCACCCTCCCCCCCTCTTATCTCTGTTTAAACACACACACACACGCACACATGCACGCACGCAGCGTTGCCAGATACAATTCACTGTACCACAATGGTAGCTATAGAATCTGTGACACTCATTTCTGTTCTAATTTGAGTGCCCGTGGTGGTGCCAGATGCCCTCGTGGTCACGTGTGCGCGTCTGCAACATGCAACATTCGTATTCGCGTTTAGAGGCTTAAGCGTAAGTTAAAGAGAAATATCAGATAAGTTAAGACTACCGCTGCTTGAAATAAAAAAAAAATCTGCTTGCTTTACTTGGCATTTTAAACAAAGAACAGTTCATGTTTATTAGCGGAAAAAAAATGACGGCAGAACTAAAATCCGCAATTTTAATTTGCCACCAAAGTCACTGCATCGGTCCATGCGTATATACGACGTCATCGAATTAGAAAATTCTTGCGTATAATAAATCCGCTTTCATTTCCTTTGCTGTCGATATCTTCTTTTCTTCTTTCTTTCTTTCTTTCTTTCTTTCTTTCTTTCTTTCTTTCTTTCTTTCTTTCTTTATTTTTTAACACGAAAGGATTTCATGCCGTGGTCCATTACGGCTCTGCGACGTAATTCCGCCCCAGATATGACGTTATAAAATATTTACTAACAGATCGCAAAGAAAAAAAAAACGAGAAGGAAAAGTTCGGCAGCGGGGCGTCGAACCAGTGACCTCGCGCTCTTCAGCGCGCAACGCTAACCAATACAGAACAGAACTTTTTTTTCTTTATTGCCAATACACCACAGAACGAACCTTATCCAACAGGTTAACCCCTGTACCACTGGCGGTCCTCAAAGCTGGGACGCTTCAGCGCGTTTTAGTAAACAGTAGCTGCCCCCCCCCCCGCCTCTCCTCCACGCGTTGCCGTGCGCGGGCGCCTCCACATGGCGTGGTCAAAGTGCGTGCAGATGTTTTCTAGCGTGGTGGCTCACTGGAGCACGCGCTCATCTCGAGATTAGAGTGATTTGTACCTCTTGTGCTTCTACCGCAAGTTTCCTTTGAGGTTATAGTCGTCAAT